>NC_132916.1:79661646-80009980 GCF_047675955.1 Chlorocebus sabaeus
ATGTGTGAGGTGTGAGTATGTGTGCTTTGTTTTTCGAGGTATTTTTATAAATTTGTCTAGAATTTTATTTAGTTCAATTCATCAATTAGATTACACAAAATAGTTTGCCTTTGATGCTCAGATTTTACTAAATAAAAGTAATAAAAGACTTTATTTTTAAAACTTTGTATTTTTGTTGCTATAATTAGGGAGTCATATCCTAAAATTCAAGCGAGAAAAGAGTTGTTATCCCAAATACCAAAATAATAGAACTTGTATTTAGTTACCTTAATTGGATTAAATAATTTAAGCCAGTCTCCAAGAGGTTGAAGTGTTTCCCTCTATGTCTCCCTTCCTGCAGCTCTCTCTTCCTCAACCATTCTTTCTCTTCATCACACACAAGGCAAAACATGGCTTCACAAGGAACATTCAACTAACAACAACTTGTTGATAGAATAATCTATATAATTTCCATGATTTTAAATTTCTCTTTATAATGTTTAATTTATATTTAACATTGCAAATACTTAATTTAAACCATCATCCTCTAGGTGGCATATGATTATGAGCATTATAAGATACAGTTCAATGGTACTTAAAGATATGCCATTCCAATATTGGTGTGCCTTACCTCCCCATATGTTATATTTAACTGTTTAGTCTGTCTTACTAATGACAATGACCTTAAATCCTGGCAGATCTTGACTTTCAGCTCACCAGTAATTCTTTATAGAAATTCTTGCCATAATGTTTGCCTGACTAGTTATTTGCATTCTCACAGATAATTCTGAGACCTTGTTAATATTTTCATGTTAATTGGAATTATGTTAGAATACATTGACTTTAATTTATCATTAACATAATTATGGGCAATAATTGATCAAAGTATTACACCTTGCTTTCAATTTAGGATGCATCAGTCCCAATACAGATTAATTACTGTTGGATATACTGTGCATAGTAGTCACCCTACTGTTACTCAAATGTTAAACATATGTATGGAAATAATCAAATAATCTTTTGATTCAGCTCCTGACATACCTACTATCTTCATGTCATGGCCACATGTGGATATTTGCAGCAACTGCAAATTTAAATACAGCTTTGAATGTTCTTAGTCAAGCCCTAAATATAACCAACTAAAATTTTCAAATTTAGAAAACCAACAGTAAAGTCATTATTCACAGCCCCTCTTGACTTTTAGTGAAGCTATCTACATTTACTTAAACCACCCCTTATCAGTGGACTTGCTCAGTGCATTTTTGCCTATGTCTACACAACAAGGAAATCAAAGCTCAGATGCAGTTTGAATGAAAACAAACCAACAAAAATTCCTGACATTGGAGAAGGTATTAAGGCAATATTCACTAACAAATTCCCTAGATGATGGTTCAACTTTCCCTTCCTATTTCTTGTATAGCCTGAGACTTGCTCCTTTAAGGTGATGAAGCATACATCTCTCTCCACCAACTGCAAGAGCAAGAATGGCACTTTAATTCGTATTCCCATCAAATTATAGTGATAATAATATCAGGAAATTTATATTGACACAAAGGGCCACCTTTTAAAGTTCCTAACCTTTATTTCTGGATATACTTATCCATATTGCTTAGAACACAAGTCCTATGACCAAGGGTTCCATGGAGTAAAATGCCACGTTGAAATAAATGTCTTTTTATCATTTCTCTAAAATATTAAACCATATTGTGTGGGGTAGTTTTGTTTTTAAGATTTCAATACATGAGAAATTGAGAGCACAAATTTTATTATTTAACTGACCCCTCCCGATGTTCACTTATTCCTCCATCCCCCTTGCTCATATTCATTCATTGAACACAACTCTATTTTCTCGCACTCCAACTAGAAATAATAAAACAGTAAACATGGTTTCAGAAGAAATGACTACTGCCCTAAGAAAACTTCTACAGGAATACCGTCTGGTGCTAAGATACTACACAACTCCAGAAGCACCCAAATAGTGCAGGAGCTTCTTGGTACAACGTTTTCTAATCCTCCTATATCCCTGTTTTAGCCACTATACCTAAAGAAAAATAAGAGCTTTGGCTGATTGCAATTTCAAAGAAGATTTTAAAGGGTAACTTTGGTGCTACTCTCATCTCCTTCAAGAAAAAGCTTCTTATCCTCAAGCGTTGCTGAGCTTTTGATAGTGTTGTTGCTGAAAGAGATTCCCCGCCCAGGCAGGTGCTCTGTTCTTAACCTGGAAGTAAGACCAATTCCGCAGGAACAGGTAAAATAGGTGTGTTTCCTGTACTCAGCTAAGATGCCTCTCAATGAACAGAACAAACCTAAGCAATGCAAATTCTTCTGCGCTTTAAAACAACAATGATAAAAAGTTTGGTTCCAAAGGGTTTGTTTTCTGTCTTTATTGTTTCATGCTTGATCATACCCTTCACAGCCCAGGTACTGAGTAACACACAAAGTAACTGTACGGAAGCCAGGATCACAGCGTGTCTGTGTCAATTTCCTGAGGTGACTGTCAGAAAATCTGGAGAGGCACCATTGTGTCGAGGGAATGGGGTCAGAATTCACCGAGGACCATTCACCCCTGGAAGGAATAGGACGGGGCAGTGGGGCTCGCGAGCCAGGCTTTGGGAAAGGCGAGAAGGTGGGTCAGGGAGGACTTTGTGGAGAAGGTTTTGTCAGCGCGAGATCCGGTGAAGGGTGGCAGATGGGGGCGTTTGCGCACTGGCATAAGGTAGGAACGCAGGGACGGTAAGAGTAGAGATGACCCTATTTGGGGTGACCAGAGGGTCGGGGCCATCTACTGCTGCTGCTGGTATGGGAGCCTGGGGGCTGGAAGGTGAGGCGGGACTGTGAGCTGCAGGCAGCTGTCCCCGAGAGGGAGAGGGGTTCAGGTTGCCAGCAGGTGGAGTTGAAATCAAACATCCCCTTGGGGACCACAGAGCAGCACCCTCCCTGGACCCTCTGTCTGGAGGACGGGGAATCACAGCAGCTGGTTTGGGGTGCCTCCCAAATCAAAAGATGTTCTCTCCGCGCCAAGCTTGGAAGCCCGACCCCCAGCACTCTCCCGCCTACTCACCGGTCCTGGGGGTAAAGCGCCATCCGGGGCGCTCGCGAGGGCTGCGCGGCGCAGGAGGCAGGCAGGGCCAGGCGGCGGTGGCGGCGCTGTCCTAAGAGCGCGACGGGAGCTGGGGGACACCGAGGCGGCGACAGCGACGGGGGCGCGGGGAGCTGCAGGGGAGAGCAGTGAATCTGGAGCTGCTGCGCCGCGCGCGCTCTCTGCCCATCTCCGGCTCAGCTGAAGCTGCTACAGCTACTGCCGCTGGAGGGGAGGGGGCGAGGGGGAGGGGAGGAGGCACGCGGTAGGGAGGGACGGAAGAGCAGGAAGGGTGGGGGGTGAGCAAGGGGAGAGGGGGAGATGGTCGCCCAGAGTTGAGGGGGTGGGGAGGGAGGCGCGCAGGAGCACAGCAAAGGTTCCCACCAGATGAGCTCGGGAGGTGAAATGGAGGATGAGGCCATGGGTCTCTCCCTCGCCCTCCTTCTACCCTACCCTTCTTCCCCCTTCGCGCCCTTTCCTTGGGCTCTTCCTCTCGTGGCTCAGGCTGGGGGTTACCCAAGCTTGGCAGCAGCCGCGGCTTCAGCGCGCTGGTGCGAGTGCTGAGTCCGGGAGGTAGCCGCTACAGCTCGCCGCGCCACCGGCCTGTGGCACCTGTGCGCGCACACCGCCGCCCGCTCCATTGCGGCGGCTCTTGGACCAGGATCCCGTAGCCTGTCGCCCTCCTTCTCTCCGCTTTCTGGACAGATTATGATCCTACATGTGCATCCATGACATCTGTATAGTCCCCCTTTGGTGTTTGTTTCCCTGGCCGCTCTTTGGCACCGGCTGTCCCGCCAGAAGGCGCCAGCAGGGAGCTGAACGCCGGCAACCATCGCCTGCCCCTTGGAGCTGTTGCCTGGGCAGTGGTGGCCTTGGTTGTTTACCGCCGGGGTTGACCAGCTAAAGAGGTAAAAAAAAAAAAAAAAAAAAAAAAAAAAAGAAATATATACATATATCATTTTGACCCAATTGCCTCGGACCGTGTTCTCAATGATCTAGGAAGGTTGTAAGTGTGAAGGGCATAGTGACAGCCCCATTACTTTCTGTCTTGGTTTCCTTCCTCCCTTTTCTCAACATCCTAAAAACCTAGGGATTGAAAGATCTCTGAATCTCTTTATCACAGAGGTTTTCACTTCCCCCTGCATTTTTCCTAGGGTTGGTCCCGCTTTCGTAGTGTGGTTTTCTTTTGCTCTATTTGACTCTAAATCAATCCTGTATATTCGCAAACTACAAAGAGGTGCATGCAAATAGATATTGTACTGAGGACAGATACACGCGCGAGATCGAGAGGGTGAATTAACACACATTCAGTAAATATAAAAACAACTGAACATTATTAACTGATTTCCGTGAGCCGTAATTTTACTTTATAATTTTCACGTGGTAATTGGGGATAGCCAGGGAGCAAGTAGATTATGTGTCTAAAAGATATGACTAGAAAAAAAAAAAGCCTGGTAAAACTCTCCTCAAATAACATAACACATAAGGTGAGCTAATTATTCCCAGACATTCCCAGGAGGGAAAGAGATTCTGATTTTGTTTGGCTGGCTGGTTGTGTTGCTTTAAAAAAAAAAAAATTTTTTTTTTTAAATGAAGTAATCCTTCAGTTGGTGGAATCATTTTTTTAAAAGCCTAAAGGATCATAGTCTCTAGAATAAATAAAGTAGGCATTTCATTTTACATAAGTGTGTCTTATATAACAAATGTTCTCAGATTTTAAAAAGTGCTCTCTTGACTGTAAATGCAATGTAGAAAAACATTTTCAATGCAATAGGCCATACCTAAATATTGATTAAAAACCTCTAGATTTTCCTGTATACATTCACATGAAGGAAAAAACAATGTTGGGGATAAAGTATTACTTGTTGGGCTGAGTGGCATCAACTTGCTAGACTCTATCCTGTTGAGTATATCTGCTAATGAAAATATTTGGTTCAACATCTACCTAATGACTTGAATGAGAGAACTACCTCCTTATTTAGGGACAAACATCTAATTATTCGAATACACCTCCCTTTTAAAAGGCATGTGTTACTGTCTTCAGAGATCCAGAGGTATACCATGGAAATTAACCCACTGTTATTCTTTCCATAAAGACCATAGAAAGAAAAGGTTTGCAAAGACTCACAATTCATTTAGCTCCCTAAGTCTTCTCAGTGGTGCCTATATTACAGAAGTGAACAATAAATTTTGCAAATGCCAGCGGCCACTTGGGCAGAGGATGGTTACCAAGAATTAATTAAATCTCTGTTTTCTCATTTCTATTTAAAATATTTCTCATCCCTTCCTTATTAAAGTAATTTACCTTTGAGAATTTTTGCTATTTTCTTACTATAATTATGAAACTATAACGCAATAGCTTATAGTCTCATTTTATGGTTCTAAAATGGCAAAGACAAAAATGCAAACTATAATGCCTTACAGCCAAGCAAAGGAAAAGGGTGATGTTTGGAGTAGAGCAAGCAAGCTTCTAACTCCTGCCTCCAGCTTACATCCCCAGCCACTTGGCCCACCAGAGACAAGAACAGGATGATAAGCAATGGAATGGCATTGAACTCTCCTGTTGAAGGACTTGCATTTCAATGTAGATTCTGAGCCTGGGTGAAAACTTCTCTGTCACCTTTACTACAGCATTCTTACCCTTTTATATTTCTTTCCCCTTCTACATCTCTATTACTGTTGTACTGTGTTAAGCATTATACCATGGGAAAATTAAGGAATTAATACAATAAAAGCTTAATTTTAAAACCCTGACCCTTTGAACTTATTTAATTGAAAACAAATTCTCATGCTGAAATTTTCTAAAATCAGAAAGATTCAAAACCCCGTCTTTGAGCTGATATTGCATGAGTGCCAGATATTGGTTAGCAAAGGAAATATCATTGCTCTATTTATTGAACACATATTCAATGAGCACTCCCTGTAGGCAGGCAATGTGGTAGGCCCCAGGGATAATACAGTTAAGAAAATTGCTAACGGTGCCTTTGTGAGGCTTAAGAGTCCAGTGATAGAATGAAAAAAGCTTTATCACTAAGAAAGATGTTCTAGTAATAATGATGATCATGACAAATTTCAAGCTTAAAGAAGAAATATTTAATAATTTAGTTATAGACATTAAAAAGATTAGGAGTAAAGGAAGACAGATTATGAGCCTCTGCTATAACCAGTCCTTATGTGAGCTGCTGAAGAAAAGAGGAGACAGAAGGGTTAGTTAAGAAAGTCACATTTGTTGTAGTAACAGAATACAGTGGATACTTTTTAGGCAAGAGAAAATTTTGGTTAGCCTTAACTTTAAAAAATAAATATCTGCTTTTATTCAAAGTGAGAAAAATGGAGAATAATAAATGTTTCTGAGGTTGCAGACACTTCTAAAAATTATATATGTACTATATGATTAGCACTGCTGAATGCATAGACTGAATCTATTATAAAGACAGTGGCAAAAATGAGCATTTTCCCTTTTTCCTCCCAAACAATGTACCAAAGAATCAAAAGGAAAAAAAGTCACAACTTTTTTTCAGTAAAATCAAAAGATAGATAATCTGCAGTTTCCAAAATTTGTATATGAGATCCCAGAACTGCTGAGATCAACCAGAAGTTTCAGAAGAGAAAGAAAGAAGGGCAGAGAGTGGACCCAACGATACCTAATTTGAGAATATTCCAAAAAAAGAAAAAAAAAAAAAAAAGATTCTTGAAAGTGAGACTTTCACTCAGAAGAACAAAATCAATTTCCATTGATTACAACAATGGATTCAGGAACTAGAGTTGGGGTATGGCTGCAAATGGAGGAAAGAAAGAAACCTGACAAATGTAGAGGACTCTGTTGTGGCTAATCTCAGGAAACCTACAAAAACATGATTTCTGAAGCTAAGATCTTACTGTGACTTATGAAACCTATATATCTTGTTTGCACCAATCAGTGTAGGAACTGGAATTTCCAACAATCAGTGTGGCTAGTGAAAGAAGCCCACTTGGATGTGTCTTGCGGGAAGTAATGGAGGGATACACAAAAATTAGGCAGAGGAGTGAGTCTATCTCTGTAACAGCAGTGAAGAGAAACCCTTTGAAAACCCCAGATGTCATTTTGCTCTCCTTTTCCCAAGAACCTAGATGAGAAAAATTTAACTCAGTTATATATGAGTAGTTGAAGAAAGAATGGACACACTGTCGACACAAAAGCAGTATAAGAAAAGACTTGCAAAGGAGTAGTAAAATGTTTCCATTGTTGAAGAACATACACCACAACAATGTTGTCATGGAGAAGTTGAAAAATTTGTTCTAACATTACGGCAAAAATTTTCAAAAAGGCACAATGAAGGAATTGCTTCTATAAATTAAAACTACAAGGTACAAATGCAAGAACTTGGGAAGGGATGATGACAGACAATAGGAGCTGGTGACACATAGCTGGAGAAACTCAGAAAAGAAGTGAAGAAAAAAATACCTTCACGAATTAAGAATATAAATGGAAGAATTACAAGGTAAAATGCACACTGAGATAGACACAGACAGGAAAAGAAGAGACAGAAATGAGGAAGGCTAACAAAATAAAATGCAAGTAAAGAAAAACTACACAGGATTAGAGAGAATACAAAAGATGGAGAAGATAGGGAATGGTAATCCAATAGATACACAATTAGAGAAAAGAAATAAATGATGGGAAAATAAATATGTAAATATATTATTAAAGAAAGAAACATTCTTCAAATGAAAGATGACTTGAAATTTCACTTTGAAAAGAAATAACGATTACCAGGAAAAACTGCCCCAGAATCATCAACATTGAGATGTGTCCTAGTACAGTAACTAGAATTTAAATACAAAAAAAGATTTTTTTAAGACATGAAGGCAAAAGCAATCAGTAACTTATAAAGAAAAATACTGATACTGGCCTCAGAAGTCTTCACTGCAACTTTAGTGGAATTGAGCCATTCAGTATCAGTGGAACAAAGCTTACAAGAAACCAAAGAAAATAAATTGAGAACTAAGATTTTTTTTCTTTTCTTTTTAGCTAAATGGTTTTTCAAGTACAATGGGAACAGACAAACAATGGTGAACATGCAAGAACTCAGGGACTATTATTCTCATGAAACTACCTTCAGGAAATCACTAGAATAATGAATGAAATTCAGCTTTCTAATAAATAAATAAAAGAGACATGCTGAATCAAGGACTGATTTTCAAGTTAATACATTCAATGTATTTATCTACTGACCTACATGTTAGAATATGAGAATTAAAGCAATATAATGCAATACAAATTTTATAGAACAAATTGACAATATAAAAATGATATGAAATATAATGGCATCCATTGTCTAATGGCTGGGAGTCCAATAAAACCTCTTAAAAGAACAAATAAGTAGCATGACATTTAGCCACACAAAGATGAAATGTAATCCAAATTATTTGATAAATTATCTAGTCAAGCAGGAAGGCATTGAGGAATAAGAAACACTAATTTTTATCATTACTTACTTTAACAGACTAGCAGAAACATTTCTTACTTTAACTTAAAAATAGAGTGATGCAGATAAATAATTACAAAAGTAACACAGAACAAAATGAAAATCTTTGTAAATATTAAGAATACATATATAGGCTGGGCGTGGTAGCTAACACCTGTAATCCCAGAATTTTGGAGGCTGAGGCGGGCAGATCCTTTGAGCCCAGGAGTTTGAGACTAGCCTGGGCGACATGGTGAAGCCCAAACTCTACAAAAAATAGAAAAATTAGCCATGTGTGGTGGCACAATCCTGTAGTCCCAGCTACTTGGAGGGGCTGAGGCAGGAGGATCACTTGAGCCTGGGAGATTAAGGCTGCAGTGAGCCATGATCGTGCCACTTCACTCCAACCTGAGTGACGAAGAAAGACCTTGTCTCAAACACACACACACACACACACACACACACACACACACACACACACACAGAGAGAGAGAGAGAGAGAGAGAGAATAGAAGAAAACAGAACACAAAATGAAGTTTTACAAAGTAACAATTGAAAACATAATATATGTTTTACCACCAAATACATGCACAAAACATAACAATGTAGCAGAACCAAAAATAAATATTTCCATTATATTAATAAAAGTAAACAAAATTTTCTCCTGTTCTATAGGCAAAAGTAAAGATTTTTATATTTTATCACAGAAAATAGATTTCTGTGTTTTATATCTACAATAAGAAAACTCAGAACACTTAACAAATAAAAAGATGAACAAACATATATCAGGGAAATGGAAACAAAGAGTAAGCAGGCATTGCAATCTTAATCAGAGATTAGGTGGCATAAAACCTAAAACATGTTAAACAAGATAAAGAAGGATATTTTAAGGTGGTCACAGAGCAGACACCTTCCTATGAAAACAAAGCAATTATGAATATCTGTGTAGAACACTATATATCACCAACATTCCTACAGCAGCAATTATAAGATATTCAAGGAGCTAGCATGAAGCCCACGGTTACGAAGAGTCTTAATACTTTATAAAATGTAAGTAAAGTTTTGAATATTAAATGTCATATACACTTTTCAGACCAATCTCACTTAAGAGCATCAGTGCAAAAATCCTAATTAAAATATTAACAAATGAACCTAAATAGCACATTACTCTATCAACACTAAGTATATTTTTCTTTTTTATCAAAAAAGTTAGGAATGTTACTGTATTAGAAAATCTATTAACGTATTTGGTCACTTCCCTTACCTATAAAATGGAAGTGCAATATTAGTATCCACTTTATGGGATCATTTTTTCATTGATTAAAAGAGTTATTGCATACCAAATCTTTAGCAAAAATGCCTGGCATAGAGTGAGCTTTTCATAAATGCTATCTGTTGTGTTTATCGGCACTCACAAGATATTAAAATATAACTGCTTGCAATAGTAATGTAAGTCTTCTTATAATTTTCTTAAATAATTAACTTCTTATGTTAATTTATTAATATTGTATTCTCATATTTTACCCCTTCTCCTTGGGGTTTTTATTATTGTTCTTTTAGGCCCTCTGTTCTTTTTGTAATTGAAATCAATTTGTAAAGTCAGAAAGTACCTAAGACCAACCACTTACTTTAAAATAATTTCAAATGATAATAGTAGCATATGAGTGCACTGCCTTTGTTTTAAATAGACTTTTTTTAGGGCAGTTTTAGGTTCACAGCAAAATTTAGCAGAAGGTAGAGTTTCCACGTAGTGTCCACCACATACATGCACAGACTCCCCATTGTCAACATCTTTCATGAGAGGGGTATATTTGTTATAAGCAATAAACTTATATTGATACCTTATCATCACCCACTGTCTATAGTTTACATTAGGGTTCACTTGATGTTGTGCATTCTATGGATTTTGACAAATTATAATTGCATGTATCTATTATTGTAGTATCATACAGATAATTTCACTGTCCTAAAAATTCTGTTTCACCTATTCATTCCTCCCTCCCCACCAGCTGCTAACAACTACTGATCTTTTTACTCTATCTATAGTTAGAGATGTCCTAGAATATCATACAATTGAAATAATATATTATGTAGCCTTTTCAGACAGGCTTCTATCACTTAGTCATATGCATTTAAGTATCTTCCATGTCTTTTATTATTATTATTAATTATTATTACTATACTTTAAGTTCTGGGATACATGTGCAGAACGTGCAGGTTTGTTACATAGGTATAAACGTGCCATGGAGGCTTGGGGTACCCATCAACCCGTCATCTACATTAGGTATTTCTCCTAATGCTATCCCTCCTCTAGCCCCCAACCCCCGAGAGGCCCCAGTGTGTGATGTTCCCCTCCCTGTGTTCATGTGTTCTCATTGCTCAATTCCCGCTTGTCAGTGAGAACATGCGGTGTTTGGTTTTCTGTTCTTGTGTTAGTTTGCTGAGAATTATGGTTTCCAGCTTCATCCATGTCCCTGCAAAGGACATGAACTCATCCTTTCTTATGGCTGCATAGAATTTCATGGTGTATATGTGCCTTTTTTTCTTTATCCAGTCTATCATTGATGGGCATTTGGGTTGGTTCCAAGTCTTTGCTATTGTGAACAGTGCTGCAATCAACATACGTGTGCATGTGTCTTTATAGTAGAATGATGTATAATCCTTTGGGTATAACCATACCAGAACATTGCTTGCTGTGCTTAAGAATCAGATCAAAGTGAGACAGATGACCAAAAGCAACAGTGTCCTCAAGCTATGATAGGTCAAGGCACTGAAAAGCCATATGTCCTCTATCCTGGGCAATTGCAAAGACAAATATTTTGTGCTCAAACATAAAATCACAGTAGATATATTTTCTGATGTCTTGGCAATGAGCTAGCTGGGAGCTGTGACTCCCCTTTACCCTAGTAGAATGGACTGCAAAGCTATCAGTTCCCCAGGCCTCTAGGTGTTAACATCACTGTATAAACAAGTCATTTGCACAAATGGTATTTCAGGTCTTGGGAATAAACATCCCCCTAAAGAGCTGGTCCCTAATCTGACAACTGCTCCACCCCTTTTTAAACATTCTCAAGGGCACTCTCACCGTAGTCCTATAAAATTTAGAGGAAGAGAGGACAGGTTTCCTTCCTGGAGAACAGTGTCCTTTACAATTTCCCATTGTGTTTTTACCCTTATATGCTTCTCCAAGGGAGAAAAGAATGTGGCAAACAGCATGCTGTATCTTGCTGTTCCTCTGTTTATAAATTTCCCCAATAGAGCCTGTTTTTCTGCAGACCCGGTCGCATTGTGACTTAGCTCTCTGCAGGACTGTAGGGAAAAACAGACAAATTCACATTGCTCTTTCAAAAATATTTATATTTGATTTAAGTACCATAGTTCTGTTAGTGGCATATAACAATTAATTAGGTCATAAATTCACTAGTCACATTTTAGTGCTTTTAATAAGATTTCAGAGAAACAACCTTCTCATCAGCAATAAATCCACAAATCGCATTTCAGAATGTTACTTCTGAAGGTAATACTTTCAATTTTTATTGATTCTAATTGGATGCAATTTTAAAAGGCACAATTTTCTAATACTGACATCAAGCTCTAGTGGTGTACAAAATCTAGACCTCAATCTCTCATATACTGTATGCAAAACTTATCAGTAATCTGACACTGAAAATCCTCTATGAGAGTAACATTTATAAACTTAAGATGTAGAAATATATGTGAGCTACAAAAGATTATTATTAAATAGTAGTAAAAGTATAATACAATGATTTACATAAATTGTGAATTATATTTACTGCAATAAATAATAAATATACAGAAGATGCTGTACTTTAAATAGCACTTTAGCTAAGAGACCAAACAGTACAGTTCTTCCAGCAAAAATGGAAGCTTATCATTCTTTCTTATGTAACAACCTCAGGAGTTTCAATCATCTCTCTCTTCTTGCCTTTTACTATAAGCAGTCAGGAGGAACAAAGACCCTCCTTCAATACTTTTCCTAGAAATCTCCTCAGGTAAATGCCCAATTTTATTGCTTACAAGTTCTACCTTTCACAAAACAATAAAGCAAAGTTTAGCCATGTCTTTGCCATTTTATAACAGGGATCACCTTTTTCATTTCCCAAAATATATTTTTATTTCCATTTCAGACCTCACAGTAATCACCCTGAGTGTAAACATTTCTTGCATGTATCTCAAAACTCTTTCAACCTCTACCCATTACCCAGTTCCAAAGCTACTTCTACATTGTTTGATATTTGTTATAGCAGTACCTCATTCTTTGTATCAAAATCTGTATTAGTCTTGTTCTCCAGAGAAACAGAATGTGGTAGGAGTTCTTAGTAGAAAGAAAATTTTATATATGTATATACATACACATACATATGTGTTTATAAAGAGATTTACTATAAGAAATTGGTTCATGAAATTATGGAGGCTAAGAAGTCCCAAGATCTGCAGTCAGCAAGCTGGAGATCAAAGAGAATTGATGCAGTATTCCAATTTTGCTTCCCAAGGCATGAGAATCAAGAGAGCTCAATAAATTCCAGTTTAAGTGCAGAAAAAGACAAATGCTCAAGCTCAAGCAGCCAGGCTTCCTCTACTCTCAGGAAGGCCTTTTTGTTCTCTTTAAACCTTCAGTTGATTGGATAGAGCCTGAAGAACAATTTGCTTTACTCACTTGACTGATTCAGTTGTTAATCTCACCTAAAAGTTCTCTTATAAACAAATTCAAAGTAATGTTTAACCAAATGTCTAGGCACCCTGTGGCCTGGCAAAGTGGAACATAAAATTAACCATCATGGGTGGTGAAAAACTTCATTTTTAAAGCTTATGACCCTTTGTAAGTTTGCAGAAACAACTTCCTTTCATGAGCCAAAATGTAGTATATAGCTTTATCTATGTCTAAGGAAGGTAAGGAAATGTAGTCTGTAGCTGGGTGGACATAAATTGACCTTAAACTTGGAGGTTTCTAGTACTTCAAAGAAAAAGAGAAGAATGTATACTGGAAACAATCTATCTCTGTCTGCATTCACATGCATGTGAATTGCACATTATTCCCCTACTTTTTGTACCTACAGTAGCAATAAAGAGGTCTTCTATACAGATGCCTTCAAAAAATTTTAAGAGGGCATTGACAAACTTAACCAGATAGGTTGCAGAATATTAAGTGTTTTATTATGTTCTCCTTGTCTAAGTCCAATGATCTTCTTTAAGATAACTTCTCTTCTTTTAATTTTTATTTTAGGCTCAGAAGTATATGTGTGTTTGTTATGTATGTGAATTGTATGTCACAGGGTTTTGTTGTACAGATTATTTCATCACCCTGGTAATAGGCATAGTAGCCAACAGGTAGTTTTTCAATCGCCACTGTCGTTTGAACCTCCACCCTCAAGTAGGTACTGATGTCTGTTGTTTGCTTCTTTGTGTCTATGTGTACTCAATGTGTAGCTCCCAATATAAGTGAGAACATGTGACATTTGGTTTTCTGTTCCTGCATTGGTTCACTTAAGATAGTGGCCTTCAGCTCCATTCTTGTTGCTGCAAAGAATGTGATCTCATTCTTTTTCATGGCTGTGTATTTTTCCATGGTGTAAATCTGCCACATTTTCTTTCTTTAGTCTACCATTAATGAGCATTTAGGTTTATTCCATGTCTTTGCTCTTGTAAATAGTGCTACAATGAGTACATGAGTGCGTGTGTCCTTATGGTAGAACAATTCATATACCTTTGGGTATATACCCAATAATGGGATTCCTTGGTCAAATGGGCATTCTAAGTTATTTGAGAAATTGCCAAACTGCTTTCCACAATGGTTAAACTAATTTCCATTCTCATTAGCAGTGTATCAGCATTCCTTCACAGTATTTGTTATCTTTTGACTTTTTAATAATAGCCATTCTGACTGATTGTGAGGTGGTATCTCATTGTAGTTTGTATTTACATTTCTCTAATGATTGGTGATGTTGAGCATTATTTTTGATATCCTTGTTGGCCATGTGTATGTCTTCATTTGAAAAGTGTCTGTTCATGTCTTTTGCCCACTTTTTAATGAGGCTGTTTGCTTGTAAATTTGTTTAAGTTCCTTATAGATTATGGATATTAGTCCTTTGTCAGATGCATACTTCACAAATATTTTCTTATTCTGTATTTTGTCTGTTTATTGTATTGATAGTTTATTTTAATGTGCAGTAGCTTTTTAGTTTAATTAGGCCTCATTTATCCATTTTTATTTTTGTGGTAATTGTTTTTGGCATCCTTACTCTGAAATATTTGCCAAGTGCTATGTCCAGAACAGTATTTCCTCAGTTACTTTTCAGGGTTTTTATAGTTTTAGGTTTTGTGTTTTACGTCTTTATTCCATCTTGGGTTGATTTTTGTATATGGTGTAAGGAAGGGGTCCAGTTTCAGTCCCTTACATATAACTAGCCAGTTATCTCAGCACCACTTGTTGAATGGGGAATTCTTTCCCCATTGCTCCTTTTTGCCAACTTTGTTAAATATTGGATGATTGCAGGTGTGCAGCTATACTTATAGACTCTCTATTTTGTTTATTCTGTCTATGGGTATGTTTTTGTACCAGTACCATGTTGTTTTGATTACTGTAGCCCTGTAGTATAGTTTGAAGTCAGATAATGGATGCCTTCAGTATTTTCCCCACCTTAGCATTTCTCTGGCTATTCAAACTCTTTTGGTTTCATATAAAATTTAAAATAGTATTTTCTAGTTCTGTGAAGAATGCCATTGGTAGTTTGATATGAATAACATTGAGTCTGTAAATTACGGGGGTCAGTATGGGCATTTTAGCAATACTTATTCTTACTATCCATAAGCATGGGGTGCTTATCTATTTGTTTGTGTCATCTCTGAATTCTTTCAGCAGTATATTGTAAATCTCATTGTAGAGATCTTTCACATCCCTGGTAAGTTGAATTCCTGGGTATTTTATTCATTTTGTGACTATTATGAATGAGTTTGCATTCTTTATTTGGCTCTCAGATTGGATGTTACTCATTTTTGCACATTGTTTTTGTATCCTGAAACTTTGCTGAAGTTGTTTATCAGATACAGGAGCTTTTGGGAAGAGACTATGAGGGGTTTTCTAGGTATAGAATTATATCATCTGCAAACAGAGATAATTTGATTTCCTCTCTTCCTATTTAGATTCCTTTTATTTCTTTCTTTTGCCTGATTTCTCTAGTTAGGACTTCCAGTACTATGTCAACTAGGACTAGTAAGAGTAGGTATCCTTGTCTTGTCCTGGTTCTCAAGGACAATGCTTCTGGGTTTTGTTCATTCAGTATGGTGTTGGCTTCGAGTTTGTCATAGATGCTTCATTGTTTTCAGATATGTTGCTTCAGCGACTAGTTGTTAAGGGTTTTTAACATGAAGGTGATGACAACTGGCAGCTGTCCAAAGCAACCACTGCCATGGTACCAGCTGTGGTGGGGTGCAGGTGGTGGGGTGTCGGTTTGAGCCATGGGTACTTAGGTGTGGATGTTGAGGCGAACTGTCCCTGGTATCTGCTGCCTTGGGAGCCCACCTCTGGGAGCCACTGCTGTGGGTCCAAGCTGGGCTAAGCCACTGCTTGTGGAGGAATGGCACCAACAAGCATGGAGGGACCCCAAGACAGAACTTGACCCAAGGAGGTGCCATGCTTGTGCATGGAGTGTGGGGGCTGGTCCTGAACATGGAGCCATGGCTGCATTTCAGGGCCCTGTGGTGGGAAGTAGGAGTGGCCCTTTGCAAGTGGGACCTGGCCAGTGTCATGCCCTCCTTGCCGAGGGCACCAGGTTCCTGTGCCTTTGTGGGAGGCTCAGCATGGGGCCACCCCAGGATGCCTGCCAAGGATCCACCCTATGTTGAGGTGACAGCTGAGTCTGGTGCTCCCAATGGCTGTGTCCAGGGCCCCAATCCACTCCTGAAGGCACACTTATGGCATGGTCATGAGCTAAGGAAGAGGGAGCCCCTGTTCACCACTGAGAGCTGGGGCTGCAGGGGAACTTGTAAATGTCATCCCATCCCCAGAACCTGGCAAGGGCCGGGAGCCCAGCCCCAGGCTGCAAAGCATCAGACTGGGCAGGAGGAGCAGCTGCAGAAGCAATGGTGGTGGCATTGTGTCCTCTGTGCCCCACATCCCTAAGACAACTGACTGTACCACCCCCATCCTCACATGGCCTGGCAGGACCTGCTTCCAGGTCCAGAGCCTCCACTGCAGCTTCGACCTTGCTCTCTACCACATCCTGGGAGCCTACAAGCATCTGGCCAATGGTACAGCTGGGACTCACAGAACTGGCCCAGGAAGCATGGGGTTCATTTGTGTGGAGGTGACCAGGGCCACCGTGCCACCTGCACCTTGCCTGCTGGCTGCCACTGTGGTGAGACATGGAGTAGGGGTACAGCCTGGGATGGGGTCAGTTGGGAGCCCTGCCCCGCCCAAGTTGGCAGGATGGGAGCTCCCCAGGAACAGCTGTAGTCACCCAGGTTGTGGCTGTGGGCCCAGGTTTCCAGATGGTCTCTCAGGGTCCAGAAGGGCCCCCCCTGTCACGGCAAGCTCAGAGGTGCCTGCTCCCTGCGCCTGGCCTCATCCTGCTGCCAGCACTCTGAGATGGGAGCAGAGTTAGTGCCAAGCCCTGGAGCTGTCACAGCTTGGCCTGGTATGCAGCAGGGCCCCCTGCTGCATCAGCCTCTCCAGACTTTGGGCACCAAAAAGTGTGGGAGGAAGCCCATATGAGGTGGAGAGCAACTCAGCCTATGGGCGCCCCTTGGCCTGAGTGGTGGGAGGCAGACAGGCCCTTCCACAGGAAGGGATAGGTCCTGATGAGGCTCCACCTTCAGCCAGGGAGGGTCTGAAAATTGGGGCTGGGCTGCTAGTCCTGCAGACTGATGTGGGAACTTGTGATGCCTTTTTGTTGCTCATGGCCACCTATGAACCAATTGGCATGGACTTCCTCCCCTCTGAGACCCATAAAAGCCCTGGGTTCAGCAGATCAGAGGAGAGGACAAAGGGACAATGAGACAACTGGCCTACAGAGAAGAGCTACCCTCTGTGGGTCTCCTCTGAGTTGTTCTAACACTTAATAAAGCTCCTCTTTGTCTTGCTCACCCTCCACTTTTCTGCATACCTCATTCTTCCTGGATGCAGGACAAGAACTTGGGCCAAGGCACCACTGGCCACAGAAGTTTCTGAACAGAAAAAGCAACATTGCAAAAATCCCGTATCAAAGGGATGTTGAATTTTATTGACAGTCTTTTCTATATCTATTGAGATGATCATGTGGATATTTTTAGTTTTGTTTATGTGATAAATCACATCTTTTGATTTGCATATGTTGAACCAACCTTGCATCCCAAGGATAAAGCCTACTTGATAATGGTAGATTCACTTTTTGATATTATGCTGGATTTGAGGTTCAGTTTGTTAGTATTTGGTGAGGATTTTTGCATCTATGTTCATCAAGGATATTGGCCTAAAGTTTTCTTTCTTTGTTATGTTTTTGTCAGATTTTTGTATAAAAATGACGTTGGCCTCATAGAATGAGTTATGAAGAAGTCCTTCTTCCTCAGTTTTTGGGAATAGTTTCAGTAGGAATGATATCAGCTCTGCTTTATACATCTAGTAGAATTCAACTATGAATCTGCCTGGTCTTGGGCTTTTTCTGGTTGGTAGGGTTGCTATTACTGTTTCAATTTTGGAACTTGTTACTAGTCTGGTCACAAATTAAATTTGTTCTTGGTTCAATCTGGGGAGGTTGAATTTTTCCAGAAATTCATTCATTTCTTCTAGGTTTTCTAGTTTGTGTACATAAAGGTGTTTGTAGTAGTCTCTAAATGGTTCTCATACATCCATGGGGTTGCAGGTAATGTCCCCTTTGTTCTTTTCCAATTGATTGTGTTTATTTGGATCTTCTTTCCTTTTCTATTTTTTAGTCTAGCTAGTTGTCTATCCATCTTATTTATTCTCTTAAATAACAAATTCCTGAGTTTGTTGATCTTTTATATGGTGTTTCATGTCAAGTTCCTTCAGTTCAGCTTCAGTTTTGGTTATTTCTTGTATACTGCTAGCTTTAGATTTGGCTTGCTTTGTTTTTTACTCTAACTGTGATGTTAGGTTGTTAATTTGATATCTTTCTAACTTTGGATGTGGGCACTTAGCACTATAAACTTCCCTCTTAATATTGTGCTAGCTATGTCCCAGAGATTCTTGATACATGTATCTTTTTTCTCATTAGTTTCAAAGATTTCTTGATTTTGGCCTTAATTTTATTGTTTATCCAAAAGTCATTAAGGAACAGGTTGTTTAATTTCCATGTAATTGTATGATTTTGAGCAATTTTCTTTCTATTGATTTTTATTTTGGTTGTGCTGTGGTCTGAGAATGTGGTTGGTATTAATTCAATTTTTCTGAATTTGCTGAGAATTGTTTTATGACCTCTTGAATGTTCAATTTTAGAATATGTGCCATATGCTATTGTTTTGGGGTGGAAAGTTCGGTGGATGTCTGTTAGGTCTGTTTGGTGGAATGTCAAGTACAAATCCAAAATATCTTCGTTAGTTTTCTGCCTCTATAATCTTCCTAACACTGTCATTGAGGTTTTGAAGTCTCTTACTATTGTTCTGTGGTTACCTAAGTCTCTGTAGGTCTCTATGAACTGTTTTATAAATCTAGTTACTTCTGTGTTAGGTGCATATATATTTAGAATAGTTAGGTCTTCTTGTTGAATTGAACCCTTTACCATTATGTAATGCTCTTCTTTCTTTTCCAACTGTTGTTATTTTAAAGTCTGTTTTCTGAAACTAGAATCGCAGCTTCTGCTTTTTTCTGTTTTCCATTTTCTTGGTACATTTTTCTCCATCCCTTTTCTTCAAGCCTATGGAGATCATTGCATATGAGATGAGTCTCTTGAAGACAGCATACCAATAGGTCCTGCTTCTTGATCCAATGTACCACTCTGTGCCTTTTAATTGGGGCATTTAGCCCATTTACATTCAAGGTTAATATTGATATGTGCTAATTTGATCCTGTCATCTTATTGTTACCTGGTTATTATGCTGATTTGATTGGGTAGTTGCTTTATAAAGTCAATGATCTTTGTACTTAAGTGTGCTTTTGTGGTGGCCAGTAAGGGCTTTCCTTTCCATATTTAACATTCCCTTTACAACCTCTTTTAAGGCATATCTGGTGGTCACAAATTCCCTTAGCATCTTCTTTTCTGAAACGGGTCTTATTTTTCCTTTGTTCATTATGGTTATGAGGCTGCATATGAAATTTTTTATTGAACTTTTTTTCTTTAAGAATGTTGAATACAGGCTCCTAATCTCTTCTGGTTTGCAGGATTTCTGTCAAAAGACCACTGTTAGACAGATGGGATTCCCTTTGTAAGTGACCTGCTGCTTCTTTCCTAGGTGCCTTTAAAACTTTTTCTTTTAATCTTGGAGAATCTGATGACTATATGTTTTGGGGATGGTCGTCTTGTGTAGTATATTCCTGGGGTTCTCTGAATTTCCTGAATTCGATTTTTTGTCACTTCATATGGTTAGGCTGTGTCCCCACCCAAATCTCATTTTGAATTTCCATTTGTTGTGGAAGGGACCCAGTGGGAGGTAACTGAATCATGGGGGCAAGCCTTTACTGCACTGTTCTCATGATAATGAATAAGTCTCATGAGAGCTGATGGTTTTATAAAGAGTAGGTCCCCTGCACAAGTTCTCTCTCTTTGCCTGCTGCCATCCATGTAAGATGTGACTTGCTCTTCCTTGCCTTCTGCCATGGTCATGAGGCCTCCCCAGCCATGTGAAACTGTAAGTTCACTAAACCTTTCCTTTGTAGATTGCCCAGTCTCGGGTATGTCTATATCAACAGTGTGAAAAAGGATGAATACAGTAAATTGGTTTCAGTAGAGTGGGATGCTGCTGAAAAGATATCAAAAAATGTGGAAGTGACTTTGGAACTGGGTAACAGGCAGAGGTTGGAACAGTTTGGAGGACTCAAAAGAAGACAGGAAAATGTGGGCAAGTTTGGAACTTCCCAGAGACTTGTTGAATAGCTTTGCCCAAATGTTGATAGCAATATGGACAATAGAATGCAGGCTGAGGTGGTCTTAGATGGAAATGAGGAACTTGTTGGAAACTGAAGCAAAAGTGATTCTTGTCATGTTTTAGCAAAGAGACTGGTGGCATTTTTGCCTCTGTCCTAGAGATTTGTGGAAATTGAAACTTTAGAGAGATGATTTAGGGTATCTGGTGGAAGAAATTTCTAAGCAGCAAAGCATTCAAGAAGTTACTTGGGTGCTGTTAAAGGCATTCAGTTTTATAAGGGAAGCAGAACATAAAAGTTCAGAAAATTTGTAGCCTGACAATGTGATATAAAAGAAAATCTTACTTTCTGAGGAGAAACTCAAGCCGGCTGCAGAAATTTGGATAAGTAACAAAAAACTGAATGTTAATATCCATGACAATGGGGAAAATATCTCCAGGGAATGTCAGAGGTCTTCACAGCAGCCCCTCCCATTACAGGCTGAGAGACCTAAAAGGGAAATATGGTTTATAAGCATATAAGCTGTATATAAGCATTGTACTATAGTTGATAAAGTTATTTCTCCTGAGGATAGGAATGATCAGTTCTGATACTGCTAAACATGTGGACAGGAATTGAACAATTAAGTATATAATAAAGTAAAGTAAGTAAATAAATAAAGAATGGTGGTTTCTCACTGTTGGAATGAGAGTTTACAGATAAACAAGGAAGCAGACTAGAATGATCCTGGTAGTAATAGTTCAGATGTGGAGACATCAGTAAGAATTCATGTTTAATTTAATATAGATACAGATGGTTACATATATAATATTTATAAAGTTCATTCTTGTTATTTATGGTAGTTATATTCTGTAAAGCCATTAGAAACACTGAATTAGCAAATGATGAACCATTGTCCAAGAAAAAAATACAGGGTTACTTTTCTGTGATCCTCTGGTTATAACATTTTCATTAACCAATCAATATGTAACCTGTTTTATGTGTATTTCTGTTTTAACTCACCTCATTTACTATATAGTGTTGGTTCATTAATATTGAGTTCCCAGCCAACAACACTATATATATAGTTACAAATTGTTCCAAGTTTGGCCATTAGGAGCTCTTTCAGTTGGCGCCTGTGCTCTTGTATAAGTGCTATATATATATAAAACATATATAACCCTTGCCTGAAGGAAGCTTATCTAACCCAAGTATTTTCTTCATAAGGTACAGCACAACCTTCTCTCACTTAGGAATACTAGGAAAGCACTGTAGCACCACACTTGAGGGACCACTTTAAACAGGAAAATAACATAAAGCACAAAAACTGTGCAAAACATAACGCTAAGTATACCACAAAATGACACTTGTTTATATTCTGATAGTTAAAACAAGAAGGCAGAATGTTGCCTTGTTCTATCTCAGTTAGGATGTACATGTCAGGTAACTCATTTTTTTTGCTGTCCTCCATGTGTATATAAATGTTCAAGTAGAAAAAGTCACAAGTATGGAATCTACAAATAAAGAGGATCTACTGTGTGTATACAATCACCGGTTAGTGTATACACATCTATTTCTTTGCTCTGTTAGCTGAGAGAGTTTAAAATAAAGGACATTCTTGTAATAACAAGCACACTTATTGTTCAGATCTCAGTTTCTAATACCATTCTCCAATGACAGGAAGCAAGGCTCCCTTGAGAGATGGTGGCTTCTAGAACTGGAGCAGAAAGATTAACCTGAAGCATTTTGAAGTCTCAGAAAGTAAAAACGTGCTAACAAAAAGGCCCCCAAAATACATCAGTGGGTGTACGTATGCCAACAGAGTACAGTAGCTAACTGAAGGAGCTCTTAATGGCCAAAGTTGGAACAATTTGAGTACGAAATGAAGTACAAGTATCTATGAGTACATACTGATGTAAATTTAAAAATTTGGCAAATTAATAAATGAAGAGACAAATCTTTCATGTGGAAGAATTCCAAAAAAATTATGTAGGTACCTTTCCTTCAAGCAGAGAGAACATAACTTTTCATCCCTTAAGTGTGGGCTGTGATACTGACTTACTTCCAAAGAGTACAGCATGAAACAGAGGAATAAGAGTAACTTCACAGTGAAGAAATCTGACAATCACTATCTCAGGTGACCAAGGTTGACATAAAAAATGACAAATCATGTTGATTTTATCTTTGATATGATGTGATGAAAATGGCACTTTACCTCTGTGACCTTTCTCCATCAAACCCGTAACTCAAGTCCAATAGTGAGAAAAACATCAGACAAATTCAATAGAAGAGTATCTTACAAAATACTTGACCAATACTTCTCAGAGGGGTCAGTGTCACTGAAACACCAAAAATAAGAAAAGTTCGATAAATTGTCATGGCCAAAAAAGGCCTAAGGAAACATTACAACTAAATATAATATGGTATTCTGGATAATATCCTGGAACAGGAAATGAATAGAAGGCAACAAATAAGGAAATCTGAATAAACCATGAACTTTAGTTAATAATACTGTATTAATATTATTTCATTAATTGTAACAAATTTGCCATGCTAATGCAAGATGTTAATAATGGAGAAAACTAGGTATGGGGTATTTTGGAACTCTACTATCCTCTCAATTCTTCCTGTACATGTAAACTGTTATAGTGAAGAGAGGTTTTAGATTTTCTATCACTTTCTCAAATGAAATATTTTTGTCAGTTTTTGTGTTGCTTATCCGTCAAATTCTACTCCTTTTTTTTTTTTTTTTCTTTTTTTACCTTAACTCTGCAAAGGAGTGCTGTTGGTGTAGATGAGATGCAAGGACTGATGACATTAGGGAAGAAAATTTGAAAGAAGTTATGCAAGATACCTAAGAGTGCATAACTCCACTAGAAGCAGTTAGGATTGGCAGAAAATCATGGGTAGAATTAATTTTTTCCCATAATAAAGTCAGGACTATGATAAAGAAGATGAAAGAGCTATTATACCAAACACTTGTTGAATCACATCACTTATGTAATGAAACCAACACATTTGTACACAAAAGTGACAAAAATGTATTCCATTGCTAGATCTTATTTATTTATTTAATTTCAATAGTTTTGGGCCAACAGGTGATATTCAGTTATATGGATAAACTCTTTAGTGGTGATTTCTGAGATTTTGGTGCACCCTTCACTGGAGCAGTGTACACTGTACTCTGGTGTCGTCTTTTTATCCCTAACACCCCTCCCATCCTTCTCCCTGAGTCCATTGTATCATTTTAATGCCTTTGCATCCTCATAGCATCCTCATAGCTTAGCTCCCACTTACAAGTGAGAACAATGTTTGATTTTCTATTCCTGACTTAATTCACTTAGAATAATTGTCTCCAACTCCATCCAGGTTACTGCAAATGCCATTATTTCATTCCTTTTTATGGCTTAGTATTCCATGGTGTGTGTGTGTGTGTGTGTGTCTATATGGTATATATGATATATATGGAATATGATATACATCATGTATGTGTATTATATATGTATATGTGTTTTCTTTACCTACTAGTTGATTAATGGACATTTGGACTCGTTCCACATTTTTGTGATTACAAATTGTGCTGCTATAAACATGCATGTGCAAGTGTCTTTTTCATATAATGACTTCTTTTCCTCTGGGTAGATACCCAACAGTAGGATTGCTGGATCGAAAGTAGATCGATTTTCAGTTTTTTAAGGAATCTCCATACTGTTTTCCATAATGGTTGTAGAAGTTTACATTCCTACCATCAGTAGTGCAAAAGTGTTCCGCGTTTCTAGATCTTTAAAGAATAAGGGAGTTGATACATGAAGTAAAATATTGTCCTTCATGAAAAATGGCTAAAGCTTTCAAATGATTTTTCAGGGTTTCTCTGGTGGCAAAAAAAAAAAAAAAAAAGAGATCATTGTACTAACCAAAAATAAAAAGAAATAAATAAAGATTGGAAAAGATTTAGTAACATTGAACCAACTGATGGTGCCAACTGCTCAACTCCCATTTTTAGAATCCATTAGAAAAGACTTTGAAGATTTGATTATATTAAGTGATAAGAGAGAAAAGGTCTTTGAGGCCAATAAAAAAAAGTACAGAAATGATTGGTTTCTTACACTACTATTTAAATCTATCTAGCAGAGCAATGGGATTCAAGAAAAAAAAAATTGACCTCTGAATAAGATAACACACACATATATAAGCAGCTACAAAGTGGCCTGCAAAAGAGGAAAGGAATGACCTCTGTTAATGAGTATCACATGTTCTTCAAAAGTTTATAAAATGCAATGCGTACAATGCCCATTCCACATACCAAAAGAAAATCCCTGCTTGATCCAGTGCTGTGAACCTGCTGAAGCTTCAAGCAATCAATTGAATAATTAAACTTTCACAGTTCAATTTTAACAACCTTGAATGTCTCCATTATTTGCCAGAGAAAGAGTAACCAGAGGACTTCATTTTCTCAAGGACTCTTCTCCTTATTTCTCCTTGGCTACCTTCATTACTTTTGGGTCATACAAAATGTATCATATCATTTCAAAAAATTATCTTAAAATCAAATATCAATAGAATTGTTTTAAACAATAATCATTAAAACTAACAAAAATAAAACATCACTAATTGCTTTTGTATTTGGCATTGTCTTTATTTTTATATGTATTGAGTTTTATATTAGTGTTCTATATTATTTTTATATAAATATATTTTAACAGTTTAATAAGATCATTCATGAATTTGAAATGTCAGCTGCCCAAAAACAGATCCTTCATTTCTTCAATCAGTGATTATTCTACTAGTTTTAAAATTCTGACCATGAAGTTTGGGGAAGAACTCTTAAAACTGTGTTATAGATTCCATAGTTATTTATTTTCCAAAAATCTAGGTTTTTTCATAATAACTAGTCAATGTCAGGTGTAAGGCTACTGGATTTATTCTCATTTCTTGATTCTATTCATAAGCAGAAATAAAAATTTTAATCTAAGTTAAACAGGTCAGAGTAGCAACAAACATAAAACACAATGCTATGCTTTTTTTTGCTATATCACTGCTTACTAATTTTAATTTTTAATTATTTTTAATCATGGCAAAATATGTAACATATTTGCTATTTTAGCCATTCCTTAAGCATTCAGTTCAGAGGTATCAATCACATTCACAACGTTGTACAACCATAATCGCTATTTTCAAAATGTTTTCATCAACTCAAATAGAAACTCTGTGACCAGTAGGCAGTAGCACCCTCTTCGCTCTGCTCTCAGGCCCTGGTAACCTCTAATCTACTTTTTGTTTCTCTGAAGTTGCCTATTCTAGACATTTCATGTGAATGAAATTACAAAATATGTGTTTTTTGGTGTCTGCTTATTTAATCTAACACAATGATTTCTTGTTTCTTGCATGTTGTAGCATGTATCAGAACCTCATTCTTTCTTATGGATGAATAATATTTTAATATGTTCATGTTATTATGAATATTATATATATACAATTATATATACAAACATACATATATATTTATATGTATGGAATATTATTATATGTACAAAAATAAATATGTAATATTTAATTGAAATTTTTGAAACAATCCTAGATTTGTTCAATGTAAAAATTACTACTGTTGGGGTAAAAGTTAGTGATAAATAATAAAAGCATATAGTTTATTGTAACCAGTTTTCTCCCCTTTTTAAAACTTATGGAGAAAATTATAAGCTAACAAAGTCCAGATAATGAAATATTATTTCTGTATTTTCCCTTTTATTTTAATGTTTCTCTGCCTTTTTAGTATACATTTGCTATTGAAACATAAAACATGTTAACTCAGTGAGATGAAATAGGACCAGAACAGTTATATACCTCCTCCCTAAGTTTAAGCTTTCTGTTATAAGACAAATATTTGTGGCATATCATAACACTTATACCTGACAAGACTACAGAATTTTCTACTCAAGATAGATCATAAAATTACAAAAAGATCTATCATTCTGTATAGTTCAGTGTATCAACTAAACTGAGATAACTTCTGCACAAAGAATACACTTCTAGGATTGATAGTGGATTGTGTGAAGTTGCCAGTTGTTTTCACTATAATAAGTTTAAAAACGAAGAATATATTTTATTCCAAAGACAGTTTTGGTGAGGTGTTTAAAGCATGGAATGTATTTCCCAATGATAGAATGTTTGAAAAATTAGTTAGGTTCCCTATCAATCCTGTTAGTTGATATAGAGCTAAATCTAAAAACTCCTGATATTGGGTGACCAGAACTGCTGTTTTATTTTTGTTTGGACCTCTGAACTTTTTATTGATCTCCTGTTACCTAAAGGGCACCTTGCTTCTGCTGCCTCAAAACCTCAGAACTTTAGTGTCACTGGTGTCAGATGTCATCCACTATCCCGCAGGATACTTTGTCATCCACTATCCCGCAGGTGGCGGTCTTTCGGATGGCTTGCATGAGGTTGCTGCTATCCAGGACATCACTGGGATTGAAGTCCCTCCCATCTTCCAGCAGGCAGCAGTAAGATGGCCAGCTCAGCCGGCTGTTTGACCTTGATGCTCAGCAGGGCCTCCTCATACACCCGGGCCTGATGCCACCCTTCTGCCAGAGTCTGTGCCAGCTCTGACTCCAGGTGCAGCAGAATCCCATTGAGCTGCTCCATCTGCATGGCCTAGTGGGCCTCCATCTCCCTCAGCTGTTCTCCAAGCTGGCCTTAAGATTTCTCCTAGAGTCCAGGTTGATCTCTAAGGACTGGACTGTACCTCTCAGCTCCATGAACATCATTTTAGCATTTCTGATTTTGGCGACTGCATGGTGATAACTGTGGTGCTCTCCTCAATCTGCTGGGACCAGTATTTTCCAGTTCCTCTAGGTTCTTCTGAGCCAGCTCATTACACTGATCTGCCAGGATCTTGCCGGGGTCCTGAGATTTAGGGACATCTGCCTCTATGGTCAAACCAGAACTGGGAAACCGGGCTTGTAAGTCTTTTTTCCTCCTTGTGGTTCTTCTTCATGAAGAGGAACTCCTCCTTGAGAGCCGAGATCTGTCTTCAGCTGCAGCTGAGTGACATTGGTGTCATCAGTGACCTTCCTGAACCCACAAATTTGGCTCTCCACAGATGGGTATATGGCCAGCTCTGTCTCATACTCGACTCTAAAATCATCAGCAGCAAGATAGGCATTGTCAATCTGCAGAACAATGTGGGCATTGTCCACAGAATTTGCAAAGGTCTGAGCCCTCAGGTCCTCTGTGGTCTTAACATAATGTCCCCAGTCTCTGACCTGGGGCCCCTTCTTCTCCAGATGTTCCCAGATTTTGATTTCTAGCCTTCGATTCTTGGCCTCCAGGCCACTCACTCTGTCCAGGTAGGAGGCTAAGCAGTTATTCAGGCCTGGCATGGCCTCATTCTTACTCTGTATGCCCTGCTATTTCTACCAGATACCCAGCCGACCCAGAAGCTGGTGGAGCTGAAAGAAAAGATCCAGAAGTTAGAGCCCATAGTGCTTGCATAAAGGATAGCCAGGCTGCTGGTGAGCAACTGGATGGACCCCACAGACAGGCAGTTAGTGGAGAAAGTGGTGGAGTGGGTGATGAATCTCATGTCTCAGGGGAGAAAAGCAAGAGGACAGGATTCAGGTTCTGCTGAGCTTCTGTTCAATTTTTCTTTTTCCTAAGGCTATTCTCATTGGTGATTTCAGAAACAACTTTCTTCCTATTTATTCCATCCAGGACTCCAGTACATCTTGCCACCAGCATCCACACCTTATTCTTGGAAGGAAGAACTCCTATCACCTAGGATTGTTGTGGAAACAGGGATTTAGTGGCAGATTAGAAGCAGAAACATTGACTAAACTTAGATATTTGCTTAATTTAATTCAACAAAATATGGTAAATATCATTTATCTGTATTCTGTAATGCTAAGATATATAGAGAATTTAAAGACAAATGAGACACAGTTCCAGACCTCAAGAAGCTTTCAGTTTATGGAGAGGCACAGAAGATATTAAGATCTCTTGGATAAAAGACCTGGTCTGGAAAGTATCATACACAAATGTCAAATGAAATATATAAATGGAGATATGAGTACATCTGTTTGAGGAATCCTGGAAGGTTCACGGAGTGGTCAACAGTAGAAATGGACCTTGAATGATCTAGGGACTTTTGAAAATCAGAGTTGGGAGTGTGGCCCTTATGGGCCAGAATGCTTAGTAGTCATGTATAGGAGGTTTTGAAGTAAGATGCTATTGGGGGAACCCACCTCCAATATTTCAATGTAGGTTCTTTCTATTTTCCCTAAGTGTCGGCTGGTCTAAGAAATAAAGAGAAAGAGTACAAAGAGAGAAATTTTACAGCTGGACCGCTAGGGGTGACATCACATATCGGTAGGTCTGTGATGCCCACCTGAGCCGTAAAACCAGCAAGTTTTTATTAAGAATTTCAAAAGGGGAGGGGGTGTGCAAACAGGGAGTAAGTCACATGCTTTAAGAGGCAAAAAGCAGAGCAAAGATCACATGCTTCTGAGGAAACAGGGCAAGGACAAAATCAGAACTCCTGATAAGGGTCTATGTTCAGTGGTGCATGTATTGTCTTGATAAACATCTTAACAGAAAACAGGGTTCAGAAGCAGAGAACAGGTCTGACCTCAAATTTACCAGGGCTGGGGTTTCCCAATCTTAGGGTTTCTACCTAAGCCTGAGGGTACTGCAGGAGACCAGGTTGTAGCTCAGTCCTTATCTCAACCGCATAGGACAGACACTCCCAGAGTGGCCATTTATAGACCTCCCCCGAGTAATGCAATTCTTTTCCTAGGGTCTTAATATTATATTCCTTGCTAGGAAAAGAATTTAGCGATATCTGTCCTACTTGCACGTCTGTTTATAAGCTCTCTGCAAGAAGAAAAATATGGCTCTATTCTGCCACAGGCAGTCAGACCTTATGGTTGTCTTCCCTTGTTCCCTGAAAATCGCTGGTATTCTGTTCTTTTTCAAGGTGCACTGAATTCATATTGCTCAAACACACACGTTTTACGATCAATTTGTACAGTTAACGCAATCATCACAGTGAACCTGAGGTGATGTACATCCTCAGCTTACGAAGATAACAGGATTAGGAGATTAAAGTAAGACAGGCATAAGAAATTATAAGAGTATTATTAGGGAAGCGATAAAAATGTCCACAAAATCTTCATAATTTATGTTTCCTCTGCTGTGGCTGCAGCCGGTCCCTCCATTCGGGGTCGCTGACTTCCCACAAAAAGATGCAGTTTTTAATTCCTGATTTTGGAAGATATTAGACAATTAAAGGTGAAAATTATAAAGGAGCAGGACATGGTGGCTCATGTTTATAATCCCAACAATTTGGGAGGCTGAGGCAGGAGGATTGCTTGAGGCCAGGAGTTTAAGATGCACCTGGGCAACATAATGAGACTCTATTTCTTAAAAAAAAAAAAGACTGGTATAGTGGTACATGTCTCAGCTACTCAGGAGTCTGAGGTGAGAGGATTACTTCAGACTAGGAGTTCAAGGTTATAGTGAGCTATAATCATGCCACTATACTCCAGCCTGGGTGACAGAGCAAGGCCCCATCTCAAAAAAAAAAAAAAAAGAAAGAAAAAAAAGAAAATTAAAAAAGGAGAACATCCTCTGAATGCATACTCTCTTGCCTATGTTTGTAAATACGACAGGCCTATACACACAATTTTTTTGAGAAATGAAAGCCAGTTTGGGAATAACAAACTTTTTTTTTTGTCAATACCTGAATTTGAATTTAATTGAATTCAAAGTTTTAAATGAACACTAAGCTAAATATCTATTTTAACTTTAATATCTTTAATAAAGCTTTGTAGAATTTTCTTATTAAACATTGCATAAGTAATTTCTGTTTGTTACAGAAAAATTAAAGAATACTAATAAAATAAAAGTAATAAATCATTCCAAATCAAAATGTTAGTAACATATGTTAATGTAAGAACAGGCACTCAGTGTTTTTTTGCTACATGATAGGAATGTCCACATAAAAATAAGAAAATAAAAAGCAATTTATCAACATTGAATCTTTGGGAAAGGGACAACATTATAAATTTTGAACAATTTCTGTATTATTACAGATGAGACTTCTTTTAAGAAGAAGTCTCCGGCTACTAAAAGCAGGCAGCTTTTGGAGAAAGCAAATAAAAAGCACAGAATGACACCACAGAATTCTTAATTTGAAGGGATGAAGGCCAGAGGAGAAGGTAGATAATGAAAGATGGAGACTGTATTAATGCTGAGTATGCTGACAAAATAGACCCCAAACTTCCAGTACCAAAAAAAAAAAAAAAAAAAAAAAAAAAAAGACCTGATTTATTTATTTTCTTTTTTTTTCTTTTTTCTTTTTTTTTGGCACAAGGTCTAACTCTGTTGCCCAGGCTGGAGTGCAGTTGCACAATCTTGGCTCACTGTGACCTCTGTCTCCCAGGCTCAAGAGATCCTCCTACTTCAGCCTCCCTAGTAGCTGGAACCACAGGTGCCTGCTCTCTTGCATGGCCAATTTTTTGTGTTTTTTGTACAGACAGGGTTTTGCCATCTTGCCCAGGCTGGTCTCAAACTCCTGAGCTCAAATGATTCTCCTGCCTTGGCCTCCCGAAATGCTGGGATTACAGGAGTGAGCCACCATGCCCGGCCTATTTCTTTCTCAGTTAATTGTCCTGGCTATTATTTGGGTTGATAGCTGCATTTTCTCTTTGCAGACATCCAGGGCAGACTGATGGCTACTTTGCCATCTTCAATATGTGGATTCCGAGGTTACCAGGGGCATAACCATCAGCCAGAAGTGGGGAATGGAGAGCATAGAGGTTGCTCATGGGGGGTTTATTTGAGCCACTTTTGGAAGTTGTACACATGACTTCTCTTTACAGTACCTTCATTAAAACAACCATGTGTCTACACTCAATTGCAAGGGAGGCTAACTGTAGTCTTGCTGTGTTCCCAAGAAGAGGCAACCAATATCTGTTTATCTGCTTGTGTGTTATCTGTTTGGTGGACAGCTGGCTAGCTCAGCCACAGAAATGATTCTACTTTAGGTACTATTTGTATTTATGGCATACTGAAGAAAACCTCTGGGTGGACTTATGTCCACTTTATATTGCATACCTTCTTTTCAGCAAATACATGTTAGTGTATACATATACATATTAGTAGCAAACATATATTAGTATACATTATTAGTATAATGAAAAGCTTTTTTTAAATAAGCAAGGTTAATATTATTCCAAATATTATGATCCAGAATACACCCAATGTTAATATTTATGCATATATATGTCTTTTTAGATAATCTATTTACCTATCATCTATCTGTTTAATAATGCTCCATTGAATTTGTCCAATATTTCAGTTGTCAGGAATAAGGTCAGATCTTGTTATTGTAAGTGAAAATAAATTTATTTTAAGACACCAGATAGCTCACAGATTCAGTGAGAGATTCTAGAATACCAGGTTCTGATGTTACCCCAACAGGAACAATGCAGCCACTAAAACTGCCCAATCACATGATAGGAATATTTCTGTCATCAGAACCTTTTGCTCCACACCAATGATGGTGGGTGAACTGGATACCATATTGCTAGCCTAGTTGCTCCAGAAGAACCAAATGCCTCTATTTCCATGCTTTCCAGAACATGTGAAGTCCTCTCAGGTAGAGAGCATCTCACAGCATTCACTTTGCATCTAAATCTTGCATATGTGCATATGATTTTTAGAATCCAGATCAAATACTTATATCACTGATATCCTGTAACAAGGAGCATAAGATTTTGCATTAGATTTTAAGTCTTTGTAGCAGATAGGAAGGCAAATTATGAGTTATTGAAGTAAGAATTGCGTGAACCCATTTAAAATACTTTCCAGCTTGGAATGGTAGCTCTCACCTGTAATCCCAGCACTTTGGAAGGCTGAGGCAGGTGGATCCCGTGAACTCAGGAGTTCAAGACCAGCCTGGGCAACATGGCGAAACTCCATCTCTAAGAAGAATATAAAAATTATCTGGGCATGGTGGCATGCACTTGTAGTGACAGCTATTTGGGAGGCTGATGCAGGAGGATCCATTGAGCCTTGGGAGGTTGAGGCTACAGTGAGCAGTGATCATGCCATTGGACTCCAGCCTGTGCAACAGAATGAGACCCTGTCTCAAAAAAATAGAGCAGAATAAAATAAAATATTTTCCAATGAGATTTGTCTCAAGTATTTGTTTCTTAATGGTTATTTTAAAAGCTATTATTGTTACATTTTTAACTAGCCAGCTACTGAACTGTACTCTAGTTTCAAGAGCTTTTCAGTTTATTTTTGTGTGGTTTTTAGATAGAGAATTATATTTGCAATAATGGTATTTATCTTTTCATTTGTAATAGTTATGCCCTGTTTCATTTCTTTGTCTACAGCATTAACTGTTTTACCAAAGTTATCTTAAATAACACATGTTCTTTCAAGTCCTCTAAATAAAAGAGATAAATACTTGATGATACTTGTAGGTATAATGCCTCTTTTAAGTAGATATTTAATAATAGGAAAATATTACTGACTCTAAATGCTTTGCTGACCCTGTTTGCTTAACGAATTATCTTTATGGTTTGTAAAAGAGAGAACTAGTGGTTCTAAGATTCCAGTATAAAACTAGTAATTAGACTAACTTAAATAAAAAATAACTTTAATTATAATAAAACTAGTTTAAAAGTAGATTAATATACAGGAGAAAATAAAATCACCAATAATTTCATTGTTCAAGATGGCCTGATAACTATATGTGCATCTCTGCACATCCTTCCAAAAGCCACTGCTGACACACACACACACACACATGCATTTAAAAAACTGAATCATATGAATGTTTTGAATATACTATTTAATTATAAATTAAAAGTATATTATTGTGTCAATCATTGCCATTTTATTGCAAAATTTGATATAGTTTATTTATTTAATCCAGAAAAGTTTTAACTGCAAACATGTGTTATGGGATACCTGATTTCTCCCAGATCTAATCTACCTCTTCGTTCTAGTCTACATTTTAAAAACTCTTCACTGAGATTTTAAAATTTAGTAGTCTTCACTTTTGAAACCCTTTAAGGGCTGAATTTTTGTTTTATTTAGAGTATTCTGAGTATTTTATTATAGATGAAATAGTGTTTTATAAATCAACATGTCTCTATATTTTATCATGTAGACTGATTAGCCAGTAAAAATAATTTCTTATCTTTATTTTTAATTTTTCTGACTTCAAAGTCCAAATTCATTCAGTCTGTGGAAAAGTAATAATGTGCAAAGAAAAGATTAATCAAAATAAGAACAGATGCAAAAAAAAAATTATTAGCTTGCCACAGCATACAACTTTTACATAACTTTGTGAAATTTTTCCATTGTTATGTTAAATTTGTGTGATGTAACATCAGTTAATGATCTCTTGAGAAAATGAATTAATAATAGAAGTCCACTTTTGTTTTAAAGATTTTAAATAATCATGAAGCAATTCTAGATAAGTAGAAGAAAGTCCTGAGTTTGAATAAATGAGGCTGGGTATAGGCAGCCAATCTAAAGAAATTTCAGTAGCAGTAGTAGAAATTTTATGTGTGTGTATGTGAAATATATCAGCAATTGTTGCATTTTGAAGAAAATTTTTAACTATCCCTCCTCAAGACCCATTAACCTTTCTGTTTGCATTAATTTTGTCTTAACACTCAGAGTAAATCAAATAGAACAGAACTTTAAAATTTTAGTTCTGCGTATAGTTTACGTTATAGGGTTTCAAAAAACAAAAGTAATAATATTAAAAACTTCAAAAATATGGATGAGTAAAATAAATGTAAATCATTCTCAGTCTTATTATACAACAATAGTAGCATTTCAGAGTTTTGTCTTTCATATATACTCACAGAATGAAAACATACTAAATATATCTGTTTTAGTATTCTCTTTTCACTTAATTTTTAAGTGTATTTCCATGTTATTAAATTTCTTTGAATCACAATTTTTAACTACAGTGATTTATTTTGTATATTTGAGTAACTCATATGATCATATTTTTCTCAAAATTATTGTGTTTGTAAAGAAAATGCATAGAAAGTCCTTGTGACTATATCTTTATGTATGGTCTCAGTTGTTACAATAGATTCTTAGAACTTGACTTTTATCCAAAATGACCTAACAAAATTTTCCATATCAAAATTTTATTCAAAAATTAATATTAAAATATTATATTTCTTTGATACAATGCAAGTATAAGTTAATAAGACAAAAATCACCTTATGTTCAAAAATTAAAAAATTAAACACCAAAGTACCTGAATTTAAGCTAAAATAGAAAGCCTATACAACATTTTATGTCTTTCTTTTCTAGGAAAAATGTTGGAAGTTAAATAAATAAATAAATAGAAGGTAAAAACTCATGGTATGATTTCAATTTCAGGTAGTCATTTTTAAAAAGCAATGACATTTAAGAAATGAGGTTGAAAGCCTCTAAATAGTCAGAAGCTAAATGAAGAAAGATGAATACTGTAACACTAAATCTAACATTTTGGAAAACCTCTAATGTGGCTGCTCTCACTGGCCCAGGAGGAATATATTCCAGAAATCTAGACAGGAATCAAATCATGTATTTCAGCTGAATGGGACCATTCTGTCACATATCCATGAGATGCTTTTAAAATTGTACTGAGGCTATACTCTACCGACTAAATATATGCACTTTTAAGTCTTGACTTTGGAATGTTAAAACAATTCCACTTATACTGGTTTTTTTATTACAGTGGCTGTATCTAACAACCCTGGAAAAAGAGATCAGATTTTGAGAATTCGAATGGCTCAATTTGATGAAAATCTGTCTTAACAGTTTCCACAATCTCTAAAGCTAGCACTTTCAGGACTTGAAAAACTGACAAATCAAATCAAGGACAGTTCTTTTTTTAAGACTTAATTGTATTTTTAATTGACAAATAATAATTGTAAAATTCCACTTCTGGATATATGTCCAAAGAAACTGAAATCAGTATGCCAAGATCTATCTGTACTGTCACATTCGCTGCAGTGCTATTTACAAGGGCAAACAGTTCTCTTATGGCCTGATTTCCTGGCAGTTGTATGGATGTGGACAAACATTAATTCAGCTGCAGCGTAACTTTTAAATTTAATTTTCCTATTTTTTTCCCGTAACGAGGTTGAAAGAAAAACATAAAGAAGTGGTAATCATAAAAGTGAATAAACATGATTTCCACGGGGTAGGAAAGGTAATCCACTATAAACTGGCTATTTATTTTATTTGAGCTTGTTCATTTATCCATTTATTTGTTCTTTTATCAATGATTATGCAGTCTGTATTCACACTACTGAATCAGACACTGGAGATTCCAATATGAAGAAGACAATGTACTTTGGAAGAGAGAGAGAGGTTAATTTTTATGATAGTATGATATGCAGTACTATACAGGTTCTGTATTTGGGGTGGCAGTATTATTTAGTATTTCAGAACTTTAGCTCTCAAATAATAATGAATGGATTCAAAGTCTGCTCCATATCTCATCAGCCAGGTGGTCTTAGACAAGTGTTTAATGCTTTGGTTCCAGTTTTCTCATCTGTTAGATAAGGATGATAACATTACCCACATTATAGAATTGTTTTGAGGCACAAATGAGGTATTACCTGTCTCTATAATAGTGTGTGGCACATAACTGTATATTAATGTTAACTACTGTTATTCGTGCTCTTGTTATTAAGGAATAATTATGCTAAAAGGTGAAAGAAAGAGGATGACTAACGCAAGATGAGAAGAAAAGGGCATCATGATTAAGCAGAGAAGGGAGGGACAGGCACTCCAAGTGGGAGATGGAGAGAAAATAGTGCAGAGCAGTAAGGTGTAGATATGCAGAACAGGTTCAGAGAACTGTGACCTTTTATACTGAACTCAATGTGTAATGGTGAGTCATTTGAACTTTATCCTGAAAACTTCTAAGCCTTACAAGAAAAGAAGTAGCATGATTAGATTTGGATATCAGAAATATGGTATAGTAAATGATGTGGAAAACAAATCTGAGTGTGAGCAGCTGAGATTAGAGAGACTTATGAGACAGACCTAACTGTCCAAGTGAGAAACATAAATTAAAGCTTAAATATTAAAGATTAAACCAGGCATATGGACCACAAATTATTTATGACACATGTGATGAAAAGGTGGGATTTAAAGCTGATGCCCAGATTTCCAGCTTATGCAAATTGATGACAATGTTATTAGCCAAGATAGAGAATATAATAAGTGCTTATTCCAATATTTAATATTATTTAGTTCTTAATTTGTGTCAGACTCAAGCTCCAAATACTTTTTTTTTTTTTTTTTTTTTTTTTGAGACGGAATCTCGCTCTGTCACCAGGCTGGCATGCAGTGGCGTGATCTCGCTCACTGCAACCTCTGCCTCCAGGTTCAAGCGATTCTCCTGCCTCAGCCTCCTGAGTAGCTGGGACTGCCGCCAAACACCACCACGCCCAGCTAATTTTTGTATTTTTAGTAGAGATGGGATTTCACCCTGTCAGCCAGGATGATCTCAGTCTCTTGACCTCATGATCCGCCTGCCTTGGCCTCCCAAAGTGCTGGGATTACAAGCGTGAGCCACCACGCCCGGCCTCCAAATACTTTTTTTTTTTTTTTTTTTAAGAGAGTCCCACTCTTATTGCCAATGCTGGAGTGCAATGGTGCTATCATAGCTTGCTGTAAACTAGAACTCGTGGGCTCCAGTGATCCTCCCATGTCAGAGCAGCTATCCCATCGACCGTCATGTACAACTAATTTTTAAACTTTTTGTAGAAACGGGGTCTCACTATATTGCCCTAGCTGGTCTTGAATTCTTGACCTCAAACTATCTTTGCACCTTGGCCTCTTAAAATGCTGAGATTCCAAATATTCTTAATGCAATAACTCATTTAATTCTCACGATAATGCTACAAAATAGTATTTTCCCATTTTACAGATAAGGAAATTGTAGGACATGAGAAATAAATAATTTTCCAAGGTCACATAGTTAGCGACCAGGAGAGTGGAATTGCAAATATGGCTGAGTAATTGCAGAGCTTATGCCCTTGAGCTCTATGCCACACAGCTCTGCTATTGAGCAGAGGAACAAATTTGAAGGAGGAGTTGGCCTCTACAAAGATAGATACGGCTTAATGTAAAGATTTTGGTTCTCTTTTGAACATCATTCTATACAATTAGTATCAATACAGTGCTATATTTGTTCATTATTTTAATAACTAATCAACTTGACTGTGTCTTTATTTTGTAATATAATTAAATATCAATCAAATGCATATACATAAATTTATGTATGTACATACACACATATATACATATATAAAAAAAATAACACTTCCAAACAATGGACTAGTTACCACATCAAAACAATGTTGGCTTAGTCTAGAATGACTTATTATTCATAAATACATGATTGTTTTTAGTGCTTAAAATTTTCATTTTTAAATGTTCATACTACTATGCCAAGCTTTTCTTTATCTCCTCATGAATAGAGATTCTATTAATATTTCCCAGACCAATAGCTAATTCAATATTATTTACTTCTGTGGATCAGGGATGGAAACCAAATATAATCTTACACATCTTCCACCTATGTCTCGAGAAATCATAAGTATCTTCTTAAACTCCATATTGGCTTATTACTACATATTTGTGTTAATTAGATTAGTTTTATCTATAGTAATAAATTCTTAAATATGCTAATGAACAATTCTGACCCTGTATTATTTGATTGATACTGTCATGGGACCCATTGATTACACATTTCAAACTGCAAAATGTTAGTATGTCATTTTACTTAATAAATGACTGCGCATATTGAAATAAACTCAAGGGCTAGGTAAATTTATATATCTAATGGGAATTCCACTTTTCCTGATTATGTAGCTTCCACAAGCTTTAATTCAGTGATTACACATTTCTTATTAGGTAAGCAAATCTAAGACACCAACAACATGAATACAGGCCATGAAACAAATGAATAATTTTCTCAGATGATATGAGGGGGCAACAAAGCATATGAATAACTATTATTGGTTTCAAATTATAATATCTATAATGATTATTGTTAAATTAGTATTTCAAAGTAGGGCAGATAAGAAAAATAAAAATACCAGTTTAATTTTCTATATATCAAACAGAACTGCAAATGTATTCATTTATTAACGTTCTACTTGAGACTGCCAATCTTGTAGGTGCTCAGTTTTCTCTCTTACTCTCTACAGAAGTTATTTCAATCTTTTCTGTTCTTCCAGATCTTCTATGAAACCAGGTACTTGTTCATCATCAGATGATGATTTTACCTCATAAATTTTAGAGGAAATGAGAATTATAGGTAAGAATTACCTCACCTTCCTTTTTTCCTCTCAGTAAAATTGAAGAAATGGCTTTCCTCCTAGGGCCATTCTCGTAGGTAGCATTTCCTGTCTTCTTTTCCAGGAATGGACTCCATCAGTTGTCCCTCTCTCTCTATCTTCATTGTCTCCCTTCCTGGTAACTGTTTCTCAACAACATTTAAAGCTTCTTGAATCTCCTTATCAATGTTAGTTTTCTAGGACTCGTAACAAAGTATCACAAACAGGATGGTTAAAGGGCAGAAACTTACCGTCTCACAATTCTGGGCTACCTCTTCGTAGCTTCTGGTGGTTTCCTGGTAATCTTTGGTGTTCCCTGGCTTGCAGACACTTAATTCCCTTCTCTGCTTTTGATGTCCTGTGGTGTTCCCTCTGTGTCTCTGTTTTCACATGGGCATGTGCTTATGAAGATACTAGTCATATTGGATGAGAGGCTAACCCTACTCCAGCATGACCTCATCTTAACTAGTAACATCTGCAATACCCTAATTCTAAATAAAAAGTCACATTGCAAAGTACTGGGGGTTAGGACTTCAAAATATATGTGTACTTTTGGTTGGGGACACAGTTCAACCCATAACACTACCTTAATAAAACAAAATACTAAACTTTCAAACATTCTTTAACTAGACTTTCTGTTTCAGCTACAATTTGTATCTATTCTTTCCTTTACAATCACACTTTTAGAGGTTTCGCAAACAATTTTTGCCTTTACTTTCTCTGCAATCCACTTTTTAAATCAAGCTTATAAAGAAAATTGTCTTTCCTTGTGTGTGTGTAAATGTAATTTGCCCTGATTATGCAAAAATAACACTCAGGCTGATAGTTTCATTTCTCAGTGGTAATTAATCTATTAATATTTTGATTTTATATGTAATAATAAGCTATCGTGTATTCAGCATCTGGCTCCAGATATATTGGTAAATATAACTCATTTTATTCTCACTATTTTGAAGATGAAAAATATATGTAAATTTAATTTTATTGGCTTTGTTCACATGAGGCTCCCCACTGGGAAATATATTCTTCTTCGATTGCTGATAAAACTTGATTTCAGTAAACCCATAAGCTTGGGATCCGGACTGAGAAAAGTGTGGTTAAATTCATCAAAATAATGTCACCCTTTAAGCTTCATGGAGAACTGGCAGCTGGTTTTCTTCTAGACTCAATGTGCTTTATTTTGGGTCTAATGTTATATAATATTATATATATATAAAATATATAATACACACACACACACACACACACACACACACACACACACACACACACTAACATTTAGTGTATTCAGGCCACCATTATATTCATTTATACAGGTTGCGCATCCCTAATCCGAAAATCCGAAATCCAGTATGGTCCAAAGAGCATTTATTTTGAGCATGAGGTTTGAATGTCATGTCTACACTCAAAAAGTTTCAGATTTTGTGTCGTTTTGCATTTCAGATTTTCAGATTAAGGATGCTCAACCTGCGCTATGCCAACAATCTTCTAAGTGTCCTTTCTTCTAGCTTTACTCTTTTCCAATCAATATAACAATAAACGAACACAAGAAAACATTCTCACTTTACCTAATAATAAAATAAATATAGTATATAAAGAAGTTTAAAAAATTCACATATCACATCGGCATAGATAACAAGTATTAATAATATTCAGTCTTCGCAAGATTTTACATACTGTTAGTTTAAGTGTTGATGTCCTGGAGGATCACTGGCAAATTACAGAACCACTATAACCGGTTTTTCATTTGCCAGTGAATACTGTTAAACAATCCCATCAACAAATGTTTCCTGAGACAAAAATTTCACAACCTCTTATTATTTCTGAAAGCCACCCTGCCCCCGCCATCAATTCCTCCTCACTCTCAGGAAATTACTTGTAAGAAAATGAAGCAGTGTTCTGTCATTAGAAAGACAACTTTCTAATGGTCTACAATTACTTTTGTCTTTTGTTCCCTGTTATTCTCAGTTGGACAGGGACTTCCTTTGCAATTTCATTTTATTTTTCCTTAATCATTAATGCCCCTATTCAGAAGATTAATCTCAACAAACAAATACACTCAACAATTCTTGTCTTTTGTTTTAAACTCAATTTGTGTATTTATCCATTTCCACTTTACATTCCCATTTGTTGACTCTTCTTTATAAGAACACTTCTCAAAATTTTTGCATAAATTCTGCTTTTTTCACTACTAACTCTTTTTATTTTTTCCAACCTTATTAAAGAATAAATAACAAATGAAATGTATATATTTACAGTGTACAATGTGATGTTTTGAAATGTGTACACATTGTGGAATGATTTCCGTAATCAAGGTGATGAACATATCCATCACCTCACCTAGTTTTTTTTCCAGTGAGAAAATTTAAGATCTAGAATCAGCAAATTTTGAGTATAAAATACAGTATTATTAACTAAAGCCACTATGCTCTACATTAGATCTTTAGAACTTATTCCTCCTGCATAACCAAAAATTTGTACTATTTATCCAGCATGTTCTCATTCTTCCTACCTTCTTCCCTCTGGTAACTCATCATTTTGTGTCTGTTTCAATGAGTTTGCATTTTTTAATATTCCTCATAGAAGTGAGACCATGCAGTATTTGTCTTTTTGTGCATGATTTATGTCACATAGTTTAATGTCCTCCAGATCTATCTATGTCATCACAAATGACAACATTGTCTTCTTTTTTAAAGGCTAAATTATATTCCATTGTGTGTGTGTGTGTTTGTGTGTGTATGCATATGTGTGTGTCTTTTTGCTTATAATTGTTTTGAGTATTTCGGATATTTTATGGTTCTATATTATATATATACATTTATGTATAATTTTCTTTATCTGTTATCTTTGTTGAATGATTAGAGTGGTTTCATGTCTTGACTATTCTGAATAATGCTGCAATTAATATGGGAGTGCAGATATCTCTTCAATTTACTGACCTCATTTTCTTTGGATATATACCCAGATGTGGAATTGCTGAATCATATAATACTTTTATTTTTAATATTTTGAGAAACCTCCATATTGTTTTCCATAATAGCTGCTCTAATTTACATCCTCACAAACAGTGTACAAGTTGGCACACAACTGTCCATTTTCTCCACATTCTTACCAGCACTTGTATTTTCTGTTATTAATAATAGATATGCTAATAAGTATGAGATTATCCCTCATGTGATTTTAACTTGCATTTCCTTGAAAGTTGGTGATGTGGAGCATTTCTCTTTCATATTCCTGTGGCCATTTGTATGTCTTCTTTGGAGAAATGTCTATTCAGGTCCTTTGTCCATTTTAAATTGGATAATTTGTTTCCTTGCTATTGAGTGGTATGTGTTCCTTAGATGTTTTGGATATCAACCCCTTATGGGACATATGGATAGCAAATATTTTCTCCCATTCCTTAGACTGTCTGTTGACTCTGTAAATTGTTTCCTTGGCTGTGTAGAAGCTTTTTAGTTTGCTGCAATCCCATATGTTTATTTTTACTCTTGTTGTCTGTGCTTTTGAGACAATATCCAAAAATCATTGCCCAAACTAATGTCAAGAAATTTTTCCTTAAGTTTTCTTCTAGGAGTGTTACAACTTCAGATCTTTAATTACATTTAAGTCATTACAATTAAGTTACATCTAAAGTATTAATATATTTGAATTGATTTTTGTATATGGTATGAGATAAGGGTTCTATTTCATTCTTCTGCATAAGGATATACAGTTTTCTCAGTGTCACTTATTGAAGAGACTGTCCTTTACTCTTTGTGTCTTCTTAACACCTTTGTCAAATAGCAATTGACCGTAATGTGTGGAATTATTTCTGAGCTCTGTGTTCTGTTCCCTGAGTCTATAAGTCTGTTTTTATGCCAGTATCATGCTGTTTTGGTTGCTATAATTTTGTAGCATATTTTGCAGTCAGGTAGTGTGATGCTTCCAGCTTTTCTCTTTTTGCTCATGATTGCTTTGGGTATTTTATAGTTTCATGCAAATTCTAGGATTTTAAAAAAATTTCTGTAAAAAATATCATTGGAATTTTAATAGAGAGTGTATTGAATTGTAAATCACCTTGGGTAGTGAAGATATTTTAACATTGATCACTTTAGTCAATGAACATGGGATATCTTTTCATTTATTTGTGTCTTCTTCAATTTCTTTCATCAGTGTTTATAGTTTTCAGTGTATTGATCTTTCACCCCATGATTAAGTTTACTCCTCAATATTTATTATTTAATGCTACTGCAAATGAAATTTTATTGTTGTCTCTTTCAAATATTTCCTTTTTAGTATACAGAATTGCTGTAGAATAGCTACAGATTTTTGTGTGTTGATTTTGTGTCCAACAACTTTACTAAACTCACTTAGTAGTTCTAACAGTGTTTTGGTAGAGTTTATGGGGTTTTCTATATATAAGATCATGTTTTCTGCAAACAATGTAATTCTTCCTTACTGATTTGGATGCCTTTTATTTTATCTTGCCTAATTGCTGTGGTTAGAACTTCCAGAACTATGCTAAATAGAAGTTGCAGTGTGGGAGTAGGCACTCTTGTTTCTCATCTTAGCAAAAAATCAACTTTTTACTCCTGAGTATGATATTAACTGTGGGCTTGTTGTATATGGGCTTTATTATGTTGAGGTATATCCTTCTATACCTAATTGATTGAGAATTTTCACTATAATAGGACATTAAATTTCTGCAAATGCTTTTTCTGCATGGACTGAGATGATAATATCATTTTTATCTTTCATTCTTTTAATGCAGATGATCTTTATTGGTTTGTGCTTGTTAAACCTTTCTTGTATCTCACAGATAAATCCCACTTGATCATTGTGTGTGATCCTTTTAATGTGCTGCTGAATTTGGTTTTCTAGTATTTTGTTGAGGATATTTGCATGTAGGCTCATTAGAAATATTACCCTTTAAGTTTCTTTCCTTTTAGTGTTCTTCCTTGGCATTGGTACCAGGGTAACACAGGCCTTGAAAAATGAATTTGGAACTGTTCCCTGCTCTTCAATTCCTCACAGATTTTGAGAAGGACTGGCGATAATTCCTTAGATGTTCTGTAAAATTGACCTTGAGCTCATCATCTAGTTTTGGATTTTCCTTTGTTGAGCAATTTTTGATTACTGCTTCAATCACATTTTTGTTATTGTTCTGTTCAGACAAGGTGTATTTTGAGATTTTTAAAAAAATATAAACATAACTTTAAAAAATTATAAACACTATAATTATAAAAATTATAAACACTATAATTTTTTAAAATTATAATTTTTAAAGAAAATTTCAGTGTTTATCACTATAGGCTTCCCTAGTAGAGGTGCTTTTGCTATCTCCCATAAATTTTGGTGTGTTGTATCTTTATTTTTTACTATTTCAAGATTTTTAAAATTTCTCCTTTGATTTCTTTTATGATCCTTTAGTTGTCTATAAGTGTGTTATTTAATTTCCACATATTTATTGATTTTCCTATTTTTGATTTCTAGATTCACATGATTATAGTTTGATTGATATGATTTTGGTCTTCTCAAATTTGTTAAGATGTTTTCCGTGGCCTAACATGTAATCTATCCTGAAGAATGTTTCATACACATTTGAAAATAATGTTTTTACTCTGCTGCACGTTGTGGACTGTTCTCTATTTATTCGTTTGGTCCATATGGTCTATAGTGTTCTTCAGGTCCACTGTTTTCTTTTGGTTTTCTGTCTGGATGACCCATCAATTGTTGAAAGTGGGGTAAGAAAGTTTCTTACCATTATCATATAGCCATTTTTCCCCCCATAAGAAGTTCTGTTAATATTTTCTTTTATATTTAAAATATAAACTAAATTTAAATTTCTATTTAAAATATTTCAGTGCAACAATGTTGAGTGCAAACATGTTTATAATTAGTATATATCCTCTTACAAATTGATCCTTTTATTAATACATAATAACCTTTGGTTTGTGTCAGTTTTTCACTTAAATACTATTTTATCTGATATAAGTATATTCTCTCCTGCTCACTTTTGCTTGGAATATCTTTTTCCATCCTTTCATTTTAAACTATGTGTGTTCTTAAAGGTGAAGTGATTAGAGTTGGATCTTATTTTTTCATTCATTCAAACAGTCTATAGTCTCTATGATTAGTGAATTTAATCCATTTACATTTTAAGTAATTACTGAAAGGTAAAAACTGACTACTGCAGTTTTGCTTATTGTTTTCTGTTTGTAGTTCCTTTGTTTCACGTGTCTTTCTTTGTGATGTGATGATGTTTTTGAGTGATATGCTTTGATTCCTTTTTCTTTACCTTTTACATATAATATTACATATTTTTCTAGTGGTTACCATGAGGCTTACATAAGACATCTTATCACTAAAGCAGTGTATTTCAGACTGATAACAAATTAACTTTGGCTGCGTACAAAAACTGCACATTAACTTCTCCTTTCCCCATATTTTAAGTTATTAATATCAAAACTTACATCTCTTATATACAATGTATCCATTAAAAAGGTATTAAAGCTACAGTTATTTTTAATTCTTTTGTCTTTTAACTTTTATACCAGAGGTAAAAGTAATGTATTTACCACCATTATATTATAAGAATATTCTCAATTTGACTGTTTTTCTGTTTTATATTTGCCATTATTTTAATGGCAAAACCACAACTACTTTTGCACCAACCTAGTACTAAATTTTATACTATAATATGTTTTCATGTTGTTAGTTAACACCTTTATCTTTTTAAACTTGAAGAACTCCATTTAGTGCTTCTTATAATGCAGGTATAGTGGTGATTAATTTCCATGACTTTTGTTTGGAGAATTTTTTTCTCATTCATTTTTATCTCCAATGAACAACTTTGCCAAATACAATATTCTTGGTTGGCAGTTTTCTTATCACAGCACTTTGAATACATTGTCTCATTCTTTCTTGGCTTAGAAGGTTTCTGCTGAGAAATCCATTGATAGTCTTATGAACATTCCCTGGTATGCAACAGATTGCTTTTGTTTTTTTGTTGCTTTCAAAATTCTTTGACTTTCACTTTGGAAAATTTGATTACAAAGAGTCTCAGTAAGATGTCTTTCTATTTAAGATAGTTGAGGTCTTCATGGTCTGGATGTTTACTTTTTTTTCTAGATTTCGGAAACTTTCTGTCTCTTCAAATAAGATTTCTGCCTCTTTCTCATTCTCTTCTCATCTTGGACTCCTATGTGTTCTGAGACCTATAGGCTGTCATTATTCTTTTGCATTCCTGTTTTGTTTTTATTCCCCTGACTGGGTAATTTTAAGTCACCTTCAGATTTTCCTTTCTGCTTAATCATGTCTGCTGTTAAAGTTCTTTATGGGATTTTTCAGTTTAGTAATGGCATTCTACAGCACCAGAATTTCTGTTTGATTTTTTCCATGGTTTCTAACTTATTGATGAACTTTTTGTTTCATTGATGTTTTGCTTTGCTGAATTTTGTTTAGTTGTCTACTTATGTTTTCTTAAAGCTCACTGAACTTCTTTAAAATAATTGTTTTGAATTTTTAACAGACATACTGTAGATCTGCATTTCTATGGGACTAGTTACTGATGTTTAATCTATTCCTTTTGTGGTGTCATGTTTTCCTGATTATTTGTGATCCTTGTGGTTTTGCATTGGTGTCTTTAGGGAGTAAGTACCTCTCTCAGTCATTACAAACTGGTTTCAGCTGGGAAAAAGCTTCACCAGTAAGTCAACCTAACCTGTCATTCTGGGGTGGCTGTCTGGTAGAGTTTGTGGGGTGCGGGTGGGAGTTTCCACTGGAATCTTTGGCCAGGCTTGTCTGGGGCCTTGAGTACACAAGTAGACAAGCCTGATACCTGGGTCCATAGAACAATGCCTGATGCCTGGGTGGGGCAGGATTGGAGCCTGTGTCTGCAAAAGTGACCCTGAATCCTGGGTCTATGGAGGTCAACCTGGAACTGGGATGAACCTTGGGCCTGAGTACAGTGGTACCAGTCTTACAGTGGGATAAGTCTGGCATCTGACTCCATGGGGTTGAACCTCATACTAAGTCACTGGGAATGAGTCTAATGCTGGGGTCTACCGGGGCAAGCCTAGAACCTGGGTCCCTGGAGGCCGTCCTGGTGCCTAAGACTATGAGGGGAGGCCTGGAGCCTGAGTCCACAAGTACAAACTGGGTCCTGGGTCCACAAGGACTAGCCCTGGTGCCTGGGTCCTATGGGGCAGGCTTGGATCCTGTGTCTGCAAAAGTGGCCCTGAATCCAGGGTCCACAGAGGTCAACCTGGACCAAGGGTGAGCTTTGGGCCTGCGTACACTGGGACTTGGCAATTGGACAGCTTTGGCATCTGATTCCCTAGGGATGAGACTGGTACTGAGTCCCTAGAACTGGGCCTGATGCTGGGGTCTCTTGGGGCAAGCATCCTATGTCCATGGTGGCAGTCTTGGTGCCTTGGTGCCCGAGATCATGAGGACAAGCTTGGAGCCTTAGTCCACAGGGACAGCCTGGGTTCTGGGTTCAGAGTGACCAGAGTGACCAACCTGGGATCAGAGTTCACAGGAACTGGTGTGGCATTGGGGCTGGCCTGGAGCTGGAGCTGCAGGGGTCGGCCTTGTTCCTGGGGCTATGGCTCTGTCCTGGCACTAGAGCAAGCCTGGAGTGTCAGGGGACAATCTAATGCTGAGATTCATTCTGGTGGGCCTGATGTGATGGTTCAGTTCCTTTCCCTATGCAGAGAGTATCTTTCTCTGTACTTTGCTGCCTGGGCTTGTGGGAGGGGTGAAAAGAGCAATGTATAACTGACCTCCCCACTCTCTTCAATGTATCTTTTCTTATTTCTGTGCTCCACGCAGGTTCTGTAATATCTCACCTGGATACCATAGTTTTTGTGAAGGTAGTTTTGTGTGTGGATAGTTGTCAGACTGGTGTTTCTGTGAGGGGATGAGCACTGGAAGGTTCTATTTTATAATCTTTCTGACAACACTCCTCATCTTTTAAATATTTTAATACTTCATATTTACTATTTGATTATGAATACATATATGTATTTTAAAGAATACACACAATATATATTTTAAAGAATAACAATAAGGAAAAACATTTATTTATGCACACATAAGTTTAATAAATAAATCAGGAATGGTTTTAAAATGACTTAGGCTAGGTGCTGTGGCTCATGTCTGTAATCCCAGAACTGTGGGAGCCTGAGGTGGGTGAATTGCTTGAGCTCAGTAGTTCAAGACCAACCTGGGATACTTGATGAAACCCCATCTCCACACACACACACACACACACACACACACACACACACACACACACAATACAAACATTAACTGGGCATGATGGCACCTGACTGTACTTCTAGCCACTTAGGAGGCTGAGATAGGAGGATCGGTTGAGCTCAGGTTCAAAGGTTGCAGTGGCAAAGGTTGCAGTGAGGTGAGATTGCACTGTTGCACTCTAGCCTGGGCAACAGAGAAAGACTGTCTCAAAAAATAAAATAATGATTAAAGATGTTGAGCTTTTTTTTTCATATGATTCTTTGTTGCACGTATGTCTTCTTCTGAAAAGTGTCTGTTCATGTCCTTTGCCCACTTTTTTATGGGGCTGTTTGTTTTTTCTTGTAAATTTGTTTAACTTCCTTATAAATGTTGTCTATTAGACCTTTGTTGGATGCATAGTTTGCAAACATTTTCTTTCTTGCTGTAGTCTGTTTACTCTATTGATGGTTTCTTTTGCTGTGCAGAAGTTCATTAATTAATTAGATCCCACTTGTCAATTTTTGCTTTTGCTGCAATTGCTTTTAGTAATTTTTGCTTTTGTTACAAATGAAATATTTTTGCTTTTAATTACAAATGAAATATTTGCCCATGCCTATGTCCTGAATGGTATTGCCCAAGTTGTCTTCCAGGGATTTTATAGTTTTGGGTTTTATATTTAATTATTTAATCCATCTTGAGTTAATTTTTGTATGTGGTGTAAGGAAGGGGTCCAATTTTAATCTTCTGCATATGGCTAGCCAGTTATCTCAGCACTGTTTATTGAATAGAAAATCCTTTCCCCATTGCTTGTTTTTGTCATGTTCTTCAAAAATCAGAGAGTTGTAGGTGTGTGGTTTTATTTCTGGGTTCTTTATCCTGTTCCATTGGTCTATGTGTCTGTTTTTGTACCAGTACCATGCTATTTTGGTTACTATTAAAAACTAAAAAACAAAACAAAACAAACAAACCCCCCCCCGCCCCAACCAAAAAAAAAAAAAAAAAACCACGCTAGTGGGTTTGTGGAGGAAAAAGAATACTTCACACTGTTGGTGAGAGTGTAGATTAGTTCAACTATTGTGGAAGACGGTGTGGTGAGTCCTCAAAGATCTAAACACAAAAATACCATTCAAGCCAGCAATCTCATTACGGAGTATGTACCCAAAGGAATAAAAATAATTCTGTTACAAAGATACATGCATATGTTCATTGCAACACTATCCACAACAGCAAAGACATGGAATCAACCTAAATGTCCATCAGTGATAGGTTGGATAAAGAAATTGTGGTAGATTTATACCATGGAATACTATGCAGCCATAAAAATGAATGAGATCATGTCCTTTGCAGGGACATGGGTGGAGCTGAAGGCCATCATCCTTAGCAAACTAACACAGGAACAGAAAAACAAACACTGCATGTGATCACTTATAAGTTGGAGTTAAATGATTGGGACACATGGACATGTAGAGGAGAACAACACACATTGGGGCCTATCAGGGAGGTGCATTGTGGGAGAAGGGAGAGAGTCAGGGAAAATAACTAATAGGCACTAGACTTAATACCTGGGTGATGAAGTAATCAGTACAGCAAACCCTCATGACACAAGTTTACCTATGTAACAAACCTGTAGCTTGCACGTATACCCTTAAACTTACAAGTTAAATATATATAAAAATAAAATACTTAATCTTCTTAATCCCTTTTTCATTCTCTAAATTTTCCTAAGTATTTTCTTGCTTTACTTCCTATTTATACAGTCGCTATCCATTTAAATATTAGAACATATAACAAATACAAAAAAGCACATTACCTAAACATATAGGCTAATGAACAATTCTAGAGCTAAGACAAATTAACCATCACTTAAGTACAACGTAGTACATCACAAGCCTTAGGAGTTCCCCAAAACTTTATTAGGATACCTGTATAAAAAATAAACTTTATTTTTAGAGCAATTTTAAATTCACTGCAAAATTAAGTGGAGTACAAGTTCTCAGATACTCTCTCTCTTCTCACATCTACAACCTCCTGCATTATCAATATCCCTCACCATAGTAGTCCATTTGTTACAATCAATGAGCCTACATTGATGCATCATTATCACCCAAACTCTGTAGCTATATTAGAATTCACTCTTGGCGTTGCACATTTTATGGGTTTTGACAAATATATAATGGCATGTACCCATTATTGTAGTATTACACAGAAAGCACAGCCTTAAAAATCCTCTGTGCTCCACCTATTTATCCCTCTCCCTCCTACCCTCTGCTAACTACTGATCGTTTTGCTGTCTCCCTAGTTTACCTTTTCCAGAATGTCATATAGTTGGAATCATATGGTATATAGACTTCACAGATTTTTTTAAAAATTAGTAATGTGCATTTTAATTTCCTCTATATCTTTTCATGTCTTGATCACTCCTTTGTTTTGGCACTGAATAACATTTTATTGTCTGGATATACCACTGTTAATTTATTCATTCAATTACAAAAAGACTTCTTGGTTATATCTAAGTTTTGGCAATTATAGATAAAGATTCTATAACCATTCATGTGTAGGTGTTGTGTAGGCTGACATTTTCAACTCCTTTGAGTAAATACCAAAGAGCATGAGAGCTGGATTATATGGTAAGAGTATGTTTACTTTTCTAAGAAACTGACAAACTGTTTTACAAAGTGACTGTATCATTCTGCATTCCTGTCAATAAATGAGAGTTCCTGTTGCTCCATATCCTCTTCAACATCTGGTGTTCTCATTTTTTAAATTTTAATTTTCTAAATAGATCTACAGTGGTCTCTCGTTTTTTCTAATGATATAATATGTTGAACATCTTTTCATATGCTTATTTGCCTTCCGTATATCTTCTTTAGTGAGGTAACTTCTCAGGTCTTTTGCCCATACATTAATCAGATTGTTCATTATCCCATTGTTGAACTTGAAGTATTTTAATATGTCTTCCCTTCTACTCTGCATACCTGTTATTTCCTTTCCTTGTCCTATTGAATTAACCATGTCTTCCATTCAGTGTTAAAAAGCAGTAGAGAGAGGGAGCATTTTTGCTTCTTACTGATCTTAGTGAAAAAACTTCAATTATCTTGCCATTAAATATGATGTTACCTGTAGGTTTTCTGTAGGTACGTTTTATTAAGTTGAGGAAGTATCGCTTTGTTCTTCGGTTTTTTTATTACTATGAATGGGTGGTGAATTATGTCAAATACCTTTTCTGTATCTATTGATATGATTATGTGATTTTTCTTTTTTAGCATGTTCACATGATGGATTATACTAATTGATTTTCAAATGTTGAATCAACTTGTCAGAGCTTGTATAAATGCCACCTGGCAATAGTGTATAATTCGAATTATATATTTTTAAATTTAATTTGCCAATATTATGAAGATTTGTGCTTTATGTTTACATGAGATATTAATCTATAATTTTTGAATGTCTTTCTCTGGTTTTGGTACTAGGGTAACGTTGACCTCACAGTATTAGTTGGGAAATATTTCTCTGCTAGTGTCTTCTGAAAAAAATTCTAGAGAACTGGAATAATTTCTTACTGAAATATTTGGTAGAATTCATCAGTAAATCCATTTGGGTCTGGTGTTTTGTGTTTTGGATGGGTATTAATTATTGAGTCAATTTCTCTGAATAATATAGGCCCATTCATATTGTCTGTTTTTCTTAAGTTTTATCAGATTTTGTCATTCAAAAATTGATCTATTTTATCTAAGTTAGCCAATTTGTAGACATAAAGTTGTTTATAATATTCATTTATTATCCTCTCATGCCTATGAGTTCTGTAGTTAAGTTCACTCTTTCATTTCTGATGTTAGTCTTTTGTATTTTCTCTCTTTGCTAGAAGCTTATTAATTTTATTGATCTTTTTAAAAATCATATTTTTATTCTGTTGATTTTTATCAATTAAATTTCTGTTTTCAATTTCATTGATTCCTGCTCTAATTTTATTATTTCTTTTCTTTTGCTTACTTTGGATTCAATTTGCTCTCCTTTTTCTAATTTTCTAGGGTGGAAATTTAGATGATTGATTTTAGATCTTTTTTTCCCATATGGTTGTATTCAGTACTGTAAAATTCCCTGTTAACTCTGCTTTTGCTGAATCTTGTAAATTTTGATTAAGTGAAGCACTTCAAAATATTTTAAGATTTATTTTGATATTTCTTCTCTGACTCACGTGTTATTTGGAAGGGTGTTATTTAATCTTGACGTATTTTGAGGTTGTCCAGCTATCTTTCTGTTATTTATTTCAAGTTTAATTTCTTTCTGAAGTGGGAGCCAACATTGTATTATTTCTATTTTGTAAATTTGTTTATGTATGTTTCATGGTGCAAAATATGATCTGTCTCACTGAATATTCCATTTGAGCTTGAGAAGAATGTGTAATCTACTTGTTGGATAAATTCGTTGATAGATGTCAATCGTATCTAGTTGATTAATGGTTCTTCTGTGTTCAAATCCATCCTCACTAATTTCCTGCTGGATCAGTCCATTTCTGATAGAGGGATGAAAAGTCTTCAACTGTAACAGTGAATTAACTTACTTCTCCATGCAGTTCTCACTTTTTGTTGTTAAATGCGTACATATTAAGAATTGTTATGACTTCTTAGAGTACTGTCCCCTTTTTCACTATGCAATGCCTTTCTTTATCTCTGATAACTCTTCTTGTTCTAAAGACTGCTCAGCCTGAAATTAATATAGCTACTTCTACTTTCTTTTGATTAGTGTGTCATATGCTGTTATCTATCCCTTTACTTTTAATTTATTGATGCCATTATATTTAATGTTGCTTTCTTGTAAACAGCATATTGTTGGGTCTTGGTTTATGATCCACTCTCACAATCTGTCTTTCAATTGGTTTATTTAGATCATTGGTGTATAAAGTGATTATTAAGATATTTAGACAATAGCTACCATATTTTTTACTATTCTCTATTTGTTGCCCTTGTTCTTTTGTTCCTGTTTTTGTCTTCATTTTATTTGTCATTCTGCAATTTTAACTGAGTATTTTATGTGATTCTATTTCTCTTTTCTTGGCATAGCAATTATAGTTCTTTTTGGTTTGTTTCTTTTCTTAGTGATTGCCCTAGAGTTTGCAATACATTTTTACAGTGAAACTAAGTCCACTTTCAAATAACACTGTACTGCTTCATGGGTAGTGCAAGTACCTTATATTAACAAAATATTCTAATTTCTCTCTCATATCTTTGCATCATCATTGTCATTAACTTTGTTTATACATAAGCATGCATCATCAAATATATTGTTATTATTATTTTGAACAAACTGTGATTCATTAAAAATAAGAAAATAGAAACTTTTTTTAACCTTCATTATTTTTTCTCCATTGCTCTTCTTTTTTAAATATAGACTAGTTTCTGACCTGTATTATTTTGGTTCTCTCTGAAGAACTTTTAACATTTCTTAAGTGCCATGTATACTGAAACCTTATTTCCCCTTCCACTTTAAAAGCCAGTTTCTCAGGGTACAGAATTTTAGGTTGGTAGGTTTTTCTTCTCAACATTAAATATTTCACTTTATTCACTTCCTGCTTACATGGTTTCTGAGAAATCAGATGTAATTCTTATATTTACTTTTCTATAGAGAAGATCATTTTTTCCTCTGGATTCTTCTAAGAGTTTTTTTTAATCTTTGATATTTTGCAGTTTGAATATAATATGTTTCTGCATAGTTTGTATGTTTGTTTTGTGCTTATCCTGCTTGCTGTTCTCTGAGTTTCCTGGATGTGTCTGTCATTCATTTGTCTGAAATTAATTTTTGGAAGTTATCTGTCATGATTGCTTCAAATATTGCTCCTGTTTTTTTTCTCCTTCTTCTCTTCTGATATTCCTGTTATGTGTATGTTACAACTTCTGTGGTTGTCCCACAGTCCTTTGATATTTCGTTCTGTTTATTTTAGTTTTTTCTTTGCTTTTTCATCTTTGTCTATTGTCATATACCCAAGCACAGGTATTTTTTCCTCAGTGTAGTCATGAGCCCATCAAAGGCATTTTTATTTCTGTTAGTGTTTTTGATCTCTAGCATTTCTTTTAGACTCTTTGATAGAATTTCAATTTATCTGCTTACCTTATTCATCTGTTCTTGAATGTTATCTAGTCTTTCCATTAAAGCCCTTACTTAGCACATGAATCATAGTTGTAAAAATTTTTGGCCTGATAATCCCAATATTCCTGCCATTTCTGTCTCTGATCCTGATGCTTGTTCTGTCTGTTCAAACTGTGTTTTTGCCTTTTGGTATGTATTGTATTTTTTTGTTGAAAGGTGGACACGATGTACTGGGCAAAAGGATCTGTAGTAAATAGGCCTTTAGTAAGGTAACCCCAAACTGTGAGGGTAGAGGAAGCATTCTCTATTCCTATGATTAAGTTTCAGTCTTTTGGTGAGTCTGTGCCCCTGTACTATAGGCTTAACCAGTGCCTCCCAGTACTTTTCTCCTTGGGATCTAGTAAAATTTTTTCTCTTAAGGGCCAACTTTGTTAAGAACAATGTGCCCAAGTGTATTTCAAATGGTTACTTTTCCCTTTCCCCTGCCAGAAGCAGAAGGGAATTTTTCTTTGATATTCACTGTGGAGGTCTGGTAGAACTCCTCGTGGTTAAACTCACAAAAGTGTGGATGGAGGCTCCCTTTTGACTAGATCCTCCTGGAATTTTTAACATTTGGATCTGTCCACACTGAGTATCCAACAATTTGTCAATTACTGTTCTGGTTTTCCTACAAGACACCGGTTCCCTAGGAAGTTTCTGCTCAAGTAATGTGATTCTCTGCATCACCCTGTCTGGCTCTCTGATTTTAAGACAGTGGTTTGCCCTGTGTTCTCATTTTTCTCTGATGGATCTAAGAGGAATTGTTGATGTTTTAGCTTTTTTACTTGTGAGGGTCAAGTGGTGACTTCTAAGCTTCTTACATGCTGAACTGGAGCATATGGAATTTTCCTAGTGTTGCTTTTTAGAGTTAACATTCATTTATATTTACCCAATTTTTACCATTTACATTGTTTGTTTTGCTCTCCTGTATATTTATATTTTTATCTGAAATAATTTTTTTGTCCTTGAATTATTTACCGTATCTATAAGTGTAGGACACTAGCAATGCATTTTCCAATTTTGTTTGGCACAAAACATTTTTATTTCTTCTCACTTTAGAAGGACATTTTAGCTAGATATAGAATAAATGTTGACCAATGTTTTCTTTTAGTGCAATAATAATGTCTTCTTTAAAACTTATTTCCTTGAGAAATCTTTCTCATACTTATTGATTCTACTTTAAATATAGTTTAGTCATGCATCAGTTAATGACGGTAATAATTTCTAAAAAATGTGTCTTAGGTGATTTTTTGTGTGTGTTAACATCATAGAGTGTACTTACACATATCTAGATGGGATGCCCTCCCCCTTACTCAGGTTATATGCTCTAGTCTATTGCTCCTAGGCTACAAACCTCTACAGTGTGTTACTGTACTGAATACTGTAGGCAAGTGTAACCCAATGGCAAGTATTGGTGTATCTAAGCATATCTAAACATAGCAAAGGCACAGTGAAACTGCAGTATAAAAGATATTTTAAAGCAACTGTGCATAGGGTACTTACGCGAATGGAGTTTATAGGACCAGAAGTTGCTCTGAGTAAGTCAGTAAAAGGGATGTGGATGTGAAATCCTAAGGATATTACTGTATACTATGGTAAACTTTATGAATACCCTAAAATTTGATTACATTAAATTCATAAGAAATTTTTTCTTAATAAGTTAGAACTTAGCTTACTATAATTTTTTTTTTTACTTTATAAACATTACTTTTTAAGGATTTGACTTCTGTAATAACAATTTAAAACACGAACACATTGTACAAAAATATTTACGTTCTTTATATTTGTATTCTGTAATCTTTTTTTTTTTACTTTTTAAAACTTTTGTTAAAAATGAAGACACAAACATACACATTAGCCTAGGCCTATACAGGGTCAAGATCATTAATATCACTGTCTTCCATCTCCACATCTTGTCCCACTGTTAGGTCTTCAGGGGCAAAAACATGCGTAGAGCTGTCATCTCCTATAATAATAATGTCTTCTTTTGAAATACTTCCTAAAGGACCTGCTTGAGGCTGTTTTACAGTTAGCTATTTTTTTAATCAGTAGAAGAAACACCCTACTTTTTTTAATAAGTAGAAGACATACTCTAAAATGGCGATACAATAATATAGTAAATACATAAACCCGTAACATAGTCATTTATTATCATTATCAAGCATTATGTGTTTCATTTTTATAATACTGGAAGTGCAGTAGATTTGTTCACACAGTTGTAACCACAAATGTGAGTAAATTCATTGTGCTACAATGGTAAGATGGCTATGATATCACTAGGCAAGAAGAATTTTTTAGCTCCATTTTTATCTTAAGGAACTGTTGCTGACCAAAACATTATTACTGTATATATTCTTTTTCTTTGAATGTTATTAAGATTTTCTTTTTGTTTTAGTTTTCAGTGTTTTGATTATGGTGTGAATAATCTGATTTTGTTTGTATTTATTTTGTTTGGTTAGTAGCGCTTCAATAATTGATGGTTTAAATTCTTTCATCAGTTTTGAAAAATTTTTAGTTAGTGTGTCATTAAAAATTGCTACCATTCCCTGTACTCTTTCCTTCTAAGTTTCTAGTTACACAAATATTAGAAATTTTCTTTCTTTTGCAATGCCTTTTATATAAGTTTTGAAATATGTGTGTTTTTTGGTAGTTTTTTGTAATTAATTAGTGTTTTAATTTCATTGTCACCAGAAAATGGCTGATATAATTATACTTCTTTGATATTGGTTGTCAATTTATAGTTTTGAAGTTAATTTTTTGTTAATTATGTATGGTACAAAATGTGCATTCAGCAATTTCATGGTACAAGTTTTTATATATTTTCATTACATTAAGTGTGTTAGCTGTTCAAATCTCTTGTAACAATTTTCAATTTTGTCATTGTTCAATGTATTTATCATCCAGAGAGAAGTTTTACAATGTTTTGATTTCAGATTTGGAATTATTTTCATTGTAATTCTGTACATTTTACTAATATATTTGGAACTTATACTACTTGAAGAATACAAGCTTAAAACAATTGTATCTCAACTCTGTCATTTATTTTATAAAATAAGCTGTACTCTTCTATAACATAGAGCTTTTCCCCAATTACTGGAGTTCTTACTCCAAAACATAGTTCCTAATGGAAAAAAAGAAAGGAAAGAAAATATGTTTACTTATTTTACTTTAGCTACCAAATTCCCAGTAAGGAAATGCTTTATCAAATCTTATTCTGTGAGATATTTCTGGCTTTATTGTTTTTGAACACTACTTGTGGATTTTGAAAAGTTATTTTATTCCACTGCAATTATTATTCTTTTGGTACTCAACTTGTCACAACTTTAGTCCTTGAGGGCTTTTTATATCTATTTCCTTGTTGGTTTAATGTCACTTCATAAATTTTGAAGTCAATTAAATTTATTATAGAACAAGATACCCTAGCCTCACATAATTCTTTCTTTGCCCCAGATTAGGAAGTCCTCATTGCTACAAGAAACTCTTGTTCTTTTAGTTTTTCCCAGATTATTTTTTTTTCCCAGATTGTTTTTTTTTTCAATTCTTCACATTTATTTATTTTTACCTTCTTTTGTTTCTTCTTTGCAAGATATATACACATTTTAAACATAATTAGATTACACATATACAAATAGAATTGGATAGAGATATTTCTGCTAATAGTTGACATTTAACAATAAAAAGTGAGAGTATTTTGACCGAAATTTTATTTCCTCAAATGATGTATCTGACTTTTAACTAAAATGTAAATTTCATGTTGCTGAAATTTCAGATGTTATAAATGAGAAGTAAAAGATTAGACAGAGAATAAATCTGGTGGTGAGATTAGTTTTGGATCAATAAGCATCATGGCAAAATAAGAATAAGGATGTAAACAGACTGTTTTTATCTTGAATTTCTTCGTCTGACTATCCTTACATTTAATGTTCTGTCCTATATTATGAGAAGCTGAAAAGAAAAAAAAAACACTTTCTTAATATTTTTAAAAATTGTGTATCTCATTTTTATTAATATGGCATCCAGCCTATTAAAATTTTAACAGCAACATCAGCTATTATGTGAATACTTGCAGTTCACGTTTCTCAAATAGGCAAATTTGTTCAATTCTTAGATAAACAAAAACAATGAGTATTTGCTTTGAAGTTAGTATTCAAAATTGGCCAATTTCAAAAGAAATATTAAAATGCTTTATTGATTTGAATTATTTATGTTCTGGAAAATAACCCTCCATTACTATATAAAATAATTGTTTTCAAAATTCTCCTCTATTGTATGTAAGTGGCCCCAAATCTAGTCATTTTAAAACATTGGCATTGTGTATATTTTCTTTATACCTGGTGACTGTATTAAGTTTGCATTGATTTATTGTGGTTACCGGTATTGTGCCTGGATAAAATTTTAAAAATGCTAATACCTTAGCATTTTTATTTTCTTCACAAAATTAAGACATGTTATAGGAATTAATCATTATTTGAATTCAGTTAATGCGAAGTAATAGTTCATAAAGAAGCCATTACTCTTCCTATGGTAATAATAAAAATGTGTTTTTCTTTTCTAAATAACCATTTCAATGACAGTACTTATCTGCATAAGTGGGTGAGCTCATATTTAAACAAAAGAGTCATAATTGAGAGAGTCTTAACCCTGAATTCTTATCTTTTTGAAACATTCCTCTATTTTTATCTCTGAATGTCCAGATAATTATGCATAGGAGAGTGTCAGAGGAACAAATCAGAAAAATAAATATGTATTTAACCAATATTTAGGCATGTCACATGAGAGGTCCAGGTTTGGAATGGGGTAGTATGAGAATATAAGCAGTAATGTCATCTTTACTATGGACTTAAGGTGAGTAAATAATATTTTAGAGTGACACAAAATAGGAATAATTATTCAATTAGAGTCTTATATTTTGCCAAAAGTCCACACTAAAAGTGACATTTCTGCTTATATTCTTTCCCTCTCCCACTCCAACATTTTCCTCATTTTTTGTATATGGCCCTATTTTCTACCTAACAGGCTAAACAAGAAATTTGAAAAATGACTTAGTTTGCCTTTGTCCTTCACCCACTACATTGAGTAGATGACCAAATACTATTGATTCTGTCTTTAGAAAGCTCTTCATCTTTCCTCTCTGTATGAACTCCATATAAAACTGAAATCTTTATTTTTCTAGAGGGTAACTATTATATCAACAGTTATATTAATGACTGTAGCTTTGCTCTATTCAAATGCTTATCACTAACTTTTCTCTGATTTATCTTTCTAAAATAGAAAATGTTTTCTTACATTTCCCTTGCTTAAAATATTGCAATGGTGCTCAAGACTTTGTAACAGGGCAATAATTCATGAGTTTGCTTGGCTTTGCTCCTCAATGTTATTTCTCTCCAGTTCTTTTTTATCCTTATTACTAAAGTATTCACTCTGGCTATATTCAATAATTTACAGTTTCTCACATACTCCTTTGCTTGACAGAAATGACTTCCACAAATGCCCTCCAACACAGACTAACTCCTACAAATCCTTTGAGACTTTGCTCATGTGCTGCTAGGAGATTAGGTAGAAGGTCTTGCTAAATTCCCCAATATATTGTATGTCAAGGACTACTTCATTTATTGCAGCTAAAATGGGAAACAAAAAGGTTATGGTTCTTGACTTTATGTTAGAGTCTAGTGATGAGAGACAGAAAAAAGAAGCAAAAATAAAACAATCACACATTTTGTTTAACACTTTACAGGAAACAAACAGAAAACTAAGAATTAATGAGAGTGAATGTGTAGATGAGAGATCTACTTTGGATAGGATGGTCAGAAAGAGGTGACATTTTAGCTGATACCTAAAAGACAAGGAGCAGCACAGATACATGCCTTGAGTCCTGCTAGCATTTGATAGTCAGCTTCCTCCACTCACCCTAAGCTTCTGAGATCTCCAATCTCTATCACACTGAATAATCTTAGAAATGTCTAGAATAGAAAGTGTTTACATTGAATTAATTTATTTCGGTGACCCATGACTATGTTGCCTATTGTTTCTTACATCTTTTTTTCCCATTCAGCATATAGTGTGAAGAATGGCATAGAATCATTTTTATAAGCCTTTCACAAGCTAGCTAGCATTTCACACACTGTCTTCCTCCAGCATTGGTAGTGTGCGGAAACAATTCCCATTCTAGCTTTGTAATTTTTCTCTAATTTGCATTTAAGATTCTTATAAATTACATCCATACTTTCAGATTACTTAAGTCTCATTTGAATAAGTGAGTAGCATTCCAAAAGCCATCATCAAGAGTTTTTGTTTGTTCATTCATTTGCTTGTTTGTTTTAATGCATACAACCTCACACAGGGCACTCCATTTTGAAGTATTTAAGAAGAAAATGGTTAATAAAAGGAATTTGAAAACTGCTCAAGTGGGAATATTTAGAGTTGCATACATTCTCAGTAAAAGTGTATTTTGTTTTAGATTTGGTCTCAGCTTCCACAATGCCGACTTTAGTGTCAGCAAGGATGAGAAACACAGAATCCAGGCAAGAGCAATAGCATTTTGTAAGCTGGAAAAGAGACGGAAAAGTTTATAAAAGGAAAATAAATCTCTGAACTCCCAAATCACTAAAGCAAAGGGAAAAGTCAAGCTAGGAGCTGCGTCAGGCAAACCTGCCTCCCATTTTATTCCTAAATAAGATAGCTGCAAAGATAAAAAAGCTACATACCTTCCTCACAGTGTGCCCACAAGGAAATTCCTTGTGGGTCTCAAAATCTTTACCCTGAAACAGTTCTGTTGAATTTCACCTTGGCAATGTAAATTGATACCTTATCTTCACAGATGTGGGAAAAGGGGACAGAAATCAAAGTCATTTCAGCTCACCTGAGACAAATGCATATCTGATTTCTTCTTCTGCCCTATCGTTTATGTAAAATATACAGGTTCACTGAGTCAGACTAAGGCATAAGTTACTATTCCTCTAGACCCCTCCCCCACATTTAAATTGTGTGTTCAGTGAAAGGATGATCGAAGACTCAAAAGAATGCAACTCTTTGTCTTTTATCTACCTATGACCTCAAAGCCTGGAGCAGGCTTCCAGTTGTCCTGCCTTTCTGGACCAAATCAATGTACGTCTTACACATATTGATTGATATCCCATGTCTCCCTAAAATGTATGAAACCAAGCTGTATCCTGACCACCTTGGTCACACGTCATCAGACTTCCTGAGGCTGTGTCACAAGTGTGTCCTTAACTTTGGCAAAATAAAGTTTCTAACTAGATTGAGACCTGTCTCAGATACTTTGGATTCACAAGTGGTAACAGGCTCATCCATCTGAAAAAAGCCAGATTCCAAGCCTGACATGAGGAAATCTTAAGACTGCACAATGTCTACTGAATAATTCTCAAGAATTACCGGAAGTATCAAGGACCATGTAATCGTAAGTGAAGGGGAAGCCTAACATGAGGAAGACTGGCTAAAAGCCATTTAGATGCATTACTATTTCTAGATCCCCTAAAAACACTCCCTGTTTAGTAAATTGCCTCTTTCTCAACCAAATAGAAATCTAAAAGTATATGCTATGAGTTGAGTAAAGAGAAGGGATGAGATTGGCAGAAAAAAGCACCGGGCTGGGGGGGGGGGCGGTGATATTCCACAAAGGGATTAAATGGTGATTGTTATAGTGACTAATGAATTCAAAGATGACAGTCCTTCTCTACCATTGAGCTTTTAGGTCCTTACCTTCCAAGTAGGAGATTGGAGGTCTCTATGGCAGACCAGACCAGTCCTTGAGAAAAGGCCTGAAATTTTGACACCAATGGTTCTGTTGGTATTGATAAGAGAAACTAGATACCCTTTTGAAGCTCAAAGAAAGCCAAGACAGAGGACAAAATGGAATACTTGAAACAAGAGATTTACCACAAGAAAGAGGTAAAGAGACCTACTGGTAAGGTTGTGAAGGAAGATCCCTCAATGATAACAGTCAGAATAGATTGGAATAGGCTCAAGAGACAAACTTGTCGAAGTCTGCTTTCAACAACCTCTCCACTGCCTCTGTGCCATTATTATTAATCTAAGAGCAGAATGCCTAAATGGCACCTGCCCCACATTCTTACCTGTACCTGGCTGAACTAAACCATGTGCTAATAAAGTTATTGCTTCTCTCCTCATGCTTTATTCCCTGGATCAGTTGACGATGCCATAAGTGTTCTGCTTTGGCCAATTCGTGGGAGCTAAAGTTCGGCTATGATGAGCTTAGAAGCAGAAAATGCAGAGCTGCTCACTTCCTCTGGCCATATTTCTGATGGATCTTCCTCAATATCTATTTCTCACTTCAACCTAGCTAAATGGTCTAAGTGACACAAGCCCTATTTGTCAGGACTCTAATAGCTTCACCCACTAACGTCACCAAAAAGGGTTCTTGTACATTCTCAGGGATCCTATCGCTCAGCAGAGCTTTTCCTGAAAGCTTTCCACTAATAGTGTTAAATTCTATTTTTATTATACGTCTAGTTTTATGCTTGCTACTTAGGGTTTCAAAAGGAGACATACATATTCAGACAGCTAAATATATATGGAAAAAGAGAATCATGAACACAAAATTGACTCTAGAGGCTAATTATAATTTTGTAGGAACTCACAACTTCTTAGGAACCAGTAGTGTTCTAACTCTTTAATATGGTGGTGAGACTGTGATATTCACTTATTATTCTTTCAAAATCTTCATATATTATAGATTTATATATATGCCAGATTAAACAATTAACTTCTTTCAAAAGAATTTAGCATTGGCCGAATGTAAAAAAATAGGCCTGTTTGTACAGTGCTGATAGAATATTATGTTGGTATAATATTTGACAAAGGTACATTGTAAGTACAAAGGAATTATATTTCAAATAATTTAGTGGACAGCATGGACACTGACCATTGACATACTTCAAGGTATATACCTTAGAAACGGTTAGAGAAACTTCACACATTTATATAAGAAATACATAGAAGACAGTTTGCTGCCTATTTATTTAAAATATTGTAAGTTTGAAGTCTAAGTATTCATTAATATGGAATAGATAAATAAAACATTGATTAATTGTGATGCAATCGTTAAAATGAATCAACTAGATTACATGTGAAATTGTAAGAAAAAATTTATAGAATTATTTCACAGCATGATACGATTTATGTAGGTCAACATATAATTAATGTTGATGGCTTACATATAATATATATGCAGTAAAATAATTTAAAACATTGCCTGGCAGAATACACACCAAGCTCAGTATAGCAGTTGTCTCCAGAGAAGAAATAAGAGGACTGTGAGAATAAGAACATAAGAATGGTGTATTTTATTTGTATAGTTTGCTTTTATAGACAAGATGGTAACCTTTGTTACAGGTTCCATTGCTTGTTTTCTTGATAGATAGATGACAATAGATAGACAGACAGACAGATAGATAGATAGATAGATAGATAGATAGATAGATAGATGATAGATAGATTTTCAAACCAAACAAATAAACAAACCAAGGAGGGTTGGATTGTGGGGGGAAAAATGCCCTTACAATGAGACAGGCATTATTTAATAGTTCAGCTAGTGGCTTTGAAATTAGACTGATTTTGAATTATGCTCCAAAACTGCTAGTTTTAATCCTGGGCAAGCTTCACTTCTAAAACTCATTTCAACCTGTATGTCACATGGGTATATAAACAAATTGCGGGGTTTTTTTTTTTTTCCTTTTTAGGCTAGAGCAGAGACATTATTCAAAGAATTTAAATAAGTTTTGTGATTTTTTTGTAATTAAAAATTATTGAATTATTGAGTTTAATCTCTACAGATTAAAATGTACATGTGTGAGTCACATATATAATGATCTATCCACTAATTACAAGGCATACTGGAGACTATGCATAATGAATAATTCAAATTTATTCTTATTTTTCCCCAATGGCTCTAAGTACCTAGAATACCTCAACATAATATTTCTTTGTTGATAATCAACCATTATTTTTCCTGTGATGTTGTATGCTTTGATGACACAATGCATCAAGATACTCACTGTTGGTATCCCCCCAAAACAATAGCCCCATCTGTGGTGTCTTTTATTTTCATACAGGCAGAGCAGTGTGCAACACTCAGTAACTGGCTAACTAGCCACAGTCTCTGCAATGCACTCATTCAAAGCTACTAAAACCCACAGATGGGTACATTGCTGTGATAATGTTGGACTGTGTTTCTCTCAGATGAACTGGAAAGTTGCCCTAGTCATTGGAACCCAGAGAGCCATTCACTGTTATCCCATGTCTGCACTATTAGCTCATACTTCAGAACTAGCCTATGTTTTGGCCTGCAGTGTACAATAACTTGTGTTTTAGATGCAAGTTCATGCTGTCACTTGGTTGAACAAAGTAAAACAATAGAACAAATACAGCCCATTATTATAATTCCTTGTACTCAGAAGACTATCTTTATGATAATAACTAGTGAATTGCATTTTTAGTTCAACAGAAGTGATGACATAAATATAAAACTACAGAGAGCTGATTAAATTACTTATGGTTTAGGGAGCTGTTCATATTAAATCAAGAAGATAACCAATAACAGCATTACTGGAACACAAAACTCAGTAGCGTATTTTGTACAAAAGACTAATATGGTTAGCTTATCTATCAGAGGGATGAGTATGTGATGATAATATCATCTCACCTAACCATATGCTACAGTGTTTATACAAATTTACCAAATTTGGTGAAACAAAAATTCTTTCATATGGCGCACATTAATCTGTCATTCCTCTTTAGTAAATGCAGCCTTTGAACAGATGGAGATGGTGGTCATTTATTGCTTTCTTTCCTGAAATTACAACTTCTGGAATATTGTCTGGGGATGTTTTTCTTATGAAGTACACCAAATGCCAACCTCCTCTCAGACAATAAAACATAGTAACTCAGTCACTGCTCACTGAATTAAACATTCATGTGATGAGAGAGAATGTGACAAGAAAAAAATGTTTTCAACCTGGGATTTTCAAACTATTTTTCTTAGAGTCCTGGAAACTGTTTACTGGTAGTTGGTGTTGGCAGCTTTAACCATTGCAGGTCCATCTTTAAGGGATTGTTTTTTTAGACTCTACTCAAACTTTCATATGAAGACAGGGTTCCATTGCTAAATAATACCAATGTGCACAAAACAGTATTTTAGGTATAATTAACGAAGTACCCATTGTCCTAACAGAGTGCACATGGGAGTATCTATGAAAATTGGCATTCTGGTGCAAAAATTTATATAGGCAGATATTGCAAAAAGATAGCTATTTTTTTCAAAATAAATATAAGGGGAGTTATAATAATAGGAAACAAAAAATATTTACTATATAATACTGATCTAAGAACTTTACATATATTAACTCACTTATAATAATCCTAGAAATAATCTTATAATTCTAGTACTTCTCTAATACTACTAATAATCTTATACTCATGCAAATTTTACAGATAAGGAATGGAAGGTACAGAAAGTTCAACGAACATGCCAGCAGGCAGGAAGTACTGCTGCCAGGAATGGGTCTGAAATCTGTGCTCTTAAACATTAGACCTCATCTGTGAGGTGGTAGTGAAATGTTTTTCTTCAGTACATATACTACAATACATCATAGTGTTAAAATAGCACCGTATTGTTTCAAAAATACATCAATGTCATCGAATAGGGAAAACAGAAATAGCCCCATTTCTATGTGGGAATTTATAATATAAAATGGGTTATATTTCAAATTAGTAAGGAAAGTAAAAGCAAGCTTTTAGTAAACTGGAGATGAACATCTATTTTAAAACAAAATTTGATTTCGGTAGGTACCTCACACTATATAAAAAGTACTAATAGATTAAGATCTAAATATTTATAAAAGTAGTAGAAAAACTATGGAACAATATTTTTGAATTTAGGGATTGAGCTATCTTCCTTAACAAGATATAAAATGTAAAATATATAAAGAAGAGTTTGAATGACTTTGCTACGTAAAACATAAAACTTAATAAACAGACATCATAAATATAGGCTAATGACAAGTTTGAGGCTGGAAGAAAGTATTTTTACAGTTTACACGCCACAAAGGAGTAATAAACATAATACACAGAAAGCTTTTATGTTTCAGTAAGAAAATGGCCAAGAGAAAAAAAATGAGCAAATGCTATGTACAGATTTCACAGAAAAAGGTACAAATGATCAATACATACACTAAAAAACATTCGCCCTCACTAGTAATTTGTAAAATTCCCAATTAAGACAATAATAATATACATAAGTTGAATAAAATGGAAAAGTTTAATATTCAGTGATGAGAATATCAGGGAAATAGAACATTAATACACTGTTGAGGGTGATGGTAAATTGATTCAGTTTTTAGGAGGCTATCTTAGTTCATTTTGTGCTGTTATAACAAAATACCTGAGACTGGATAATTTATAAAGAACAGAACTTTATTTCTTACATTTCTGGAGACTGGATAATACAAGATCAAAGAATTAGCATTTGGTGTCTTGATAAGGGTTTTTCTCTGCTTCCTTGCTGTATCCTCTGGAGGGAAGGAACACCATGATCTCATATGGCAGTAGGGATGAAGGTCAAAAGGGATGAATGCTGTTCCCCCCAGCTCTTTTATTAGATCACGAACTCTATTCATGTGGGCTCAAACCAGTGGGAATAAACAGACAAACACAAGTAACAAATAAACCATTTGGTGTTTGTTTTGTGAACAAAATGCAGGCTGATTGATTTTCAAATTTTGGCCCTGTGTTAATGTACTCATAAACACTACCCAGAGATACTCTAGGTATGTGTAGGACTAGGGATCTTTTAGATCTTTAGACCTTATTGAGAAATGAAACTTAGTACTATCAAGTGTAAAAAATAGGTTACATTAAATTTTATTTGAGAAACCGTCATCATCTTAAAATATGGGTGATTTTGAATCAATTTCTATTCATGCTTTAGATGTAGTAAAGTCACTATGGGACACTAGTGACTCTTTTCTATGTTTTTTTTTTTTTTTTTTTTTTTTTAACCACTTTACTTCCCTTTTTACGGCCACAGAAAGAGCATGACTTAATGGCTAAGATCTTTCATTTTGTAGACAGACACAATTTGAATTTTGTGTGCCCTGGTTTACACACCAACTGTGTGCCCTGGATCAAGATATTTGATCCCTCTGTTTTATTTTCCAAATGAGAAAATGTAACAAACTCAGGATTATTGTGAGGATTAAATAAAGTAATGATTTCAATGCAACTAAATAATGCTTGCTTTTACCATCTGAATGTTTGTGTTGTCTCTAAATTCATATATTGAAACCTAATCACCATGTGAGGATATTAAGAGGTGGGGCCATTGGGAAGTGATTAAATCATGAGGGTTCAGCCTTCATGAATGAGATTAGTTTGCCCTCATAAAAGAGTCCCTAGAAAGCTGCCTTAACTTCTTTGAACTATGTGAGTACATAGCCAGAAGTCACCATATATGAACCAGAAAATGGGCCTTCACTAGACACCAAATGTGTCAATGCCTTAATCTTGGATTTCCAAGCCTCCAGAACTGTGAGAAATAAATTTCTTTTCTTTATAAGCCACCCAGTTAATGGTATTTTACTACTGCAGCCCAATGGACTAAGACTCCTGCTATGTAGTAGTCAATTAGCTTAATATTCATATCTATATTTTCTGATTTATCACTCTATCACAAACAATTGTTGGTTTCTTATAATAGCATACAAATCAAAGAAAATAGATTTTTTTTTTTACTGTGTTAAAGGTTTTCATAGATTTCTGAAAGTCTCCTGATATATTTAAATCAGGGGGATACTAGACTTGCTCTAGTTTTGGAAATAGAATAACCTAATCAAACTGAAGATACACAGATGTTTGTCTGATTCTCTAAGGAATTGACAGGTATCAAAATAAATATGGATCAAAGAACTTATTAGTCACTCCTTCAAAATTTAATGTCTAGGCTTCTAATTATATACCTTTCCTTTCTCTTTTTTTAAAAAATGACTTTATTAAAGTATAATTCACCCCATACAATTCATTCATTTAAAGTGTACAGTTCAATTATTTTTAGTATATTCACAGATATGTTCAAACCTCACCACAGAACATTTCATTGCCACAAAAAGAAAGTTCTGAAAACTTTAGCTATCCTTCTGCCATCCACCCTCCCCTATCCTTAAGCAACCACTAATTTACTTTCTGTCTCTGTAGGTTTCCCTGTTCTGGACATTTCAAACAAATAGAATCACACAATAAGTGGGATTTTTGACTGGTTTCTTTCATTTAGCATAATGTTTTCTTTTTATTTTCAACCTTTAAGTTCAAGGGTGCATATGCAGGATGTGCAGATTTGTTACATAGGTAAACATGTACCATGGTTGCTTGCTGCACAGATCATCCCATCATACATGTATTAAGCGCAGGATTTATTAGTTAATCTTCCTGATGCTCTCCCTCCTCCCTTCCTCCACCCTTTGAGAGGTCCCAGGACATGTTGTTTCCCGCTTTGTGCCCATGTGTTCTCATGATTGAGCTTCCACTTATAAGTGAGAAAATGTGGTATTTGGTTTTCTGTTTCTCCATTAGCTTGCTAAGGATAATGGCCTCCAGCTCCATCCATGTCACTGCAATGGACATCATCTCATTACTTTTTATGGCTGCATAGTATTCCATGTTATATATGTACCACATTTTCTATATCCAGACTGTCATTGGAGATATCAACCAGCTTCTGGTTGATTCCATGTCTCTGCTATTGTGAATAATGCTGTCAAGAGCAATTTCAACAAAAGCAGAAATTGATAAATGGGATCTAATTAAACTAAAGAGCTTCTGCACAGCAAAAGAAACTATCAACAGAGTAAACAGACAACCTACAGAATGGAAGAAAAGTTTTGCAATCTATTAGACAAAAGTCTAACAACCAGAGTCTTCAGGAACTTAAATAAACTTACAAGAAAAAAACAACCCCATTAAAAAGTGGAAAAGGACACAGAACAGACACTTCTCAAAAGAAGATATACGTGAGGTCAGCAAATATATGAAAAAAAGTTCAAATCGCTGACCATTAGAGAAATGCAAATCAAAATCACAATGAGATACCACCTCACATCAGACAGAATGGCTATTATTAAAATGTCAAAAAAACAACAGATGCTGGCAAGGTTGTGGAAGAAAACGAACACTTTTACATTATTGGTGGGAGTGTAAATTACTTCATCCATTTTGGAAGACAGTTTGGTGATCCCTCAAAGACCTGTAGGCATAAATAGCATTCAACCCAGCAATCTTATTACCGGGTAAATACTCAAAGGAATTCAAATTTTTTTATTATAAAGATACATGCATATGTATGTTCATTACTTTCCCTTTTTCTTGAAATATTTTTGACTAATAGAATCTTGGAAACTCTAGCAGAACTCATGAAATATTTTCCTTTGTCTGCTATTGAAAATAAGTTAGAACTCTGATTTAGAATATGATAGGAACAGTTCTCCAGAATTGTATAAAAAATTTTGAAGTTCTTTTTTTACTCTACCATTTCATAAAACAATTATAAGAACTGAAAATGAAGTAATACCTAAAAATTCGAATTTAGTAATATTTTTCAGTTATAACTGGTTATAAAAAAAAAGAAGAGGGAGAACAAAAACAAAAAACAAAACAGCAAGAGATTTTGTCATAAAGAAATAATTTTCTAAGTAAAATCAATAGCTTCCACTATTTTATACAAATTTTCAATAACATTACAGATATTTTCAACATCAAATATACATTAAGTATGCATATATTTAGGTGTATATTTGTACATATATTGTACATATTTGTCTATATAAATATGCATGTTAAAACTTTTATTTCTATTTTATTAACAATACATTACTCTGTTATTAACTACATTGGGGTAGTCTAGGACTCAGAATTATCTTGTTCAAATTAAATTTTAAAACAAATATTTAAGGAGTTACTCTGTGAAACAATTCATTAAACACAGAGATAAATAAGACATATAACAATTCGAAATAGCCTATGCTTAGTGTCGAATGAATGTTTTTTATCAATAGAAGTGCAATTAGCATTAATCAAGCACCAAATTTGTGCTAGGAAAAATCATTTTAAGTTTTTTTCATTGTTGTTTATCTTCAGGGCAGCCCTAAAAGTTATATATTTTTAGTTCCATTTTATAGATGAAAAAACCAAAGTTCAAAAAGAGTAAATGTCTAGTCTGTGTTTAATAAATAGTAGGTCAACATTGTAATTGGGTCTGTCCACAAATCATTCTACTGTGTCATTCAGATCCCAGAGGCTGACAGTTTGCTGGGAATTGCACAAATTACAAATTCTAAAACAATTAACGTAAAAGAAATTATCCCAGAATAGAGGTATGTGTAACACTTTTTTTTTTTTTTTTTTTTGACGGAGTCTCACTTTGTGGCCCAGGCTGCAGTGCAGTAGCACAATCTCGGCTCACTGCAACTTCCCTCCTGAATTCAAGTGATTATCCTGCCTCAGCCTCCCGAGTAGCTGGGATTACCAGTGTGCACCACCATGCCCGGGTAATTTTTATATTTTTAATAGAGATGGGTTTCACCATGTTGGCCAGGCTGGTCTCAAACTCCTGACCTCAGGTGATCCACCCACCTTGGCCTCCCAAAGTGCTGGGGTTACAGGAGTGAGCCACCACACCTGGCCAACACAAAATTGTTGATCTTGACTGAGTCTATGTAAAGTGACTTATGATACTTCCTCTGTTTAATGCAAACCTACTCATTAATTAGCAACATGCTGCTCTGTGTCATGCCTTGCTGCTTTAGTCACATACATAGATTGTGCATATGCAACATGAAGAAAAATGCTGATTGCCCCTGAGAGAATACCACTGCTACAAGAACATAGATCTTGCCAATTTGCTGAGTTTTTAAAGATCAATACCATTTCTCAGGGACTGTAGTTTGAACATGCACATATGCAAATATTAAACTTTAGTTTTGCCAGCCTTGAAACAAGGAGAGGCACAATGGGCTCAAGGTCATCTATGGTTTTTAGGAGGAAGAAATAGAGAATTATTCTATACTTACTATATATTATTGACAGTTTGTGCCATATGCAATTAATTCTATTTATTTATAATTTTATGAACTTAACTATTCTCAAATAAAATGCTAGATTATAGGACGCTTTATTTTTTTCTAGAAAAATACTTGGTCATGATGAACTCTATAAACCTGACATTTAAGTTGAAACATAGGTAATATAAAATTCTTTACCGACAAACATTCTTTGACTACTAGTACATTGAGGACATGAGTTATTTGGAATGAGTACCTGACCACTATATCAGATACTGGTCCTTTTACATTAATGGCATGTATTGTCTATGAGAAAGAGTAAAAGTCTTGCTTGATATCCATATATATCAGTATCATTGCTTTTGGGTATGAGAACACAGGTTATCCAAATATTTACTAACTCCTTTATAGTAGAATAAGAAACTAGGGAAAGGATCCATGAGCAAAGTCAAGCAGAAGTTAATGCATTTTGTGCTACAACATATATTCACATATTTAAATTTATATGTATTTCTTGATATTGAGGTCAGAGGAGAGCCCTGGACTTTAAAATAGAAGAAGTAACTATTATATTTCCTTTGTGATTTACTATTTGTACTGCCTTTGCTTCCTGTGGAAAGACCTTCAAAATTATTAAATTTGCATATGGGCTAGCTTGTGACAGTTGAGTCTGAATGAATTCTGTTCGAAAGTTTGGTCTGAATGTTTGACTTCATTGACCATATGTCTAGGAATGAGCTGATATTCGGCCTTCTGTGCTTAGAGATATATTTATCTCAGATACATTTCTCTTAGCACAATTTTTATTTCCTCTCCTGACTATTCCTCCTGTCCAGCTTACTCAGCATAGGTAAATGGTGTCATTATTCACCCATTTTTCTCAGGCAGAAATACTGAGAGTCATCCCGTATTCTTTTCTTTCCCTCCCACCCTACATCCAATACAACAAATTTTTCTTTTTTGCTCTAACTTCACACCTGAATACTTCTCACCATCTCTTCTACTACAAAGCTAAGGACAAACAAAATTATTTGCCAATCAGGCACACACAGTAACCTCTTGTTAGTTGCTCTGCTTGCAGTTTTGTCTTTTTATATAGTTCATTCTCTGCAAAGAGGTTAATTTAATATTTTATGAGCATAAATCATATATTACTTTTCTGCTAAGAAACTGCTTAGAAATCTTCACTAGAGGGTATTCATGTCCCTGTTTGCTTGGGAGAGTCCTTGTTTGTTCCTATTGTTCTGAAATAATTATTAATTGAGCCTACTTTCTCTCTCAAAAGGTTCTGGTGACAGGTTGTGTAGTTACCCTACTTCAATGGCTTCTCATTGCAATTCAAGTCAAGTAAAACACACCCTCCTCTCCTTAGCTTAGAAGGCCTGACCTCATTGACCTCTGCCTACCTCACTGACTTAAACGTTTTTACTTTCATTTGGTTAATTCTAGGAACACTGGTCTTCTTGTATTTCAAACAAGGTCAAGCCAGTCCTTACTTGAGGCCTTTGCACTTGATTTTCCCTGTGCATAGAAAGCTTTTCTACCAGATCTTTACATGGTAGGCTCCTCCTTAGAAAAGACCTTTTTTATCACCATCTTTTAAAATTACCAATCAGCCCTTGTTTCCATTCTTATTAAACAGATCTTATTTTTTAATATAATTTTTATTTTTAATTGAACTTCTATTTATTGACTTTTCTGGTTAATATTTCCCTGATAGGCTACAATTTATTAGAATGTAGTTGTCAAGAGCAGCTAATAGCTCTATTTCCAGAACTTAGCTTTAAACCAGTTCTCAGCACATAGTAGCTGCCCCATAAATATTTGTTGATTATATGAATTAGCTATGGAGACCCAGGAGCATAAATATGATGCCCTTTGTACAGAAACTTACTGTAGAATAAACTGATGCTTTGACTAAAGCAAACATTCCATGAATGATTCTATAAATTTTAGGCCACTAAGATCATATATTTGTAATTCAGTAAGAACCAGGTTAAACTTTGGTAAAGATAAAAATATATGCAGTGATACATTTTCATGATTTTGTTAAACTTAAATCTGTCAGCCTATCATGACTGTATGTTCTTGCAGTATTTAAAATGCTGCTGGGTTGAGGAAATCATACCCTCTCTTTACCACCAATTCTTTGATTCTATTATTATTATTATTATTAATCAATTAGCACTCAGAAAAGGTAAAGTCACGTTCTTATACCTGAGATTCTATAAGTTTACAGGTAAATCTTCACAAAATACGTAGATTATTTTCACTTCTATTAATTTCAAAAATCTTATTTTTCTACCTTATAATGAAATCAAGGCAAAAATCTTCTTTCTCTACCTTATAGTGAAATCAAGGCACATAGGAGTACTGGCAAATTATCAGGTAGAGTGGACATGGTGCAAAAACCTGAACTTGGTAGGAAACCAGCTCATCAAGCCAGGGTTATGCAATTTGGTTGTAGCCCATTAAGGAAGTCCATGAAATGGTGGTTCTTTTTGCCTTGGAGCCTCAGCATGTTTATTAAAACTATCAGTACAAGTCAATAACCTTTGTGTGATAACTTTGTAAAGTACTCAAAAATGTCCCAGCCCAGTTAATTCAAATTTCCTTTTGCTTTCCTTGTCTCCTTCAGCTACTTTCAGTTCAACACACATTTATAGAGAATCTTTCATTTTTTTAGCCTGGTGCTAGATGCTGAAAACCAAAAATCAAGAGACCTCATCCCAGTCCTTAGGGATGCCTGTGTTTATAGGACATAATGTAACTATGGGCTATAATCTTATTAAGATAATACTAAGTTCACTGAATTATGTTCCCAGTTTCTAGCAAGAGATAAATATAGAAAAAAAATTAAATGATATTTTTCTCCCATTTTTATTCCTTTTAGGTATGAGTCACAAGACAATCTTGATATTGGTTTATTTATGTGTCCTTTATTGTTAATTAATATAATAAAGGATTAGAATAGGAAAATGGAGAACAAAGGAAATAAAAATCTAGATTATTGGTAGGGAAATTGTTCTCTTAGTGGGCAGTCAACCATAAACATGATTTGGAGGAATAGAAAACTGGATTTTTATGGAACAGTAACTTTTATTGCGAAGTACACATAATCTATTCTGCTTGATGATGTAAGATTTGTCTACAGAGTTCCAAATATTGGTTTAAAAACATAAGGCAGTCATGCAGTTATTTCTTAAAGTGTAGATTTTAAGGTTGTGGGAAGCAGTAATTTGGATAACTGACAATTTTAAGGATTCTAAAATTTTAAACTAGAAACAACCTTAACTATCTTTAAGTCTAATGGATGAGTTTACAACCTGAATAGCTTAAACAAATTATCCAAAATCTCACTGTTAGACAGTGATAAAATCTGAAGTAGAACCTACTGACTTGCTTTTTACTGTTTTTACATTTTAACTAATTTACTTTTCTATTTAAAATGTACTCCTTATTTTCATGTGTAGTTTTACTATTCTACAGCTCACACCTATGCGAAATTTGCTAAAAGTCTTGCAAGAAATGCCTCTAACTTCAATGAGATACACATTTGACAGGTATTAGTAGATAATTGCTGGTTTTTAAAAAAAATATTTTGCTTATTTTAAACGTTAGTGTTCTGAGTACAATGGACCACAGAGGAATTAGTAAAATTTTTATTTTTTCCAGCATAAAGAATGTGGCAATAATAAGAATACACAGAAAAAAAAACAACTTTTTTTTTTTTTTTCCAAATTACTCATTCCCTCCACAGTCTTAGCAGTCAAAGTGAAGGGTTGCCTTTGTTGCTTTATGTATTTCTTGATGAACAAGCAAGAAGTTTATGGCAAATTTTTGTCAATCTCCTTGTAGTAGAAAGGAAGGGGCCAATGCCACCCTCTTGATTTACCCAATATTATAGCTGTTATTGCTCCTGTTAGTCCTGGATAAAACTCAAAAATTCAGGAAGTAAAGAAAGTATCATTCAATTACATTACTGTAGAATTCAGACCAATAAGAGTGAGACTTGCAGACTGAGAATAAAGATATTAGCACTACTACTGGAAGTATAGATGACCCTCAATAACATTCTCTTAGTATATGAGAACAGAAAGTGAAAAAGCAGAGTGTGCTCGATTGAGAACAGCAGTCTACAAAACAATGTCTGAAAGAGATGGACCTGTGGGTCCAAGTTTCAATTCACTGATTCCTCCTTTGAATGGAGTAAGAAGAAATCTTTCACAATTTTATGAATTGTGTAAGTTACTCATCTTCCAGGAAGAATATGTGAGTTGGTGGAAATACAGACAGACAAGCATTCACTCGATGCTCAACAAGCCAGTGAGTCAAACACAAATGAGCTGAGATGAGAAGCAGGAATAGGACACGAAGGTTTCCACATCACATTTCAGCTCCTCAGTCTGGTTCTCAGCTTTTTAATTTTATTTTATTTATGCTTTGGTGACCAGAGGACAAGAATTTCCATTGTTCTTCCTTTTTTCCCTCTCCTTTCTCCTTCTCTTTTGTATTCCCTTCTTCCATCTTCCCCTCCTCCTCCTCTTCCTCCTTCTTCTTCTCCTTCCTCTTCTTTACCTTTTTTAAACATTGTGGTAAAATACACATATCATAAAACTTACCCTTTTAGCCATTTTAAGTGTACAGTTCTGTGGCATTAAGTACATTCACATGGTTGTGCAGCCATCGCCACCATCCATCTCTAGAGATTTTTCACATTTTTCATATGGAACTTTTGATTGTGGCGACGGCATCGCAGATATATGCATATCTCTAAAGTCATTAAATTGTCTCCATTAAGTATGTCCAGTTTTTAAAATGTATCAATAATATCTCAATACAGTTTTAAAAATTCAATAAAACACTATGCATTCCCTCTCCCCGTCAGCTCCTGATGACCATTATTCTACTTGATCCCCATTTTCAATAATACTTCTTGCTACTACACATGTTAATTTTTAATTTTTTAAAATCTAGTTTGTGCTAAATAATGCAGAAATACTGTTACCTTGTGTTCCTTTTTTTTTTTTTTACATGATTGAGTAACATGTCACAAGTACATTAGCCATTTTTTTCATTTTTGTGAAATGACTAAGTTTTAAAATATATATCAGCTTTATGAGATACAATTAATATACCATATAACCTATCTATTTCAAATGTATCATTTAATGGCTATTAGTATATTCAGAGTTGTTACAATCTATTTCAAGTGTACAATTCAATGGCTGTTAGTATATTCAGGTCATTGCAATCAATTGTAGAGCATTTTGACCACTGCAAAGAGAAACAACATGCTCACTGGCAGTAATTCCACAGTTCTTCCCACTTTCCCATCCCTAAACAATCACTAAAATACATTCTGTCTCTATAGAGTTTTTTGTTATGGATGCTTCATATAAATAGAATACTAAAATATGTAGTGTTTTGTGACTGATGTCTTTCACTTAGCATGTGTTTTCAAGGTCCATACATGTTTAGCACGTATCAGTACATTACTCTTTATATTTATTTATTTATTTATTTATTTATTTATTGAGAGAGAGTCTCGCTCTGTCACCCAGGCTGGAGCGCAGCGGCGCCATCTAGGCTCACTACAAGCTCCGCCTCTCAGGTTCACGCCATTCTCCTGCCTCAGGCTCCCGAGTAGCTGGGACTACAGGTGCCCACCACCACCCCCGGCTGATTTTTTGTATTTTTTAGTACAGACGGGGTTTCACCGTGTTAGCCAGGATGGTCTCGCTCTCCTAACCTCATGATCCGCCCACCTCGGCCTCCTAAAGTGCAGGGATTACAGGCGTGAGCCACCACACCCGGCCACATTACTCATTTTTATTACTGAATAATATTCCATTTTATGAATATACCACATTTTGTTTACCAACTCATTGGTTTATGATTATTTTGGGTATTTCCACTTTTTGGTTAATATTTATAATGCTGCTATATTAATTCATTTAAACCTTTATGTGTAGTCAAACATTTTCATTTCTAATAGTGGTATTCCTGGGTCACAAGGTCACTCTATGTGTAGCTTTGTGAAGAACCTCCAAACTGTTTTCCAAAGTAGGTAACCATTCTGCTTCACAGCACTCAAGTCCATCTGTTCCTGACATTAAGTTTATGCCATTCTTTTACAGCCTGTTTAAGATAGTGTCTATTCACAACATTTTAATTATAGATTTATTTCAGAGTTAATGGGATACTAAAATAAAATTACTAAATTTTGATTACAGACTGTCTTGAGATAGTTGAATCTCAGTAAATGTGTAATAGTTTCATCTGGATATTTGATTTAAATGATTCAATAGCAGTGAGCTAAAATTAGACCTTCTATACTTGGGGATACAATGGTAATCTCAAAATGAATATCTTAACAGAATTCTTGTATTCTCTCCTGGCTAGTTCTTCTGTACATTTTGCTCAATGAAAATAAATAATATTATTATTCATTTATTTTTTCAGGAAAAATACTCAGAGTAATTTTGTGCTTGTGATAACGTGGGTCAACATCCCTTACCAATATACATCTCCTTTCTTTGGTAGTGGGTTGCCATTGCAAGGACCCCAAAATATCTAGGAAGCAACTGTAGCTTTAGGTTTAACGCACTCCTTAGCCATCCAGATAACCAGATCTTTTTGTCTTCAAAGTATTAGGGATAGTTCATCACTAGAGGTGAGGATGAGAGGAGCTTCCCACTTCTGTAACTGTAGTTCTCCATGTTTTATGGCTAACCAGGGACACAGTGACGTATAATGTCCATTGGTTCAATTATATATTAGATTTTGAAGAATAGCACCCCAAGCTGTCATTCTCAAGTTGTCATATCAACTGTATTTTTAAATAGACTACTGAGAAATTCAGTCAGCAAGTGACATCGTATATTGCAGGCCTGAAGAATCCATAATCATGCACCCATGTTGAACCTCTTTCATCAAAGTCCCAGGTGATGCTATGTTGGACTCCATGAAGGTATTCAGGGAGTCTTACTCCAAAAATGATGGATTGGGCAAAGCGATGAGGGCAAAGAAGGCTAACTCATATTCGCAATTTGTACAAAATACCTGTGAGGTTAGAATCCTGGATCTTATAGGAAATAAGAAATATAATGTCATTAAATTACCACTAAGGAGCTAGTTGGTTTCCTCAAGGGATGAGACGATATCAGCATTATTTTCTGTTGCTGCTACATGCTTTAAGGCCTACTAACTGCCTCCATCACTGCCACCATGACTGTTGAAACTCTGGAGTGGTTGAAGTCAGAGGCTAGCTCACATTCACAGAGAGGTGTATCCTGTTGAACTTGCCTTTTATGGGCAAGTGTTTCTGTGCAGTCTCTGCTGTTCTGCAATTCTATCATCTCCATCGAAACTGGGAATATCAATTCCATGGAAGCATCTTCTACTATCAATCTTGACTAACAGAATTCAGCCACTGCTGGGCTTCTGAATGATTCAACAATCCCAAGTGCCCCTTCTTACTAGCATATGCCTCATAACATGAATTCTTCCCCACTCCATTTCTATTCCATCTCAGTATACTATAGATGAGAGTCTTAGTTAAGGTTATCCTATGGCATACGGGAGACATTACCATGCTACTTACCAACAATGTGGTCCTTTGAATATCTGTCTGAGAAGTAATCTAATGCCAGAAGCCCATCCTGAAGGTTCGCTTCCTAGAATCAATTCCAGTGCTTACATTTTTTTCACCCCAGAGCAGACTCTGAGAAAAATATTTGAGTGAATATAGAAACACTAGTAGAAAAATAGGTAAGTGAAAAAGAAAGGGAAGACAAAAATATTTGTATTATTGAGCATGAATTACTCAGTGCTTCCTGCCTAACCTGAGCACTTAGGTTGAAAGAGAGTTCCCAGACATGATGTTAAAATTGTCTGTAATAAAATACCTTTGGTGTAAACTGGGTCCATAAGTGACTAAGGGATATTGAATAAATACTAACACTTGCTACAAATATTCTATATATACTTCAGCTTGTTAAATATACTTTTCAAGTTTTGTATACTCTTAACTTTATATTTGCTCAATCTACCACAAATTGAGAAAGTACATTGAAATCTTCCATGATAGTGTGATATTTTTCATTTCCTTCATGCATCTCTATCAGTTATTGCTTTATATATTTTGAGTGAATTGTATTAGAAAATACTGTTTCAGAATTTTTATATTTTTATGGTGACCATTTCTTAGACCATTTTCTGTCTTTTCACTTTCAATGTTTCTGTGCCCTATTTTAAAGTGAATGTCTTGCAAAAAGCATATATAAAAAAAAATCATGTATGACAATCTCTGTCTCCTAACTAGCAAGGTTAGTTCTTTTACATCTATTGTGATAATTCATATATTTATACCTTTTCTTCCATTTTACTTTAAATTGCTTAATCTATCTTGCTTTCTCTACCTTTTAATTATCTTTTATTTATTTGAAAAAAAAATGGGCATTATTCCTGCCACTTTGCCCCTTTTGTACTTTTGGAAATTTATATACAGTATGTAGACTTAGCATAAAGTCTAATTTTAATATCTTAACTGTCTCTTAAACAGTACTTACCTTGGAATGATTTTATTCTGATCATGCCACTCCTGGATTACATTCTTCTGTAGTCAAGAATATTTTCTGATATGCTGACAGTGAAAATTATATATTATTATTTTTACAGACCTTTTTGTAGAGATTTACCTATATAACTAATGATATTTTTTGTTTACCATTTGTTTAATCATCTCAGTCCTCCTTCTGGAATCATTTTCTTTCTTCCTAAGTGGCAATCCTTAGAAATTACTTTATTCAAATTTCTTGGCAGTAAGCACTCTTACTATTTATTCATGTAAAACCTCTTTTATTTCACCCTTATCCTTAAAAGATATTTTTAGTAAGTACACCATTTTAGGTAGACCATTGCTTTTTCACAGCAGTTAAAACATATTATTTTAGTATTTTCTGCTACCCATTATTGCTTTTGACAAGTCTGTTGTCAATATAATGGACTCATTTACGGATGATCTAGCATGACTATTTCTTCCTTGATCTCTTCTTCACTCTCTGTTCTATTAAAATTATTATGAGTTACTGAATACTATTATTGAACTCTTACTATGTACTATGCTAAAATATTTACATCTTTTGTATCATTAGTTTTCACAAAATCCCTATGATTTACTATTGTCAGACCCATTCTTCAACTGAGGAACTGAGGTATGAGGTGTTAAATTTTCAGGGCTATGTAATTATAAAGTGGTGGAACAGGTATGGGATCTGTGTTTGTTTGATTCCAGAAGTTGCACTCTTAAAAGACTTGCTTTCTTGAGGTGAATTTTCACCTGCACTCTCTCACACATACTCCATTTAAACTTCACATGAGACTTAAAAACGATAGGTGTTTCTGATTACGATAATTTATGTGTGACTCAATGAATATCTCCTACTAAACTACGAGTTGCTTTTCAAAACTATGCTCTTAGGAGTAGAGTCAGATGGAGACTGTCAATGGCATCATGCTGTAGAAAATTTACCATTAGAATTTTACATCTGCTTTAGCAATTTAATTTTTTTAAAAGTGTACAATATTTTTAAATATACTACCATGTACTTGCAAAGTTTTCTGTTTGTTTGGATATATTTTTGCATTTTCCAAAGAGACTCAACTAAAAATATACTTTTTATTTTTAAAACTATATTTTAGTATGGTGTGGCTTTAAATACTTGATTCCTTGTCTCAATATTTTTTTGGCTTCATTTAATAATTATTTATACAACTTCGGTATTCCATTTTGTCCATTTAAATTTTTTTCATAAATTTTTCATATATTACTTTGTATAATATATTTTAGATACTTGTTTTATTCAGAACCTTGTATTTATACGATATCTAGACTCCCAACATACTAAATAATTTCATTGTCTAAACCTGTTTTGTTATTTTTCAAATTTTGAAATTCAACTTCAATTTGACCAAGCCACATATCATATGAGCTTTGAACTGATATGATTTATTCTTGGAGAAATCTGTATTCATATTACTAGATACCCAATGGTTATAATTAATTATATTGTTCAGAAGTCACAACTCTATAGCTGGAATATCTATTCTATGTAAAATATATGTAACCACTGGTTATGAATCATTACGCACTCTCCTTCATCTTAAACACTGAAGTACTAAAAATTCTCCTTGAAATGTTGAAATGTCTCCTAAATAAGGTCTTTATTTACTCTCAATGATTTAATCAAAATTCCCCAATTATCTCTTGAATGAACTATTGCCATAGATCCCTAATTGGTTTCCTTGTTTGAGTCTTCCTACCGCAACCAAAGCACAAAGCAAAATCCTAAAAATATCTCCATCATAAGCCCATTTAAAAGACCTCGGTTGCCCTCATGTTAAGCAGATATTTATATTGAATTTTGCAGCCTCACCCCAAAATAACTCCCCTCAAACCTCTTAAAATATTCCTTCCAAGCATCTAGCAGTAAAAACACATTAAACCTTTCCCATCTCCTGGATATATCATTACTTTAATAGGTTAACTTCCACATTCTGTTGCTTTTTGGTTATTTCGTCCTCTTCTTTATTTGACCCATTTTTACAGACCTTTCGAGAGCTGGCTCAAAGTTTACTTTCTTAGTGACATCTTTCTGGACACTCCTAGATAGTATTCCATATTCTTGTCTATGTTTCCAAAGCAGTCATCACAAAGTATTATCATACCATGTGCCATACTTTGTTGCAACTATATACTTACCTGTCTTTCTCCGATGGTTGAGAATTCTTTGAGGACAGGAACCATATCATATTCACCTTTGAATCTTTTGTATCTAATAGTTTGCCAAATAAATTAAACATGAAGAGTGATCAGGGTTTTGTTCTAACAGTTTTTGTCAGGTTATAATCATGCCTATTGTGATCTTTATGTTTTATATATACTGTCTTTGAATTCTTTTTCAACATTAAAACTATTATTTAGGGAAGTGTCAATGGTATGAGCTGGCTTAGGTGTTCTCTACTGCATCATCCCATGACATCTTGAATTTCTCCTGTGATAGTACATTTTCAACTTTATTGATTTTACACATATTATTGTGTGCTTGCCCTCTAAACTAAAACTCCGGGAGAGCAGGTACCAATTCTGTTTGGTTTACCAGTCTTTCTTTGGGGCTTTGCACAGTGACTGATAATTAAATTCCTTTATTAGTGAATGAGTTTATAGACACTGAACTCAAGTCATAAGTATGGTTTCATTTCCATCTCAATTATTTCCTAGTTCCTGTGATGTCACTTTCAGATTCTCTGAAATTCCATTACTTTATGTAAATGAGACAAAAATACCCACTTATATTAGAAGGTCTAGAAAAATCAGGGAAGAATATATTTATTTGAAAACTTCAAAATATGGAAAGATGCACAAATACAAAATATTTTTAGTTTTACAAAAATAACTGCCATACAGGTGAGTTCAGCACAAATGAGGCTGGTGCCTTTTTGTGTAATTATAAATCATTTATCTTTACCATAAAACTTTTTGATACATACATTTTTGGCACTAAGCTTCAGGAGTGACAAATAATCATTCTTCCCTTCCAGAGTGAGTTCTAGATAAATTGAGAAAACTGCAAACAAAATAGTTAAATTAAGATATAACTTATTGATAAATCTGACTTGGAAAATGTGGCTTGAATCAAAGCCAAAATTAAGCTTTCTTAATCCTTAAATTGCCAAAATTATTATTTTGGCTTACGAGACGATTTTAATAAATACATCAGACATAAGGAGAGAAAGCATAATTCCTGAGAATAAGTTGCTTCCAAAACAGATTCCATATAAGGTGTATAAGCAGGTACCCAGTTCCTTCTCCCAATCTCACCTATGCTCTCGTTGAGAAATAGATTTCGGTAAGAAAAAGGCTAGAAGATATTTTTTGTTTGTTTGTGTTTTTCTATGTTTTCTTTTTTGGGAAGAAAGAGAAAATTCTTATTCACCTAGGGAAACATATAAAAATGAAGAATAAGAACTTCTTCCATAATACTGCCAAGCTCTTTGCTCTCTTTATTGGACATCCTGCTTCTACTTTCAGAAGTCCTCATGACTCATATAAAAACTGATATTTTATTAGATTTTTAGTAGGTGTTTTCTGGGATCAATTGTTGGACAGTTTAGATTTGTGACACAAAGCCTCTAATAGTGTAAAATATATTAGATAGAAAAAAATGTTATTGAAAGTAAATACAAGTTTCTACTGGTTCTTCAATTTGAACATTTTTATTTATTTATTTATTTTTTGGTTTTTTGACAGAGTCTCACTCTTTTGCGCAGGAGCTGGAGTGCAGTGGCTCAATCTTGGCTCACTGCAACCTCTGCCTCCAGGTTAAAGCAATTATTGTGCCTCAGCCTCCTGAGTAGCTGAGACTACAGGTGCCTGCCACCATGCCCGGCTAATTTTTTTGTATTTTAGTAGAGATGGGGTTTCACCATGTTGCCAAGGGTGGTCTCAAACTCCTGAACTCAGGGAATTTGCCTGCCTTGCTGAGTGCTGAGATTACAGGCATGAGCCACTGTGCCTGGCCTAATTTGAAAATTTATTCTTATTCTAATGTTCAATTCAAATAATTCTCAGACATATGGTCCCATACAGTTCTCTACATCCTATGTGAAGATCTTTTGAGAACATCAAATTACCTTAATCCTAAAATAATGGTTTAGAAAATGATCCAAAGTTAAAAATCATAATGCCCCCTTCCTGACGAAACAACTAGGCAAAAATTAAAATCCCAAAACATGATGCATTTATTCTTGCCAACAGTTAGGATATTAAAGTCTAACATTAGTACAATCTAACAGATGGTAAGAGCACAGTTGTTTTCTAACTAACTTCTCATTCGTTAGTAATCCTGTGTAGAACAAGTGTAGACATAAGATTGAAACATGGGCTGTCATTCACAGAAATGGGTGGAGTTTCTCTACCACGTCTAAATAAATTAATCTATTCCAGATAATTTCATATGTTTCATTTGTTCATGAAGCAATTTCCATTCTGCCTTAAGTCCTGTGTCTCTGATGCAGGCCAATGGGCCAATGTTAAGTTGAACCTGGGACACAAGTACATAGACACTACCCTCTCCTATGAGAAAGAACTACGAACCAGTGGAGATTTTAGCCTAACTTTCTCCAAATTCTCTGATTCTTGTTTCTGCCTCTGTTTCAGTTATGTCTAAAGGCATCTTCCAGTAGGTTCTTACACATTGGGGATCACCATCAGCATAACTCCTGAGGCAAAGTTGCAGTTGATATAACTGAAGCTTATGCTTATATGCATTTAGTGAGGACCAAGACCTCAGCCACATGTTCACAAGATTTCTGAATAATCTTTATACTTCAATAATAGAAAACTATGCCTCTTATTTTCTACTATATTCTTTTTGTAGAAGTGAACCATGACCCCAGTGAGCCATTTCTGATTTTGGTGCTTGACTCCTTCCAAGAAGATTCAAATGATTTTTTTAAGGGTTAAGTTATATTCCTGACTCTCTGGATTTGAAGTTTTTGCTGGATTTGAAGGTCTTTTTTCTTTTGCTTTATCTTTGTTTTTGGACCCAGACTTTTTTTTTCAAAAGTGTTACACCACATTTTATGTTACAAAGTCTCCTGTAGTAATAGGAATGAAAGTAATGAATTCTGGTTCTCTCTAAAAGTTAAGTCCATTGAAATAAATTGTGTTGACTTTCACCTCCTTAAGTTGGATAATATTACCTAGAAAATACTTCCTTATGATATCAATATTGTAAACAATCAATCAGAGTTAAGCAGATAGTATTGAAATCATACTCGTATAGCAAACAAAAGCCAATATAATCTCTGGATTTTCATATTTTTGTTTCACCTGCTACCTCATAAAACTGTACCATTTAAGAAACCATAAAGTTAAACTATTTACTGTAATTTATTAATAATACTTATCTGTGCCAAAATGATTAATGCAAAGCAGTTTTATCAGAATCATTGGTTTGACCTCTATATAGGCTATATATCATAATCATAGCTAGTTGTTGTGAAAACATTTATTTTGAACATAAGGGGCCTTTGGAAACTGAATGTAAAAGGATCAGTGCAATTACCTCACTATTATAGGAAAACAATAATTGAAAATACATTTCACACTACCTGAGTCTTCATTCCATTATATTGCTTTATAAAAACAAATTAAAACAAACTGTTATTAATGTTACCCATTTACGATTCTGTATAAATGATACAAAAATTCCTAAGAACAAAGATGAAGAAATACATTTTCCAGGTCAATATAAGTACTCCTGTATAAGAGCTATTTGATTGATTATATATTTCCCCTTACACATATTTTCAATAATCATGAGCCTAATTATATTAATTCCAATAGTTAAGGTTAAAAACTTCAGCCACGTACGGTGGCATGCACCTGTAGCCCCAGCTACATGGGAAGCTGAAGCAGGAGGATTACTTGAGCTCAGAAGTTGGACTGTAGTGTGCTGTGCCAATCAAGTGTCTGTCCTAGGTTTGGCATCAATTTGGTGACCTTCTGGAGGCAAGGGTAAGTAAGGGTAAGCCAAAACAGGTTAAAAATAAAGCAGATCAATGCTCCCATGCTTTGTCACTGCATCCCAGCCTGGGCAACATAACAAGACCCTATGTCTTAAAAAATAAAACATAAAAGTCAAAAATTTCAAAAACATTCTAGTCAAGATGATCCTGAGAATCCAAATGTAATCAACCACCTGCAAATCCAAACAAACAGCAATGATAGACATATCTGTTTAAATGCATTTAAAAGGCATAGTTGTGTATAAAAGCAAGCTATACATATCCAAAAATGAGGAATGCAACATAAAAAGAACAGTGCCTGACACCTGAAGCTGTATGCTTACTGGGCTCTTGGAAATGGGCACAGAGGTAGATGGTCTGGAATAGTTTTTCCCCTTCTGAGTAACAGGAATGCAAAATAGGCCATACATATCAGGAGATCAGAGAAAAGCTAAAGGTGGAGCTGGTGACTGGGTTTGCATTCTTCCAACTCTCCACGGAAAATATTCTGAAAAGAGTTGAAACTGTTGCCTAGGTCTGTAGTTTGAACTTCTACCTGAAGCAGTGGAAGAAAGCAGAGACAGCTGCACGACTAGAATCTGAGTGAAGCTGGTAAAGAAATCAATCAAATCTCAATTCCCACATGACTGGGGCAGAGTCATAATGATAAAAACTGTTTCTAACATCAGCCTTCCAGGTTGCTAGGTAGAGAAAAAACAGCTGCTGATTGCGGAAGTGATAACTATCTGTCAAAATGAGACAAAAATTAAAGTGTTAAAGTACTAAAGGAAAAATACATGTGATATATTTGATAAAAGTCAGTCCCAAATTGGTCAGCAAAATTTATTCTTGAAGCAACATGAATAATAGAGCAACCTTAAAGAATTTACAAATGAATATTTCTTTCATAGAATCCTCATGAAAATGTAAAATGGTACAATTACTTTGAAATGGGATGCTTTATTCTATTGCGATGACTATTTTGTTTTTGTTTTCTGGGGTTTTTTGTTTTGATAAGGAGTCTCACTCCCTCACCCAGGCTGGAATGCAGTGGCACACTCGGCGCACCACAGCCTCTGCCTCCTGGGTTCAAGGGATTATCCTGCCTCAGCCTCCTGAGTAGCTGAGATTACAGTTGTGCACCACCATGCCCGACTAATTTTTTGTGTGTTTAGAAGAGATGGGGCTTCGCCTTGTTGGTCAGGCTGATCTCAAACTACTCATGACTCTTTTTCTATATAGTGTTGATTTATCTTTTTAAGAAAGGTCAAATAGATAAATTGGTATATTCATTATCCTTTAAAGGCTAGATAAATTCATATAATTAAAATTTCTCTTTTGAATTATTCATTTACTAACATTATATAGTATATCCTATGTTATACCACTAGGAAGCAGAATAATTTTCCCCATGATGTCTCAAATTTATTGTGAAGATCTTACATTTATTTATTAAGAAGGATAGGTAAGCAAGTCATTTTACTGAATGTTGGGAAATAAAAATATTACTGTCTATATTCATTATACAAATACATGTATGATGCCATCAAGCATTCTTTAAGCTTACAAACCTAAAAGAGTTTTAGAAAACTATATTTTAAATTAATTTTTAAAAATTTACTTTTACTGGGATGGGAGTATGGTATAATAAAAGCATAGCCAATAATGAATAAGGTGCAAATATTTGATGAAAATGGGTAAGATAATGTAGATAATGGTAAACACCATACTATTCACTGAACACATTGAAATAGGTGAAATTACCATTTACAGTCAGAGGTTATTTAGTGTTAGCTATTAATACTATTGAAAATTTTAGTTTGAACTGTCTCAATAAAGAAAAACTACATCCAAACTTAAATGTACAGAGAATTTATTATTAAACATTTTTTCTCTAACCTCATAATCAGAGGGAAATGAATAAGGAAAGAAAATACTATTCTCAATGGCATGCTAGATAAGAGAGGGTTTTTAATACTGCTTTCTAGGGAAGAGTTTAGCATAACAAGTCTTCTCCCATTTTTCTGTAGGGACATGGCTAGAATATGTTATTCCTGAGATCCTTTTCCTAGTATATAGTCTCCCCTTACCCACAGTTTTGCTTTCTGAGATTTCAGTTTCTGGGATGAACTGTGGTCCAAAAATTATTAAGTGGAAAATTCTGGAAATAAACAATGCCTAGTTTTTAAATTGTGCACTGTTCTGAATAGCATGGTGAAATCACAGACCATTCTGCTCCATCTCGCCTTGAATGTGAATCATCCCTTTGTTCAGAGTATCCATGCTGTATACTCTACCCATCCATTAGTCACTTAGTAGCTGTCTTGGTTATCAGAGCTACTGTCGGGGTATCACAGTGACTGTGTTTAAGTAGCCCTTAGTTTACTTAATAATGGTCCCAGGGTGAAAGAGTAGCGAAGTTGCTATATTGTTATAATTATTCTGTTATTATTATTGTTAATCTCTTACTGCATCTAATTTATACACTATATTTTATCCCTGGTAGCTATGTATAGGAAAAAAACATAATATATATAGAATTTGGTACCATCTATGGTTTCAGGCATCATCCGTGGTTTCAGGCATTTACTGAGGTTCTTGGAACATATTCCCTGTGGATAATGGTGGGGGTGGGGTTACTATGTTCACTCACTGTAAACCAAAACCATCTTTCTCTGACTATTTCATGAATTCTCCAACTTTCTTGGTGAACACCCTTTTAAATTCCTGAAAACTTTGCTTCCTGGCCCTCATCTACATCTCTTGACTTACTCCACTATTTATAATTCTTATCTCTAGCTCTAATCTTTTACCAGTATATTTTATGTTTCCAGTTGCCTGGATGTACATTTTACTTTGAGGAGTGGACAAGCTCTGATAATTCACATTTATATAACTGAAAGCAGACTTCGGTTCCTGTTAATACGGCAGAATAGATAATCCCCAAGTAGTCTTACTGCAAAGTATGGGTAGATGATTGATAAAATATAACAATTATAATTCAAAATGCATAGCTGACTGGCAAAAATGGTAGAAAAATGGGCCAAATATCAAGAGAAAGCTGAGAAACAGCTTTAATCATGAGGTGTGGATACTCTGTTTTGGTTTCCATGTGGAGATGGGAAAGGCTGCTTTGGGTTTAGATAAGATTGTGAGTTAGAATGAAACCAATGCGTAAAGCTAGGACTTTTGAAAAGCTGCATTTTCCATGACAGGGTACACTAGAAAACTCTTCTTTGCTATCTAGGATACACTCTCAGTGGAAAATCAAAAAATTCCCTGACAATGAGTACAATGGTCTGCCGTTAAAGTGGTGTTGGAATACTAACATACATAAAGTCTAATAACATTTAAGCAGGTAACTTAATATGAAGAGCGGCCCTGAGGTGGCAATACCTCCAAGGTGATTAGTAGAAGCACATGCAATGTGACTTTGCAAACACATACCTTCAGCTAAGGTGTCAAAGGATTTCGACTAAATATGAGCCTACTATCAAAAACTGTAAAATAAAAGCAGATACAGGGTTCTATGAGCAGTAGAAAACAGCACCAAAGAGAAGTCATAATTAAAGAATTAAAAACGTAAGAATGGAGAAGACACACAGTAAATAGGATCAGACCAATTTGGAAAAGACCCAAGCAGAACACCTAGAAATGAAGAAATTAAATCAATAAAATAAAAACTGAATAATTTGGTTAAACAGAAGACTAGACACATCCAGAGAATGAGTTAGTAAATTGGGATATAATCAGAAAAAAAGTATCACTCAGAAGCAATACAAAAGAAAAATTTTAAAAACATGTAGAATAAAAAATAAATTTCTATGCATATCAATGAGACTTCCAGAAGAGATAATAGTGATGTTATGGCAGATGGCACAATTGATAAGACACTAACAGTGAACATTACAGAACTGATTATTTTGAATTGGCTATCTGAGAATCCTCAGATTTAGGCAGCACAACAGTAAAATTGAGTAAAGAGTAAAATTGTGCAAGAGTAAAATTTTACTAATAATTTATCTGAGCATAAAATTCCAGCATGACAGTTATTTTATTTATCACTTGAAATGTTTATTGTCTTTTAAATTGTATTGCCATTGGTATATCTATCACGTTGTTAATTGTCTTCTTGATTTTCAGCTATTAAGACCTCTTTATTTATACTATTGCTATTTTGTTAACATATATCTATGTATGATTATTTTCCTATAATTTATAATTTTTTATTTCAACAATTTAGAATACTTATTTAACTGTATTCTCATTTTATTTTTTATTTATTTATTTTATTTATTTATTTTTTTTTGATACGGAATCTCGCTCTGTCTCCCAGGCTGGAGTGTGGTGGCGCGATCTCCACTCACTGCAAGCTCCGCCTCCCGGGTTCACGCCATTCTCCTGCCTCAGCCTCCCATGTGGCTGGGACTACAGGTGCCCGCCACCGTGCCCGGCTAATTTTTGTGTTTTTAGTAGAGACAGGGTTTCACCGTGTTAGTCAGGATGGTCTCGATCTCCTGACCTCGTGATCCGCCCATCTCGGCCTCCCAAAGTGCTGGGATTACAGGTGTGAGCCACCACGCCCGGCCTGTATTCTCATTTTATTATCACTATTCATAAATTTATTGCCATTCTAAAAGTTGTCACTTTCTTAGTGATACAATATTTCTCTTTGGCTGTTTTTAAGATCACCTTTTGGTCTTTAGTTTTCTGTAGTTTCACTTTGATTTTAAAAAGAGTTTTAGGTTTTTAATTTAAATTTAGTTATAATTTAAATTAATAATTTTATTATTTTTAAACATGTACTCCAATGTAAATTCACATATCTAGGAACTTTTACTAAGATGTTGGATTTTTATTTTCATGAATACTGAAAAACATCTGATAGTGGGTTAAGTAGTGCTCCCCCCAATTCATGTTTACTTGGAAGCTCAGCAGTACATCTACCATTTGATCCAGCAATCCCACTGTGAGTCCAAAAGAGAAGAAGTCATTATATGAAAAAGACACTTGCACACATATGTTTATAGTACCACAACTCACAATTGCAAATATGTGGAAGCAACTTAAGTGGCCATTCACTAATGAGTGGATAAAGAAAATGTTGTATACTTTCTTTACAGCATGGAATACTACTAAGTCATTAAAAGGAATGAAATAATGTATTTTGCAGCCACTTGGATAAAGCTGGAGACCATTATTCCAAGTGAAGTAGCACAGGAATGGAAAACCAAAAACTGTATGTTCTCACTTATCAGTGGGAGCTAAGCTATGAGTACACAAAGGCATACAGAGTGATATAATGTACTTTAGAGATTCATAAGGGGAAGGGTGGAAGGGAGGCTAGGGATAAAAAACTACACATAGGTACAAAGTAAGCTACTTGGGTGACAGGTGCACTAAAATCTCAGAATTCACCACTAAGTAATTCATCCATGTAACAACAACAAAAAAAACTTGTATCCCAAAAGATACTGAAATAAAAATTAATTTTAAAAAGAACATGAGAATCATTTAAAATAACGTCTTTGCAGGCGTTAATTAGTTAAGGACTCATGATGAAACATCCTGGATATAGGATGGGCCCTAAATGACTGGTGTCTTTATAAAGAGAAGAGAACACAGTGAGACACATAGAAAAAGGGCCATATGAACACAGGGTCAGAGATGGAGTTTTGCTGCCACAAACCAAGGAATACCAGGAGTAGCCAAGTGGAACCTAGAAGGGGCAGAGGCTCTCTCCTAGAGGCTTTGGAGGGAGCATGGCCCCTCTGGTACCTTGATTTCAGACTTGTAGCCTCCGGAAATGTGAAAGAATACGTTTCTTTTGTTTGAAGCCATCAACTATGTTGTAATTGCATGGCAATCAGTACACATTCCAACCAGCATTTAAAAAATCTTGTTAAATCTATGGTGATGGATTCTAATTAGACATGTTTTAAACCTTCACATTCTGCTTTCCCTGTATCTTAATACATCTCCTTATTTATTATGACCTCCTTATCTTCCTTTGATGCATTCCTATCCTTCAGATAAATCTTTCAGTTCATTTACTCTTCATTCAGCAATGTCTAATCCTGTTTAACCTGTCTTTTTACTTTTCAAAAAATTTCAGTCTTTATGATTTTCATGGATTTTTAAAAATGCCTATTTATTGCTTATGAAATATACTTTTCCTACATATATGTTCTAAATTCTGTATCCAAAAGTTCTGCAATTTGGGGGTACCTAATTCTGTTATTCGTTATTCATTTTTTGTGATCTAGTGGCTTGCCTTATCATGTGCCTGTTCTGTTTTTATTAGCTTTTTGCTTGCCCTTAATCTGTGGGACATCAAGTGACTATATATAAAGGAAAGTTTCCCTCAGAAAAATATTTCCTTCTGTTGATATCCAAGGAGCACTACTGCCTGGTATGACTTTAGGCCTACCCTGGGGTCCCTGCTCAGGGCAAATTTCAGGCTTACTTTCCTCAAATTAGTACTGTTAAAGGCTCAGTGTGAAGATTACACTGTATAGCATATATATATACACATATATATGCACACACACACACACAGATACAGTATATATATATATAGAGAGAATCTAAGGAGATTCTTATGTACCCCTGTGTACCCATAAATGAATTGTCGTCCTCACTAGCTCAGTTGTTATTAGTTGTAACTACGTAACCAAGTATAGAATTGGTCCCAAGCATACAGGAGGTGTTTTATATTAGAAACCCTTGGATATAATTTAACATGTTAATAGAATCAATGAACAAAAATAAGTGTGACCAACTACAAAGAAGAAGGGATATTATTTAGTATAATGCAATACATGTTTATCGTGAAAAATCTTATTAAACTAGAGCTATAAAGGAATTTTCTTATCCTACTTATGGCAGCTACTCCAAGTCTACAGGAAAAATTATCTTTGTAAGAATGGTAGATATGCATTACATTTAAAGTTGCTATGGTAGGCAGACTTCTTTTTTTTTTTTTTTTTTTTAATTTATTTATTATTATTAAACTTCAAGTTGTAGGGTACATGTGCACAACGTGCAGGTTTGCTACATATGTATACTTGTGCCATGTTGGTGTGCTGCACCCATCAACTCGTCATTTACATCAGGTATAACTCCCAATGCAATCCCTCCCCCCTCCCCCCTCCCCATGATAGGCCCCGGTGTGTGATGTTCCCCTTCCCGAGTCCAAGTGATCTCATTGTTCAGTTCCCACCTACGAGTGAGAACATGCGGTGTTTGGTTTTCTGTTCTTGTGATAGTTTGCTAAGAATGATGGTTTCCAGCTGCATCCATGTCCCTACAAAGGACACAAACTCATCCTTTTTTATGGCTGCATAGTATTCCATGGTGTATATGTGCCACATTTTCTTAATCCAATCTGTCACTGATGGACATTTGGGTTGATTCCAAGTCTTTGCTATTGTGAATAGTGCTGCAATAAACATACGTGTGCATGTGTCCTTATAGCAGCATAATTTATAATCCTTTGGGTATATACCCAGTAATGGGATGGCTGGGTCATATGGTACATCTAGTTCTAGATCCTTGAGGAATCGCCATACTGTTTTCCATAATGGTTGAACTAGTTTACAATCCCACCAACAGTGTAAAAGTGTTCCTATTTCTCCACATCCTCTCCAGCACCTGTTGTTTCCTGACTTTTTAATGATCGCCATTCTAACTGGTGTGAGATGGTATCTCATTGTGGTTTTGATTTGCATTTCTCTGATGGCCAGTGATGGTAGGCAGACTTCTAAGATGACTCCTAGTGACCTTCAGTATTCTATCGCCCACTCTGCTTTGAGTGTGGGTGGAAGTTATGACTACAAAGGGATATTACTCCCATGAGTCTGTTAACTTATTTAGTAAATGGGAAGTTATCTTTGGTGGAACTGACCTAACCAGACAATGCCTTTAAAAGCAGAATTTTCACCTGCTTGTCACAGAAGAGGAAGTTAGAGAGATGAACTTTAGTGAGCCTTAATGAAAGCAAATATCCATGTTATAAACTACCTATAAAGTTTATTAAAGTTCCTGCCACGTGGCAAGGAATTTAGGTGGGTTCTAGGAGTTGAGAGTAGTCCCGGTTAACAGTTCATAGGGAACTGAGGACCTCAGTCCTACAATCACAAGAGAATAAATTGCACCAGAACCAGTGAGCTTGCAAGACACCAAGCTCCATGTGAGAACTGCAACCCTGGCCAACAATTTGATGTCAGCCTAGTAAGACCCTGAGGAGAAAAACTCCAGCCACACTGTGCTCAGATGTTTGACCTGCAAAAACTGTGAGAAAAATTTGTGCTGTCACAAGGTTTATAATAATTTATTACATAGCAGCATGAAAATGAATATAATAAACTTATATCTGTATATCGGCGATCCCAATTTATTCAATTCTTTTCTATACCCGAGGTTTACTCTGGGACTGTAGAACTTTCTGTGATGATGGAAATGTTCTATTTCTGTGTGGTACAATATTGCAGTCACTTAACTCATGTGGCTATTGAGCACTTGAAATGTGGCCAGTAACTGAGGAACTGAGTAGTTAATTTTATTTAAATCTACTTAATTTAAATATAATCATATGTAACTAGTGGCTACTATTGAGGACTGTGCAATTCCAGTCAATGCAGTGAGTAAATAAAAATAAGTCAAAGTCATAATTCTTATAAAGAAAGTAATACACTTTTACACTGATAGGACTGCTTATGTAGATGATCAAAAAGAACCAAGATGCAAACTTTTGAAACTACTCAGGGAGTTCTGCAATTTGCTCTACAGATATAAAACAAAGATGCAAAAAAAAAATGGTGTTTCTGTTCACTAGTAAAAATCCAATAGCATTAAAATTTTGAAAATCCCGGTTTTTAGCAACCATAAAAATTAAAATCAAGGTTGGGTGCAGTGACTCTTGCCTGTAATCCTAGTATTTTGGGAGGCTGGGATGGGCAGATCACTTGAGCCCAGGAGTTCGTGACCAGCCTGGACAATATGGCAAAACCCTGTCTCTACAAAGAATACAAAAATTAGCAGGGCATGGTGTTGGGAACCTGTTCTAGCTACTCAGGAGACTGAGGTGAGAGCATCACCTGAGTCTAGGAGGTCGGGGCTGTGGTGAGCCATGGTTGTGCCACTGCACTCAAGCCTGGGTGACAGTTAGACTCTGTCCCCACCCTCCAAAAAAAGCATTAAAATTGTAATCTGTATTTAAATCTAGCTAAATATAATAGCAGTATCTTATATGAAATATCTTAAAGAGTTTTTGAAGAATATGAAGTCAGACTTAAGTGGTGAGATATATTCTTTCCTGAATGGGAAGCCTCAATACCACAAATATATCTCATTTCCCACAATTAATCTGTACATTTAACATAATCCAGTCAAAATATCAGCAAGGTATTAGTAGATTTTAACAAGTGATAGTATTATAATACTTATTATAATGTTATAAAAATCTAAATATTATGGTGTTGATGCAAGGATAACAAATACAGGGACAGGGGAGTCACTCACAGACAAAAAGATCTTTCTTAATACAGAGGTGGCATTGAACATGAGTCAGGAAAATACTGACTGTCTAATAAACGGATAATTGGCTATCCATATTAAAAAGCAGAAAATTGTATCTCAACCTCATGCAACGTGTTATAAAGAAATTTCGGCTTAACTACCACATTTCATAATTAAATTTAAAACAGGTAGAGAAACAAGTGGAGTTAACCGAAGAGGGGGTCGAGGAGAGCCGGAGTCGGGGACCCAGGAGTTTCCTGTGTCCAGCGCTGCTGGAGCCGCCTGAGGTGCCATGTTTCAGAACAGAGTAAGACTCCTGGTAAAGAAGAACTGAAGATATTATACAGATACCAGATATAGCCTAATTACAAAGAAAGCATTAACCTGCCTCTGAGGTGACTAAAGGGGAATAAAGAGAATAAAATACCTAGGAATCCAACTTACAAGGGATGTAAAGGACCTCTTCAAGGAGAACTACAAACCACTGCTCAGTGAAATAAAAGAGGACACAAACAAATGGAAGAACATACCATGCTCATGGATAGGAAGAATCAATATCGTGAAAATGGCCATACTGCCCAAGGTAATTTATAGATTCAATGCCATCCCCATCAAGCTACCAATGAGCTTCTTCACAGAATTGGAAAAAACTGCTTTAAAGTTCATATGGAACCAAAAAAGAGCTCGCATCTCCAAGACAATCCTAAGTCAAAAGAACAAAGCTGGAGGCATCACGCTACCTGACTTCAAACTATACTACAAGGCTACAGTAACCAAAACAGCATGGTACTGGTACCAAAACAGAGATATAGACCAATGGAACAGAACAGAGTCCTCAGAAATAATACCACACATCTACACCCATCTGATCTTTGACAAACCTGAGAGAAACAAGAAATGGGGAAAGGATTCCCTATTTAATAAATGGTGCTGGGAAAATTGGCTAGCCATAAGTAGAAAGCTGAAACTGGATCCTTTCCTTACTCCTTATACGAAAATTAATTCAAGATGGATTAGAGACTTAAATGTTAGACCTAATACCATAAAAATCCTAGAGGAAAACCTAGGTAGTACCATTCAGGACATAGGCATGGGCAAAGACTTCATGTCTAAAACACCAAAAGCAACGGCAGCAAAAGCCAAAATTGACAAATGGGATCTCATTAAACTAAAGAGCTTCTGCACAGCAAAAGAAACTACCATCAGAGTGAACAGGCAACCTACAGAATGGGAGAAAATTTTTGCAATCTACTCATCTGACAAAGGGCTAATATCCAGAACCTACAAAGAACTCAAACAAATTTACAAGAAAAAAACAAACAACCCCATCCAAAAGTGGGCAAAGGATATGAACAGACATTTCTCAAAAGAAGACATTCATACAGCCAACAGACACATGAAAAAATGCTCATCATCACTGGCCATCAGAGAAATGCAAATCAAAACCACAATGAGATACCATCTCACACCAGTTAGAATGGCGATCATTCAAAAGTCAGGAAACAACAGGTGCTGGAGAGGATGTGGAGAAATAGGAACACTTTTACACTGTTGGTGGGATTGTAAACTAGTTCAACCATTACGGAAAACAGTATGGCGATTCCTCAAGGATCTAGAACTAGATGTACCATATGACCCAGCCATCCCATTACTAGGTATATACCCAAAGGATTATAAATTATGCTGCTATAAAGACACATGCACATGTATGTTTATTGCAGCACTATTCACAATAGCAAAGACTTGGAATCAACCCAAATGTCCATCAGTGACAGATTGGATTAAGAAAATGTGGCACATATACACCATGGAATACTATGCAGCCATAAAAAAGGATGAGTTTGTGTCCTTTGCAGGGACATGGATGCAGCTGGAAACCATCATTCTCAGCAAACTATCACAAGAACAGAAAACCAAACACCGCATGTTCTCACTCATAGGCGGGAACTGAACAATGAGATCACTTGGACTCGGGAAGGGGAACATCACACACCTGGGCCTATCATGGGGAGGGGGGAGGGGGGAGGGATTGCATTGGGAGTTATACCTGATGTAAATGACGAGTTGATGTGTGCAGCACACCAACATGGCACAAGTATACATATGTAGCAAACCTGCACGTTGTGCACATGTACCCTACAACTTGAAGTTTAATAATAATAAATAAATTTTTAAAAAATAAATAAATAAAACAATACAACTAAACGATATAAAAATAACAAGAAACTCTATTACTTCAAGGCAAGGAAGAATCTCTTAGACAAGATATACAAAGTACACACCCCACAAGAACAGAGTGATAAATTAGACAATAAAATTGGAAACATCTGTATGACCAAAGACACTATAAACAAAGTAAAAACCCACCCACAGTGAATGAGTCAGTGAATGAATGAAACCTGTATCACAAATATTTACATAGGCAACCAGTAACTCTGAGTTTAATATAGTAAGATGCATAATGAAAGGTTTAAATACATTTTGAACATGCATAATCAATACTTCATGGAATCACACAAATTTAATGAAGGTATAAAAACATAGACTGTAAACATGAAATAACTTTAGACTTATGTCTGCCTTTAATCATGGGGGGTGGGAGTGAATGGAATAGGGCGGTTCAAAAACATCTGTATTATTTCTTTATATGAAAACTGGAAAAACAAATATGGCAAAATTACAGCATTTGTTATATGCTTAAAAGAGGTAGTCACATTAAAAATTCAGCCTTTTCCAGGTATCTCCACAGCCAATAACATATCTGTTCTTACAATATTGTTTGACAGCTTGGGATCTCTAATCTGGTATGCTTTCATTTACTTTTATATTTTTTTCTATTTTCATACGTAAATTGGTCTTTACATACTGTGTCTGATCATTGTATTTCTTTTCCTTAAACTATGCTAATCCTTCTTCAACTAATGCTGGAATATCTACAAGTGTCTTCAGTTTTTCTACTTTCAGTAATTACTGTTACAACTCAAGCTACGTATGACTTCAAGAATGCTTTTCCTTACAGAGCATTTATATCCTACTAATTATGAAATAAATTTATGGCACCTCTCATTGTCCATGCCTTGAATTTAGAGTCAGTCATTTAGTGTATTCATTTTAGACACTGCAAATGTAAATGCTATGCATAATTTGTCTATTATTTTCCTAACAATTTCTCTTGCATAAATTTCTCTCCTATTCTTTCCTACCAAATTACATCCATTAATTCCTGAACTGGCCAGGAATAATTTTATTCTAATCCAGCTTGTTCTGTATCCCATCTCATTTAATGAATGAGTCACCTAATACGGGTTAAGCACTGGAGCCATAATATGCATATGCATGGTCCTCATTCTTATTACAAACTTCTATTGCTGTTTGTTCAGAAGGTCTTGCTTTCTATCAGTGAGATGCTATTGATCTCTTGTATATGTCTTAGATCCCAAATCAAAATATTAGTTACTTCAACACTCTAAGTTTTTCTATCCTTTTCTCTATCCCCTCACTCTGTCATCCACTTTTTAAAGTATATGCAATTAGCAAATAATTGATAATTGACTTAAACCCAATTCATCTTCTTATGTGTGTCATATTTCATGTGCTTTGGAAAGTAAGTGCAGCGAAGTAGATCTACTAAGGGGCTGAATCGTGACTCGTGTTCAGCCTCAAACCTCACCTGGGGATCTACCTACCTAGTATTTGTTACATTTTAAGCTTGAAACAGGGTTTAATATTAAAAATTCAATAGGCTGTCTTGTCCCAGGTTGGTCCTTGGCTAATAATAGGCCTTTCCTTGATTCCTCCAATTATAAGACTGGTTGAATTGTTGGGACCTCTGGTCTAACATTATTTAATTCACTTTTATTGTTTGCCTTCACTCTTACATGTAAATCATCTGACGAGAAAACATCCACCTTAAGCCTTCATATCATGGGACAGATCATGTAAGCGGACTAGATGTATCTAAAATTTCTGCTCTCATGAAGATCCATCTTTGAGATTTACACCTTAGAATATCATTATCATTAAATTCTACTTAATATCTTAAATTAACTTCTACTTAATATCTTAAATTAACTTCAACCTGCATTCTAAATAGCCACTGAGCTCTCCTATTTGTACTTAGACAAATGCTAACATAACATTGCTTCAGAAAAAAAAAAGTATTTGCTTCCCTGTCATATTTTATTCACTATCTTCAGAGCCCATTTCATTTCACTACTGACTAATCATTAAAAAAAAAAAAAAAACTCAAAGAACAAAACACACGCTCAGCAGGGCCTAAACGTTTTCAAACTCATTGCACAAAGTATAGGACCCTGAGAGAAGGTATCGCACCAGGTGGCAGCTGCAGAGCCAGCATCTGTGCTTCACAATAGTCACCTTGTGTGAATCACAGCAGAGAAAGAACAGCATTACTAGATGAGGTGAGCCTCGGACACTTCCATGTGTTTTTCAAACTGCACTGTGTTTATCAGGGTTGCAGTTTGTGACATCTGGCAGTTTTTCTTATACTTCATGTGTCTTTGAGATGAGAAAAAGAAAAAGAGGCAACCGAAAGTATCATTCCTGACCAGTGAAAGACATTTGTGATTAAATTCCTGTATCTTTAAAGCCTTCATATCTTGTGTATATGGTTGAAGGGCAAGAACTTGAAGGTGAAGTGTTTCTAAATAAATTGATTTTCTTATTACTTCTATAGTCTATAAATGTGCTGAGCTGCTATTACTGTTATTTTTTTAAGACTGTCACAGATACAAATTCTTAAATACTTACATCTAAAAACATGTATACACCTTATAGCTGTGGTAAATCAATAAGGTAAGTCTGAGTGAAATTGTTTTGAAGATATCTCCAAAACTATCCTCACATTCTAGTAGGTATCCAGACAAAATTTTAGTAGTTTATGTCAATTTAAACCCCTTTTCAGGAGCCACTTATTCCTGTGAGTTTTTGACCAGTCTGCAATGACTGTACAATGTGTTAGTGTCAATAAAAGAAACTGTGACTATCAAATTTGGATCCAAGAAGTCAATATCTTTGAAGTTTGGGTGTAGTAAACAAACATATAACCTCAAGGGCCCATAAAAATTTTGATAATTATGAAATTATATTGATTCTATATGCACTGAATATGTTAAAATGCCAGGAATTTTTCATAGAAACATCTTAAATTCGAATTTAGGAATCTATGAAGATTCAGGCTCTGCTAACTTTCCATAGCACCCTTTGAGATCTCCTCCTCTTATTAAATTTCACGCTGTATTTACATGGGGATGCAAGAAGAAAATTGTTTTGCTTGGGAAAATTGCCCATATCGGGTTTCATATTGGAACATTGAAAATAACACTGATAGCAAATGTGTCCCTGACTCTGATAGTGCAACCAAGAAAAAGTGAAGAACCTGGAAAATTCTAATATAAGCACATATCAAAATGGAGATCCTGCTCCTCCAACAGGAAGGTGTCAGTTATTGAGACACTTTTAAATAGAAAAGGAAGTATTTTCAAACCAGATGCCTTGATATTACTGGACAGTGCTTGATGAAAGAATATTGGCAGATTTATAATCTCCAGATTTTTTGTTGTTTTAATCATTGTTGTTATTTACTTGTTGATCATTTTAACATTTATTCTGGGCCGGGCACTGTGGCTCACGCCTGTAATCCCAGCACTCTGGGAGGCCGAGGGGGGCGAATCACGAGGTCGGGAGATGGAGACCATTCTGGCTAACATGGTGAAACCCCGTCTCTACTAAAAAATACAACAACAACAAAAAAAAAATTAGCCGGGCATGGTGGCAGGAGCCTGTAGTCCCAGTTAACTCGGGAGGCTGTGGCAGGAGAATGGCGTGAACCCGGGAGACGGAGCTTGCAGTGAGCCGAGATCGCACCACTGTACTCCAGCCTGGGCTACAGAGCAAGACTCCGTCCCCCCCAAATTAAAAAAAAAAAAAAATTATTCTGTTAGTATTAGTTAACTTGAACTTTCCAAAGTACGATTCCACTTTTTTTTTTTCTTTTCTTCTCTCCTTGTAACATGTAGCATATTTGTTATTTTATTTATAATAGGGGACACCAAGTACAGTAAGAGAATATGATATCCTTTATTACTATCCTTGTCTTTATAAGTTTTATCAGCAGCAACTGACTGTCTTAAGAGCTCTAAGATGTTCATTAAAAGAAGTGTTGATTGTGTGAGATTCATTGTCTGGCTTATTCTTTGAGAGGAACTCTTTTTCACTTGGGATTATAGGATCTTTTCTTTCTTTCTTTCTTTCTTTCTTTCTTTCTTTCTTTCTTTCTTTCTTTCTTTCTTTCTTTCTTCTTTCTTTCTTTTTTAAATTATACTTAAGTTCTGGGATACATGTGCAGAACGTGCAGGTTTGTTACATAGGTATGTATTTGCCATAGTGGTTTGCTGCACCCATCAACCCATCATCCACATTAGATATTTCTCCTAATGCTATCCCTCCCCTTGCCATCACTGGTCGTTAGACAAATGCAAATCAAAACCACAATGAGATACCATTTCATGCTAGTTAGAATGGCGATCATTAAAAAGTCAGGAAACAACAGATGCTGGCAACGGTGTGGAGAAATAGGAACACTTTTACACTGCTGGTGGGAGTGTAAACTAATTCAACCACTGTGGAAGACAGTGTGGCGATTCCTCAAGGATCTAGAACTAGAAATGCCATTTGACCCAGCAATCCTATTACTGGGTATATTCCCCAAGGACTATAAATCATTCTACAACAAAGACACATGCACACATATGTTCATAGAGATGAACTCTTTCAGGTTCCCAAGCTTTGCTTTTCTAGTGAACTCATTAGGACAAATCAATTCCAAAAAACACCTTTGTATGTCAGCAAGTGCTTTTCTCCTTAGTAGACTGGTGCTTTCCTCCTGTGGCCTCTTGCCTGCGAATATATTGACGTTTGCAATACTTTTCTTTATTTCCTCACTTCTACTACCTTTCATTTCACTCTCATCCTTGCCCATTTAAAAATTAAGGAACTTCGGGTTCAGATTCTAGGGAAGGTAGGTAAGTACACTTCACCCCATTTTGCCCACTGAAACAACCCCAAATTCCAGACAGAACGCGTGGAGCAGCAGTCCGAGGCCCTAAAAAGCACATGGTAGCAGTTGTATTGGACATTAGAATTTCAAAATTCAAAGTTCTGTGAAACTGGTGGTAAGTTTACAGTGTTTTCTTTCTGCCTCTGGTATTACCCAACCTGGACTAAAAACAGCCCCAAATCTGGAAATGCATGCCAAGCACAGATAGAAAGAGGTCGATGAGAAATGTGTTCTCCAATCTGAGGAGAAAGAAACTACCAAAGGTTGAAAAAAAACGAAAGAAATGGCCTGTTTTGTTTAACTTTTTTTCCTTCTCTCCTGTTCTAGCTCCCAGGCAGCTGTGATGGTGGGGTGGCAGCTGCACAGTGATGGCAGTGGCTGCCAGGCAGGCCCCCACAACTCTAAGAAAGGAAAATTCTGCTCTCTGGCAAGAAAATCTGGGGTCCCCAGAGCATGAAGCAAATTTCCATTTCCCCCCCCCCTTCTGTCCTCCCACCATTTGGTCCTGAATACAAATATGCTTTTTGGAAGTGTCTGGAAGAGCAAAAAGTTAGGTTTCTGGAGAGAGGACAGGAAAGGGTGGCCTCAGGAAGGTAGAAGGTGTTGTGGAGGTCACAGAAAGAAGAAAAATCAACAGAAATCCCATAAATTGTGTGGGAACTCCTCAACTCACCTCCAAACTGCACATTCATGCATCTCACCCTAAATATCATATCAAAGATTTTGGAAACTGAGCCCAGGGTAGGCTTCCACTCACTGTTTGGCCACTGGGGGGCACAAATGTGGGGTGATCTAAATAGTACAGCAAATGCTCTGAAGACTGAACTGAGGGAATAAGAACCCACAGAAAGCAAGTTGTGGCCTAAACCTCTACCTAATCAGATTGCCTGATAAAAAGCAAAAAATCAATATCCTCTTCAGGATTTAAATGAGGCTGAAAGTCTGATAACATAATATTAAAAATATCTATAATTCGGTTTCAAATTACCTTGCCTACACAGAACCAGGAAAATCACGGGAAAATATAATCACAAAATGACACAGATGTTGGGATTATCAGATGAAGGCCATAAATTAGCTGTTATAAACATGCCCCACCCAACTAACAAATGACAAAACCAAGACCTGAACTCAGCTCATGCCGTTATACATTATGTTCGTTATCTTCTTCATTCCCAATTCAAGATAAACTGTCTCAGAAGTACACACTCAGTGTGAAAAATTAAGCATGAAGCTAATGCATAAACTGTATTATTAAGAGAATAAGGCTGAGCAACTAAGGGGAATGCATTTGTTATAGCCATTCAGGTCCTGTCATAAGTACTTTTGATATAGTGATTTTATATTTTTCTCTCAGTTTTTGGGACATTGCACATTAAAAGAGGATTTACTAATAAATTTACAAGTTAATTAGAGTACACACTTGTATTTGGAATGATATAGTTGTGTTTAGTGTAAGTCATAGAAGTCGTGTTTGTCCATTTTATTCTCTTACAGCAGGAACTAGCAACCTGTGCCCCAACTCTGTCTGGTGGCCCATTTTTACCCAGTACGAGAGATAAGAACTCTTTTTTACCTATTTAAAGAATCTTTAAAAAGAGGAGGATGAGTAGGAGGGGCAGGAGGAAGATATGGAGAAGGAGAAAGGTGAAAGAAGTCTTCGTAAGTACTGTATGTGGCCCATAAACCCTAAAGTATTTAACATCTGACCCTTTACAGAAAACCTTTGCCAACCCCTGGTCCCAAGAAATGGAAGCACCTTGATAGGAACAATTTCATGTTTTTCTGTTTCTTTCTAGTGTTTTAAATTCATGTCACAAGGGAGCACCTAATAAGGACGTGACCCACGGTGAACATTCAAACAGTGACTATGTGAACTAATCGGTGGATAAATAGTTGGCCGTCTGCCTCCAGCATAGCAAAACAAGTCAGCTTCTTGGATACCTTTTATGGGAGATAATATGTCTATCCAAATGTTCACCACTCCCTCACTTACACCTGGCGCCCACTCATGGGAGAGAGATAATCCCACGCCCCAGTGATGTTGGGCTTTGACATGTGACTTGCTTTGGCCAAGAGAATGTAATCAGACATAACATATGCCACATTGTGTTGGAAGCTGTGAGAGTTATTTTACGTTTCTATCAGTCACCTTTAATTTCTGCCTTCTGCAATATTAAAAGTATGTTGTGGTAGTGGCTGATATTTCCACTTGGATACTGCAATAAGGAAACACAAGGAGACAGGCCAAGCACAATAAAACCAACCAACCAAATCCAGAAATGCTCAGCCAAACTGAAGCTGACCCTCGGCATTCATATAATGGGTGAGAACTACAAGGTGTAAGCCTTTGAGATTTTGTGGTTCTCTGGCTGAAAGAAAAGTTGATTGACATACTTCTATAAAACAAAAGATTCAGAAGGATCTAATGGATTAGGTTTTAATATACCGTTGCAAATCATAATGAATTCTTAGATACAGTTTTTTTAACATAATAGGAAGAGTAGCTATTTATACAACTCATGTTTACAAGATGATTTCATATTTTTAGTTCATTTTCTGCTGTGTAGAAATGTAATGGTTATAATATGGTGCCCTTTCATGCTCATCAAGCACTATTTTATCTCACTAATGAAGGGCAAAAGTGATGGATATATGTTGTTACTAGAATAAAAAGGCACCTTACACTCAAGAAAATTAATGTATTACTGTGATAACTTTGCTCTCTATTAAAAATGAATCATTCTTGAATCAGAATTTCTTTCCCTTGGAAGTTAGTATTTCACTCTTACAACAATTTAACTTTGTAGAAATATGACTAGAAATTAAATGGATAAAAACTGAGAAACAAATTTATACAGAAAAAATTTATAATGTATAATGAGTTGTGCCAAGTAGCAAATATTTTAACCTGAGTAAAGGTAACTGTGAGATCAAGAAATTTGTAATCAAAGGCGGTTCATCCTATAAAAATAAAAGTATACAGGAGAATACTGATGAGAAGAGAAAATTAAAATATCCAGAAATTTTCATGTAGCTTATTTGAAGTCACAAAATGTGACAAAAATACCATAAAATAAAATGTGTAATTCAGGGCTCCAGAAATGGCCATGGTGCTGATAGTTGACAGCTGTTGTTTTCGCCTGCCCAGCACTCTCCCACTTTTTCATGTTAAGAGAATTCTAATTCTGTTTTGGGAAACATCCTCTCCTCTTTCACTTCAGTAACCCTAGTGCTACAATGTCATTCCTCTTTTAAATGTGGGCAATGTGAGCCCAGTAAATCAGAGTCTCATATGACCCCCGCCACAGGCATTTCTTTAGGACTGGTATCTGAGCCAAGAGAAGATACTCAGAGCAGATAGGAATCTGAGGAGTAAGAGAAACTTTCTTCAGCTATTAAAGTTGGTAGAAGATAGCAGTAAGATGGGAGCAGCCGGTGTACATCTGGTCAGCAGAAACGGCAAGCCAGCCTGAGAACTCCACTAACACAAAGGAAAGCAAAGATCAGAGAAAGCAAGGGACAGACCACCGTTCTGATGATGCCATATAATCCTACACCCTTCCAAACAGGATATACCTGATTTTTTAACCTTGTTTTCCTTTCTCTTGCAATTTCAATCCCTGAAAGATACGGTGCTCCTGGGAGCAGTTGAGGCATTTCAAGATGAATATTTTACAATTAGACTTCCCCTTCACGTCTGTATTTCAGTAAACCCATAAAGAACATATTTCAGAAGTGGTTGAATTCTTGTGATGTTTTTCAATTTAAGTTTCATTTTTGCAACCATGTCCTCTACAGGAATTCCAGCAAATGGCTGGCAGTGAAGTTTGGCATGCAAACATATAAGAACTGTATCTGAAAATCTCCTTTGAATATAGATTGATCATATGATTAATCTCTATTTTTTTAATTTAAAAAAGCAGGCTGTATTTTCAATATAAAAAGAGTTTTGTTCATTTCGTAAATTTTTTATTTTGGGAAAAAACTCAAACCTACAGAAAAGTTGGAGAAATTTTACTATAGGCACAATGCCACCTGTACCTAGGTAAATTTAGACATAAAATTTTTCCCAAAATTATTTTCTTTCTCTAAATACATACTTTTTTTTTCTTTTGCTGAACAATTTGAAAATAATTTGCAGGCATTTCATAACTTCTCTGACAAATATGTTAGCAGGACTCTCCTAAGAATAAAAGCATTCTTCTCTATAACTACTATGCCAATGTTGCATCTAAGAAAATTAACACTAATTCTAAAATATCACCTAATATACTGTCCATCTTCAAAATTCACTAATTGTTCTAAAATTATCTTTTAGAATCTTTTTGTAAAACTCCAGGATGCAATTCTGGTTTGTAAATTGAATTTCGTTATGTCTCTTTAGTTTCTTTTAATGTTGAACTGTCCCTTATCTTTTTTCTCATTATATTGAAATGTTGACCATTCTAGGCCTCTGGTCTTTTACAATGTGTTCCATTCTTGTTTTTTCTTATGTAAATTCAGTTTAACACTTTTGGCAAGAATAGTACACAGTTGCTATGTATATTTCTTGTTGTTTCACATTAAGAACATTATATCAAGTTGTCCTACCATTGATGATTCAAAGTTTGGCTGCTAAATCTCCGAATCATAAAGAAAAATTGTTTTCTATTAGTAATTAATATTATACTTGTGTGATATCTTGAATAGGTAGGAAAGCCCTGTTTTCCAACAATCCACCACACAATGGTTTTAGCATCTGTTGATAACGCTTGCTCAGAGAAGGCAAGGGACAGACCAAGTTCTGATGGTGCGTTTTCATTTTCGTTTGAATAAAGTTCATTTTTAGAATTCAATCATTTTTTCCATATTTGTTAGATGTCCTTTACATATAAAGATAAAGATGAGTTTACTTCCTTCCCTCCATCTTCTTCATACTCACACACATAATTAACCATTTTCATTAATTTCTGTGTATCTTTTCTGTGTGTGTGATGTATTACATATTATACATTTTAAATACATATATAATAGAGAACATTTGTTTGTACACATACACACACACACAAATTTCTTCTGCGCTCATTCACAAACATACCATAGTATGTATACTTTTTTAAGTTCCTTTTTTCACTGAACAATGTATCTTGGAAATACTCCATATAAGTTAATAGCTAGTTATCTTTTCATTGTTCTATAAATTATTTAATCTGTCTTCTATACATGGGCATTTTGTTTGTATCCAACATTTGTTATTTTAGTTAATGCTGCAGTGAATAACCTTTTGCATATATTGTTTTGTTATTTGCAGGAAGGTATATTCAAGCAAAGTCTTAGAAGGAGGATTTCTGGATCAAAGTGTAAATACACCGGAAGCTTTGTTAGATATTGCCACATTGTGTTCAACAAGGGTTTTACCATCATATGTTCCCATCAACAGTTATGAGTGTCTGTTTTCCCAAAGCCTAGCCAAAAGGATGTGTCTTCAAGGCACTCATTTTCCACTAATCTGGTTGGTAACAAAATAAGCATAATGGTGTAGTTTTAATTTGCATTCCTATTTATCAGTGAGTTAGAGTGCCTTTTCATATGTTCAAGGACCATTTTTATATATTTTCTCTAAACCTTTCTTTTTAAAATCATTTTCCCATGTTTTTTTCACTTTATTTTCAATAACTTTTTAAGTGAAAGATTCTAGCATTTTAATTTCTGTGATGTAAGTTGCAAATATTTTTGTCCAGCCTGTCTCTTAATTTTTCTCAGTTTTATCATGAATTTTAAAATTTTTAATGAAGCTGCATTTATAATTTTTATGTAGCTGCTTGATAGTGAATCATAATTAGAAATGTCTCCACGCACATTATAAAGAAAGCCAAACATGTTCCCGTTTAGACTGCTGACCCAAGTAGAGTGTTTTCACCCTCTACTATATCAATAATGGATCCAATATTTTTCTTTTCTAAAATACTATCCAGTTTTCCCAACACTATGTTTTAAAAAAGCCATATTTTTTCCAGTAGACTAAGATAACATATATAACATTTACTAAATCTTCATTTATACCTGAGTCTATTCTGAACTTGCCATACAATGTTGTTAACCTATTAATATATTCTTGAATCTGTATCATGCAGTTTTGATTACAGAGACTTTATGGTATACTTTTTAAAAATAGACTTTATTTTTAGGCTAGCTTAAGGTTCACAGCAGAAGTTACAGAGATTTCCCAGATACTCCCTACACCAACAGATGCACAGCCTCCTCCATTATCAATATCCCCTATCAAAGTGATACAATTGTTATAATTGATGAATCTAAACCGACAAATGATTATTACTCAGAATCCATAGTTTACACTGAGGTTCACTCTTGGTTTTGTGCGTTCTCTGGGTTTAGAAACATTTATAATGGTATATACCCATTCTTATAACATCATACAAAATAGTTTCACTGCTCTAAAAATCATCTGTGCTCCAGCTATTTGCCTCTCCCTCCTCCTAACCCTTGGTCTTTTTATTATCGCCACAGTTTTGCCTTTTCTGGAATGTCATATAGTTAGAATTATATGGTATATAGCATTTTTAGATTGGATTGTTTCATTTAGTCATTTGCATTTGAATTTCCTCGATATCTTTTCATGGCTTGATAGCTCATCAAAAATAAGTAAATAATATTTTGTTGTCTAGATGTACCTATTTTATTTATCCATTTACCTACTAAAGTAAATCTTGATTAATTTCATGTTCTGAAAATTATAAATAATTGTGTGTATTTTAATATCTCACAGTACTACCTAACTAATTGCAGTTATTTTTAAATGTTTACTTAAATATTATTTCATGTTATTTCTTCTAGAAAATACATAAATTAAATGTAATACTAACAAAAATGAAAGAATCAGCACATATATGGATGTTGAGACATATCCATGAACAAGGAATTCTTGAATCCAAACAATTGTTCAAGCTTGGTCTTACAGAGTGGTTTGGAGATTCCTATAGGTTTAAATATTTCTAGAAAAGATTTAAGTTAATTTAAGCATGTTACTATTTTTATTGTTATTATATTTTTAAATTTTCGGATTATTTTTTGTTTATATAAGGATTATTGATTTTTGTGTGCTAACTCAGAAGTTTTGTTCTTATACAACAGTTATGGCAATCCCTATAATACCCTCTTTGTTGAAAAAAATTTACTTCTGCTATTGAGTTCCCTTTCTTTCCTAAAATGAACTTACCACCGGCACAGTGACTCACACCTGTAATCTCAGCTGAGGCAGGAGGATCACTTAAGGCCAAGAGTTGGAAACAGGCCTGGGCAACAGAGAGAGACCCCATCTCTAATAAGTAAATAAATAAATAAAATAAACTCATTTTCTCCCTGGTACTTATTTTTTTATATCTACCTTATAATTGAACACCCATAGATCACAATCACTTAGTGCTCAATAAGAAAAATGTATTCAGTGCATGATAATTGTGTGTATTCAATTCTATTATTTCCATAAGCTAATTATAAAGTTGGACATATGTATCTCTGAGAAAATAGTGACCTCCAAGTGTAATAAAATTTAAAATGCTTTTTAATAATTATTTGATAAAATATATAAGCTTAAATGAAAAATTAATGTTCTGTTCAAAAATCACTCATTTCTAATAAAATGCCATCCTCAAACTGCAATTCTATGAACATGCAATGTTTTGTGTATGCACAACCATAGCAAGTAGAAACCATACAGGATCATTTGAGCAATGCTGAGAAGATAAGCTTTGCCCATGTATCTGACCCCTAACCTTCATAAGCTTCAGACTGAAAATCAGATTTAGAAGTATTAATATGTCTAGTTATCTTCATTAAATACACATTACATGCCTCATTAGCCAGGATAAGCTTTTCAGATTAGTCTGTTCACCACTTTGGACCTGAAGACATGAGGTCTAGGGCACACCATTTTCACAAGGGATAATGGTGACATAAGCTGGATGCTATATTGCAGTCCAGGATATTGTGAGTTGTAGCTCTAGTAAGACAAATAAAAATAAATGTTGATTTTTAAGGAATTTATTTTGGCACAAATCTTCAAGGCACATAAATCACTTTAGTTGCTGAGATATTGTGTCATAATTTTTGAGTGTCTATTGGTCCTGAAAAAAAAGAATCAAGAAATATGTGTTCACCTGGGTGTGGTGGCTTACACCTGCAATCCCAGCACTTTGGGAGGCCGAGGCAGGTGAATCACCTGACGTCAGAAGTTTGAGACCAGCCTGGCTAACATGGTGAAACCCTGTCTCTACTAGAAATACAAAATCAAATGGGCTTAGTGGTGCACACCTGTAGTCCCAACTACTCGGGAGACTGAGGCAAGAGAATCTCTCAAATCTGGGAGGTGGAGGTTGCGGTGAGCCAAGATCGCACCACTGTACTCCAGTCTAGGTGACAAGAGCAAAACTCCATCAAGAAAAAAAAGAAAAGAAAAGAAAAGTAAAGTAAAGAAAAGAAAGGAAAGGAAAGGAAAGGAAAGGGAAAAGATAGAAACAAAAAGAAGGAAGGAAGGAAAGAAGGAAGGAAGGAAGGAGAGAGAAAGAAAGAAAGAAAGAAAAAGAAAGAAAGAAAGAGAAAGAAAGAAAGAAAGAAAGAAAGAAAGAAAGAAAGAAAGAAAGAAAGAAAGAGAGAGAGAGAGAGAAAGAAAGAAAGAAAGAAAGAAAAGAAAGAAGAAAGAAAGAAGGAAGGAAGGAAGGAAGGAAGGAAGGAAGGAAGGAAGGAAGGAAGGAAGGAAAGAAAGAAAAAAGAAAAAAGAAAGAAAGAAAGAAAAAGAAAGAAAGAAAGAAGAAAGAAAGAGAGAGAAAATAAAAGAAAAAAAAGAAATGTGGGTCCTAAACCACAAATACTGTCTTAGCAAAAGAGCTCTGAATGGACTTTGGACCTTTCATATTGGTCTCTCTCATAAAGTATGGGGTATACTTCTTGGGAAAGAAACCACTCTTAAATGGAGAGCAGCAAGCCACATTAATTATTTCCAATAATCTGACCCATTATTAAGGGAGAGGTGTACTGAAGGTATCTGGGTGCAAATCATGTTCCCTTTCCTGTGAATGCTCTCTGACATCAGAGGCAGTCACCAGTTACGTCAAACGTAATATGTATGGCAATAACTACATTTCCTGATATATGAACCAAAACATTGGAAAACTGGACTATAGGGCGGGTCAGGGACAAAAAGAGGAAAAAACATGGGACAGCAGAGTAGAGCAAAGTCCAGGGTCAAAGCAGAAGTCCCAAGAGGACTCAGACCTTCCCTTTAATATGACTTTGCCTATTATATTATAAAGAATTACATTTTTGTGATTATGAAATCGAGTTAATTTCTGTTGCAAATTCATACAATAAGGGCAGTGCTAAACAAAGCACACTTTCTGCCGCTTTGATTGACCTCAGTCTAATTCATTCACTTCTTCAATAAGTATTTTGGAGAAACACTAGTATTTTCCAAGCTTTGTGTTCAGCATTGTTGATAGTGGTGCACAAATAGACACAGTCTTCACTTTTATGGTATTACCAATATAGCGAAGGAGACAAGGATTTAAGAAACAACCAATGGAGAAGTGTAAATAGCATAATATATATTTGGTAAAATAACAGGTATCATAACAATTTATAGCATGACTAATGGATTAAATTAGTGGTTTCTAAAGATGTGAAGTGACATTAAATTGAAGCTTAAATGATGACTAGGAAGTAGCCAGGTGAAGAGTAGGGGTAAGAATATTATAGGCAAAGACAACCACATGAGCAAAGGTTCTGAAGTAGGAGTGAGTGAGGTACTGATGCTTTGGAAGGTTGATGTGTCTGAAACATATTAATCCAGGGGGAAGTGTAGTGCAAGATGCAGCTAGAGATGCAGTCAGGGGTAATACTATCAATAATAAAGATAACCAAATGAAAAATGTATTCTAAATTCAAAGTTAAATAATAACTTTTAAGCCAGTTTGGTGGCTTAACAAACACTGAAATAAGTTATTTCTATATAACACATTTAAAACCTAAAGAAATCCTGATGTGTAATCCTGGAAGTAGAAACAAAAGTATAGATCATCCTAAGCAGGAGATGATTTGGAATGGAGAAGAAACCAAAAGGAATACAGTACTTAGGTGGACCTGCATGTGCAGGCAATGGTTGAACCAAGAGCCTCAGAGCATACATTTGTCATGAGAATCAGTAGCACTGGGCATTTGGTAAAGTGATCTGTGGCTTAATAGTGCCACTGTAATTACTTAGACATGAGCCAGTTGTCACCATGGCCTAGCAGAAAGTCCTGGTTCAAAGAACATGTAATATTGCTTCATGAACACTGTGAGTTAGTCTCACCAGAAAACTTCCAAAATATTGGGAAACATCTGAGACTATCCTCAGATTCTGGTATTCTGCAGAGTAGGTGAGTACAGAGTAGAGGAAATTTAAGTCAATTAATTCTCGATTAATGTGTATAGGAGTAGGTGGAAGGATATATATGATTTATTAAGTTATCACTTTTCTTTTTCTTAACTGTAAACTTCTGAGACAGTCATTTTCACTGTAATTCTGAAATAATACCCTAAAAGATCTAGCTGTAGCTTTCTAGCCTCAGGAAATTGTTCCATTATATTAGAAGGAAAGTTGGAATGATGGTATATGGAAATATCTTTGAATTAACACTAATGTAGAAAAACATTTTTGCATGAATAAAAAACTTAACTACTCTTAGAAATAAATTATTTCCAACATATACACTTATCACAAAATACCTAGACTCTTGCAATGGTCTTGCAAGAGAATTATTAAATAAGTATTTAATGCTTGTAAAGAATTTGTAACCTATTGTTCAAATGTCAAGAAGGTCCTAAGAATGTTAATATTGAGGATTTACCCAGAGTGACTCAAGTCATTTCCCAAACAATTAAAAAAGCAGAATTGAGAGAAAGAGATTATTTTACTCCCTTTATTAAGGAATTTGATTTTTCTTATTTTTCATAAAGCACATTAAAAGTGAAAGAGAAAAAAGAATTGTAGTCGTATATTAAATGCAGTATAGTAATGTAATTGCTCTTAACGGCAACATTTGCCCTTCTCTAACAATATCTCATTTTTTTAGCATTCATGTTGTAAATATAGGTGACTATCCAGAATTTTATTTAGTTAAAGGAATATAATCTGCAAGATTATAAGATCTCTATACAACTTACAATAACTTTTTCCATAAAACTATTAACCTGTTTTTTATATATACATATATATATGTGAAGAGTCTTTAGGTATACTTCAAGCAATTGTCAGAGTAAATGGAATCAAATAAAAATGTATTATCTTCATTAGTACTTATTATTAAATCTATTTTTAATGAAACTAAACTTGCTTTTTACACTATCAAAGTTTTTGTAATAGATTAAGCATACATCTCTATTACTGATTGATTACTTGTGTACATTACAGTTGTATTTAGTGTATTTAATGTTAATGAGGAGAAAAACCGTACACTATATCAATCATTACACTTATAAGGATTGACTATACAGATGTTGAGGATTCCTAAATGACCTCAATCTTTAAAATGTGCTAATTTTGTCCTTAACCACTGACAAAGTGCTGCAGGCTGGATTTTGCATTCAGGTACTCTTGAATCAGGCTGGATTTTGCATTTGGTTACTCTTACATTCAGGTACTCTGGTACTCTTGCTTCTCTGTTCAAGCTATAGGCAGTTGTAATTTTTCTGAAATTTCACTGCATGCATAGACTTCTATGCCCTGAAAGACACCACCTGGCTGCTTTGCACTACATTGAGTAGCTCACTCCCATTTCTCACATACAGAACACAAGCTGTGCAGCACACATTGACTCATGGGGATAGATGAGAAACTTCTTTTACTTCCATCTCAGCCAACACAGTGTCTCTTCTTGTCTCTGCCCCATCCCTGTGTCACAAATGCTTATATTTTGCTTTTCAATTTTTTAAATTTTTCATGTCATAGAACAGCCACTATTTGTATAGCTGGTTCTCAAGCTTTATTTAAACATTCCTAGATATTTTTCCAATTACCAAGTTCAAAGAAACTCAATTTCTTTTATTAGTAGTTACTTTATTGTTTATTTCTTTATGTAAAACTCGTTCAAGAGAAGGTAATGTTTTTCCTGTTTTCTCTGTTTTCTCGGTCTTCAGTGCTCTACCTTCAGTCTTCTGAGTCCTTCACCCTCTCTATGTACATACTGTTTTGGCTTATGATAAACTGACGAGTCAGAATGACAAGATAACATTTAGTGTGAACGGCATACGCAAGAACTCATTGAGTGAATGGGATTTTAGCGATATAGCTATGCAGAATCCACAATTGTGAGTCCTCCTTAGCCCTTTCCTCATCTGGGACAACTAAATTTTCAAGTGTGAGACTTCTGTAAGAAATAGGAAGATTCTAAGATTCTAAGATCAATGGAAAGATTTACACATTAATGACAGACTATATTGAGGACTTTCAGACTAAATTAATTGGAACCGTATATGGTCGTATCATAAATCTCAACATTATTTTACTATCCCATTATGGTAGGATTTATTATACATAGGAAACACCTAAGTCTGCTTCAAAATTTCTGTTACAGCAAAGGCCTGTACCATTTTGATGTCTTTTTTTTATCCTACAGGATGATTCAGGAGTCTCAGAACTGTCTGAGCCAGTCCAGGCCGGCTTACGTCCTTTCAGTTCGAGAAGCACCAAACACATTAAGAGTTTGGGTTGCAGTACCATATGGTTTGGCTCTGCGTCTCCACCCAAATTTCATTTTGTAGCTCCCATAATTCCCATGGGTTGTGGGAAGGACTCCGTGAGAGATGATTGAGTTATGGGGGTGGGTCGTTCCCAAGCTCTTCTCATGATAGTGAATAAGTCTCACGAGATCTGATGGTTTTAAAATGGGGAGTTTCCTTGCACAAGCTCTCTTCTCTTGTCTGCCACCACGTGACACATGCCTTTCACCTTCTGCCATGACTGTGAGGCCTCCCCAGCCACATGGAATTGTAAGTCCAATAAACCTCTTTCTTTTGTAAATTGCCCAATCTCCGTCGTGTCTTTATTAGCAGTGTGAAAATGAACTAATACACTGTATATGCCTTTTTAAAAATGTAAGTACTTAATTTCTTTTGAGAAAAAAAACCGGTTTCTTTTGAGTTAATTAAAAAATATAGAGAGGTAAGGAATAAATTATCCTTAACTCAGAAAGAATAAAACAATCCTGATACTGTTTGGTGAAGAAGAAATAGCCTTTCTTCCCTCTTGCCTCCAGGAAGCTTCCACATTTCTTTCCTTAATCACTTTAAAGAAAAGACATATTCTCCATTCGATTTTTCAGAATTCCAGATACTGATGGAAGCGTGGTTGTAAGTGGGTAGGATTACTGTGCTCAACAAGTGGTACCCAGTGCTGTTCTCTGTTGCTTCTTTTGCATTCCATGGAGTGAGCCAATCCCAATAAGGTGCTCCCTCGACAAGCACCATGGATCAAGGCCCTCCTCTTACTACATTTCTCATCTGGGGAGGTTTCTTTTCAAAACTTTCTATACATATAAGTCATCTATATTTCTCTTTTTCTCTACAAGTAAGCACGAACATAATGAATTTAAAATGAGCAAAGGGGTAAATAGAAAGCTTTACTTGACCCTCATCCATGAGCCATCCCTCCTCAGCCAAGATTTTGTCGTAGAAGTTTGCACTGAAGTTTCTAAAACCTGGATAGCTTTTCACCATGCTTTTATTCTTATTCTACAACTCTTCTTTGTAAATTCCCTCCTTAGATCCTTACATTAGAGGTGGGAGAAGGGAAGGCAGGCCGGTGGCTAAAGGTAATTGGCAGGTTAAGATTCAGGTGTAACTTAGTTTTGAAGCAGGATATTTACCTGGCCCTTTCATGGGTGGGAACTGGAGTACACAAGCGCTAGAGTCAGCTGGCCACTCCAGTGCCAGCAGGGGCAAACTCCACTCACTTGGACCTGCTGCATTCTGCTCCTCGTGGGAGGGAGCACACAGGAGAGCGCGTGCAGGAGACAGGGCGAGTGCTTTTTGGGTGCTGGCAAGAGCCAATTCCATACCGACATTGCAGCAGCCTCTGGTAGGGATGCGGGGTGTGACCCCTGAAGGCCTGGAGGAAGTCTTACCGTACTCTTTTAGCTCTACCATCTGCTGACGGCTTAAGTGTTAACATCTCAGTAGCCCCTTTGCCTTTTCACATGAGGCAGCTAACTGCCTTCTGCCAGCGAGGGCAAAGGCTCAGTGTGACAGTCTTTTGCATCTGCACTCGTGGCACCCAAGCTCTTGTCTGGCATCCAGGAGAAATGAAGTTGCATGAACAAATTGAAGGATGGTAAATGTGGGAGATTTTATTGCTGATGGGGGTGGCTCTCAGTGGAAAGGAAAGCTAAAAGGGGGACAGGGTGGGAAGGTAATCTCCTGAAGTTCGGCTGTCTACGTCCAGATTCTTCTCCAAAGATTCGCTGTCAAGCTGTCCCTCAGAGGTCAAGCTGCTTCTCTCATATGTCCAGCTGTGGTTGCTGACATCAGCTGCTTCTCCTCTCTCTGCTGGCTGAGCTGGGGGTTTTATGGACACAGGTTGAAGGCCGAGGCAGGCCATGGGTGGTTTTAGAAAAGGCAGCATTTGAGCAGAAAAAGAGGGATGTAAGTTCTTGCTTTGGGCCATGGTTTCAGTCTTGTGGGTGGGGTTTTTTCAGAAACCCACCCTTTTCTGCCTAGAATATCTCTGCTTCCTGCACCTATCAGTTTGGGGTCATAAAGCCATATTTTGCAATAAAAAAAAATCACCTATAATCGCTTAAATATAGCAACCAGTGGTAGGGAACGTCAGTTTGAAGGGCAAATCAAGCTTCCTGTAAGCAAAAGAGGCACTATATTACAAGTTAAGCAACTGAGTCTGTTTTCAGACACTTCAGAAGAAGAGGGAGAAAAATGAGATATAAAAGAATTATGAAAAATGTGGAGACTAAGCCAACTTGAAACAATAATTTCCTAGAAGATAATGCCACAAATTATATTGTTAAATAGCAAAATCATTAACATGTTGTCAAATGTCCTTAAAATATGATTAATCTTAGTGGTAATGACCAAGTTAAGGTTATTAACTGTAGCTTATTTTAAACAGAAATAGCTTAAACATCATGAGTCTTTGAAGCTTTCAACTAATCTACAATTTATTCACATAAATTTGATCTTTGAGCACTGAAATATTTTTCTGTTACTAAACAATGTTTGTTTTATTAGGTTGGTACAACAGTAACTGCAGTTTTTGCCATTAAAAGTGATGCAAAATATATATTTGGAGCACTGCTTTTGGTAAGATAAGCATATAGATTAATGTAGTCTAGAAAGATCTTTAATATGAGCTGATAAAAAAAATACCGAATTTATTGAGCGTTTTTAGCATGAAGGTCTGTTGAATTTTGTCAAAAGCCTTTTCTGCATCTATTGAGATAATCATGTGGTTCTTGTCTTTGGTTCTGTTTATATGCTGGATTATGTTTATTGATTTGCGAATGTTGAACCAGCCTTGCATCCCAGGGATGAAGCCCACTAGATCATTGTGGATAAGAATAAGAATCTTTTTAATGTATTTTACAATTTTGTTAACTTTATGAATAAACAAAATATCACTTGTACCTAAAACTAGATATAGGACACTTGGGGAGTTGAAAATTGATAAACAGACACTTAATGAGAAAAAAAAATAAAGAGAAACTAATTTCGAACACTGTCAACAGTATGGAAGATAAGACCTAATCTCAAACTTCAATGGTCTTAGTTTCTAATGTAACGAATCTGTCAAAATGAAAACAAAATAAACATACTAGAACAAGAAATTCAGGTGATAGATATTACTGATTCACGTTAACTTATCTTGATCATGTGATGCATTATAATTTGCATCAGGATAGTATTCAGTGAATATGCATGCTGGCATAACATATGCTCACGAGGTTGCATGGTATATATTTTATATTTTTATTTGAATCCTCCAATAATCCTGTCAGTAAAGAAATAATAGCAACTGGAAAATATCCATCTTTGTTTACTGTCTCTGTAACATACAAATCCCCAATGTCTGTGACAATAAATGTCAACATAGAAACTGTTCATATTGCATGAGCACTTACCATCAACTAAGAAGTTCATATCAATTCTTTCTTTTGATCCTTATCTTAGTCTTATAAATTGAAGTACTTTCATTTCACATGATAGGCTTCAGGTTATGAGAGATTACAAGGCCAGAATTTTGACCAATGTGTCTATCCCCTAAGACTTTGTGCTTAACCATCTTCATATCGCTCCCCCTACACACTTCTGCTGCACTGTTATAAAAGGTTTTCTTAACAATCTGAATCCAATGCAGATCTCAAGTCTTATTACCTTAATTTTTAACTAAATTTCTTTTGATTGGCACCCAAAAGAGAGAACTGAGTTCCCAGAGTAGTAATCATTTTAGTGCTAGCTTTTAACACTTGGAAACTGTCTACATGTCTTTGAGCTTATTTAAATTTCCATTTAGTAAATATATTAAAGTACACAGACTGGAACTATGATCAAATTAATTATTAATCTGACATTTTTTTCAGTGGCCTAAAAACAATTGGGGATTTTAACACCACATCCTGAGTTATTTCTGGATGTCTCTCAAGACCCAGAACAAAAAAACAGGTATAGATTGCCCTTCATGTCATCTCTTTTCAAATCACATTTTTATGTTTTAACACACGTGAAGCCTTACCAGATAAGGCCTTTGCCAGCATTTAGCATCAATACCTTTTTGCAACCAATTTGAAGCTCCAATACATCCATCTCCTTTGCACAATATCTTTTAGTATTATAATAAAGTTATTAAGATCTGTGGTTTCCTGAATGCATCCATCACCTAATTTCAATTTAGTTTTTCTGGTTCTGAATTACTACTTTTAAATGGCCCTTTCAGAGGCAAAGAAAGATACACTTTAAAATTATTTACTAGTATCAAATTATATACTCATCTGTAAAGTTATCTCTATAGAATGTTCAATGTCTGGATTAAAACACAAAGGAAAATAAATCTAATATGATTTTGAACATTTAAATTTCATTGCTTTGTATCTCAACCAATAATATATGGTGACATGTCATTACAAACTTGGATGATATTTGGTGTTTGTTAGTTTATTCTTTGTAACAGGAAAATGTGCATATATATTCAATCTCAAAGTAAACTTAATTTCATGAAAACCTTGTGGGAGTAAATTCTGGTTATTTCCTAAAAGTTGATAAAGTCATTTCCATGCCATTTGATATTTAGATTTATCTTAGCTGCCTTCTCCCTTCAGTTCCAAAAATAGAGGTAAGTTTCATTTTATAATATATTTAGATGTATGGACTATAGCAAATAATTATATTTTAAAAAGAAAGTCATTTTTTAAAGCATTGTAAGTTAGAAATGCAGAGATAATATACTATGAATTATTTGGGGGTTTATCATGAAAAAAATGATACCACTATACACTTATTAGGGTGATAAATTGAAAAAAAAATACTAGCAATACTAGTGTACTGACAAGGATGTGAAGCACTTGGAGCTCTCATACATTGCTAGTGGAAATACAGAATGGTACAACAACTTGAAAAGTAACTTCTTATAAAGCTAAATATACACTTACTTAATGACCCAGCAATCCCACCTCTGAGTAGTTACTCTCAAGTAATGAAAGCTTACATCTTTATGAAAACCTATACATGAATATTTATAGCAGCTTGCCTCTTAATGCCAAAAAGCTGGAAATGACTCAAATATTCTCTAACAGATGAATGGATCTGAGAAGATAAGGAAAACCCATCATTATTGTTCTTAAGAGTGAAAAGATACATGGACCAGGGCTTTTTGTGAGAATCAGTTTCTTTTGTATTTTAGACACCTACGACCATCAGTGACATTTTTGTGCAGTTCCTGACCTCAGTAACAATCAGATTCTCTGTAAACTAGCAGTGTACCTGGGATCCAGCCATTTTATTAGCTTTGTAAGTACATAGATTCTTAAATTAAAGCCTGTCCTGTCTGAATAGCCACAGTGCTTATTGCTTTTCTGAATAAGTGCTGCTCTAATAGAAGAATGCATTACCTTCACTTTACAAATGTGCATTCTGAGGCATTGAACGTTTCACAGTGAGTAGAGGTAAAGACATGATAGGATTGTAAAATCAGTACTCATAATCATTCTTTATCTCCAGAATTTCTGCTACTTTCCGCAGGAGAATGCTGCTTTAAAAAAATCATGGAGTGGCCTATCTTTAGCCATTTTCCTTTGGGTAACACAATATGGATGTTGGGTCATGCACATAAGAAAGACCCTCATTTCCCTCTATACTAATGGTACAAGACAGCATTATGAGAATAAATAATAGAGATGGACCTTTTTGAAGGTCTATATGTAGGTCATAGAATACTGAATGGTGTCACAAATTATGTCTTACCCTTGACAAAGAGATCACTAGAAATAACATATAAGATGACAAGAACCAGAAATTATAACTTTGGTAATATCAAAGGAGATTGGGCTAAAAAAGTCTTAAGGTGAATTTTAGGAGATAGGAAGTAACCAGATTACAAATTAAATAACTAGGGATCTACATGGAGTTGATAATCTTCATTGGCAAATATGATTTGAAAAAAGGTCAAACTGGGCTCGGTGTGGTGGCTCACGCCTGTAATCCCAGCCCTTTAGGAGGCCGAGGAGGGTGGATCGTGAGGTCAGGAAATCAAGATCATCCTGACTAACATGGTGAAACCCCGTCTCTACTAAAAATACAAAAAGAATTAGCCGGCCGTGGTGGTGGGTACCTGTAGTCCCAGCTGCTCGGGAGGCTGAGTGCCACTGCACTCCAGCCTGGGCAACAGAGCAAGACTCCGTCTCAAAAAAAAAAAAAAAAAAGGTCAAACTGAGGCACTGATGAAAGGGAACAATAGGGTCATTTGCAAAACTCAACACATGCAGTGGACTTTCAGGAAAACTGGGTATGCAGAAGGAAATATTCCACCAGGTCTCATGTACCACTTTAAAAATAAAATAAAACCAAGAAAAGAGACAGACTACATGAGTGGATTTCACAGATTGAGTTTCAAAGGCACTGTGAGTTTCTATACACAGTTTACATATGTAAAATGCTTTATTTTGTTTTTCTGCTAAATTAACCTTCAGTATAATATTTTGACAAAGTGCTTGTGTCATACTCAAGTATTCTCATGAATATACAACCTTGAGGGAATTTCTTTTAGAAAAGAATACTCTTGAAATGATGTAAGAGATGCCGGGCGCGGTGGCTCACGCCTGTAATTCCAGCACTTTGGGAGGCCGAGGCGGGCGGATCACAAGGTCAGGAGATCGAGACCATGGTGAAACCCCGTCTCTACTAAAAATAGAAAAAATTAGCCGGGCGCAGTGGCGGGCGCCTGTAGTCCCAGCTCCTCGGGAGGCTGAGGCAGGAGAATGGCGTGAACCCGGGAGGCGGAGCTTGCAGTGAGCCGAGATTGCGCCACAGCACTCCAGCCTGGGCGACAGAGCGAGACTCCGTCTCAAAAAAAAAAAAAAAAAAAAAAAAAAAAAGATTTCTGGAGAAATATGTTTCCCACTATGCTTTTGTGAAATCGTATTATATCCTCTTAATCAAAAAACTTGAATTAAAAACATAAATTCTTAAAACTTATTATACAAGAGATTTGTGTTTCAGCAGTATTCATCAACAGTGATTTTATAATCTATGTACCTGCATCTACTTTGATGAAAATGACTTTATTCCTATTTTATAAAAGGAAAAACAAAATTTTAAAGATTTTAGGCTTCTATTATAATACACGTGAAAGTTCTAAATTTCCCATTTTTGTGTTATATATTTATATATTTCTCATAAGAACCAAAAATTAATTTCAGTTTTTCATACACTCATTGGTTTTCAAATTTCTTGATACTCAATATTTATTAAATATCTCATTTTTATTAAGTGCTTTAATATAACATTTTAAGAAATAAATAGAAATTTACCAAGCGCAATTTGACATAGCCCTATTATCTGTATATAGCAAATGCTGTATTTTGCCTTCACTTTAAAACAAATGTTAGAAAATTAAATTGAATGTCTGTTTTGAAATATGCTCATAAACAATTTTATGTGTTTAGAGATTTTTTCATAAATTTCCTAATTAGGTAGCAACTATATTGATAGATAAAAATACCTACAATGGAAAAAAATATGTTTTTGGAATTTAATATTTGATCCTACAGAATACAATACACAGAACACAATGTGAATAGTATCTCCATCCCAGAGCTCAATAGCAAAATTGGAAATGAGTTTAAAAGGCTGAGAAATCAAAAGATAAACTAATTTCATATATTTCAAAGTTAAAGATAATAATTCTAAGAAATCCAGGAGTCAAAAAGCACAGTAGAAGTTAAGATGCTAAAAAATAAATAGCAATGAAACTATGATATATTAAAAACTTAAGAATAAATCCAAATAGTAATTTGAAGGGCAGTTTATAACCTTAAATGCAGCTATTTAAAATAAAAATGTTTGAAAGACAGAAAATTACTGACATCATAATTCAACATAAATGTAAGAAAGATAAGCAGAAAAAATACATTAAAAAAGTAAATAATAGGCAGAATACAACAATAAATGAAAGTAACAAAGGTCTATGAAAAAGACTGATCAAATAAAGTTTCGGAAAATTTAATAAAAACGATAAAAATAATGATGCTAAGAGATAATGCACAGATAATAATAACAGCTTGTATTTCACATGTATTAACTGATTTAATTTGCAAGAACTTACAGAGTAGAGAGTGTCACTGTTCTCAATTTATAGTTGCCCAAAGTCACACAATTGACCAAGCTCCCACAATGAGCCAGAAATTTGAGTACACGGAGTCTATCTCAAGTGCCTTTTTGCTCAGCAAAATTGTTTTATTTCACTAGATAAACAGTATTTGTTTCTGGATACTTTTATAATACAATAATATGATAGAATTTATGCTAACAAATTTGAAATTTTAAATAAAATAAACTCATGGTGAGTGAATGTATCATATCTGATTCTACTTTCATGAGAAGTTTTTCTAAGAATTTGTATCTTCCTTTCCCCTTTATTCAACTTCTCTAGGCAAGCTGGGATAATTTGATTGATAATTGTGGGCAGAATAAATGGTACACGGTCAGCTCAGTTCCTCCCAATTCCTTTGGAAACTGGCCGACCAGAAGAGCATTTGTTCCTCACTCCTTTGAGCAGTGTGGAGCTAGGGGTTTTCCTTCTGTGTTCATCAGGGTCAGTTTGGGTGGATATGCTGACCTCATTGTGGATTTCAATATAAGGGAAACTGTCGGTGTGCTCCCCAACCTAACCTTCAAAATCATCCTCGTCAGCAATAAGAGTGACACTGTTTTCCATCGACCTTTATCTTTTGTTTTATCTTTCAATTTCTTAAGAACATAAAGGGATGAGGTAGGAAAAAGGAATCTTATGTATCCTCCTCAAATATCAAGATCTAGTGCATGGGGAGATAGCAGGAAGTGCAATTTTGCAAAGGAACGATAACTTGTGCAGATGAAGATTCTGGCAGTCAGGACATGCGGCTTTAAGCATTGGGGCACCGCTGTATCACAGGCCTTTGACCTTGGCAGTTTGCTATGACCTGTGTTGTACAGTGTGACTGCATTACCAGGTGTGTGGCTGAATTTAACTTCAATTCTTAGGTCTTCTGGAATTTTCCCTTTATGTCACTGAAGCTTATGGTGGATGACAAATTAGAATAAGAATCCAGACATGCATAACTCTTTGCTAACCTCTTTTTTTTTTTCTTAATGGGCCAAACAAACACAGTTCTATATGCAAGTTCTGCTGCTTCATGCTGGAATATCAAAGGAAACTGCCCCTGAAAGAGAGGGCTACGTTTTCCACTGCCTCCTGTGACTGGCAGACACATACCTTATTCTGGCAGTCAGGATTAAAAAGTTTTATTCCCGCAGTTATAAACTACATCTTTTAACCTGCATTTTGTAAATAAAAGTGATATTTTGATCTCCCTTCTATTCATTTATATATTTGATTTATCAATTTCTGCAAAACTCAGTATGAAGGAGAGATAATATATATTCGTCACTTTGAATTCAGAAATCTAGTGTATAGGCTGAAATTCTGAAATGTGGACAAGAAGTGGACTTGGGAGTACATTAAAATATAGGGAAACAAAAGCTCATTGCACGGCCAGGGCAGGGGACTTTAGGCCTTGGCAATATTTTTCTAAAGGTAGGACAAGGGGAATTTTGATCCTGTTGAGGCTCTGCAGTATATAGTTATTTTGCTGAATTAATATACCATAGCCCTCAGCAAAGACACTGACCTCATCAAAGTGCAGACTATTCTGTCAGCAGGCACTCTGTATTAGTTGCTCCAAATCCTTTTCCTATTTTACTTTTTTCTGAACTGTCTTCAGCGTCTAATTCTTATATTTTCTCCATAGTTTCAAACGTCACTTTCTACCACAAGCCGTTAAGTTGATTTTAGATTTGTTAATTATAAAAATGTTGAACATTTCAAAAATGAAACCTACAGCTTAAAAGAAGGATAGGTTTTACTCTGGAAGTCAGGATTAGAGGAATGAGGCCCCTTATTGTGAAAAAAGTACGTAACTGATCAACACACTTCAATGATCACAAAGCCTAAGGTTAAAGAAAAGGTTAACAAGACTTGCACGTGAAATGCACTGTCTCCTGAAATCAAGATTATCCAGAAAACTAAGGAAAACCTGGAGTGGGTTTGAAAATATGTTTGCCATCAGAACAGGAATAATAGAAGAATGAAAACAGAATAAAGTATGGTAGACTGATTAAATTGGGAAAACAGGTTTCTTTTGGTTATAGTTTGATAAAAACGGTAAAATAAAAACTTAAAGGACCAGAGAGTCTGAAATGAAAAGGAAAACAGTATCTACCCCAGTTTGTGCTAAATGGATTTTCAGGAGAGTGGTTATTAGTTCAGAAATAGTTCTTGGTATCCAGTAAAATCTGAAGGAGAAAGAGGTATGGATACAGAGAGTGTACTGGAATGATACTCTCAAAAGACTATGACAGTCCCTAATAAAAGCCGTATAAATGCTATTAGAACGGCTACATAATATGGTTAAATTAAATTTCAAAAGACATGAGCCGAAAAGTTGAGGAAGATCAGAATAAAATACATAATGAATTACTCGGTGTGTTTCAAGGTATTGTAGCTATTTGGAGAGTACTGCTACTATTTGAGAAATTTATGATATTTGAACTCTGAAAGAGTATAGCAAATATAAATCATATTAAGAGGGAATCTGGGGTACAATAATAGGGCAAAATCTAGCTGGTTGATATGTTGGTTTGATCAGAGTCCATCTACTGAGTGGATTTATTTATCAATTAAAAAGAATAGATGGATGATACTTATTTGAACAATGTATGGTTTCTGGAAGACTCAGAGCTCAATGACATCCTATATCTTACCTTTAGATAATCCATAATTTAAAATCTAGATATGCTTTAAGAAGTAAACATCTTGCTAAGATGCAAAGGAGAAAAATGGAAAAAGCTTGTATCAGCGAACCATAATTATTCCATCATTGTAGACATAAGGAAATCTTTAAGCAGATTAAATGGCCAATAGTTATATGAAACAATGCTCAACATCACTAAGGCAGAGAAATACAAATTAAAACTATAATGAAATATCAACTCACAACTACTAGGATGGCTAATCCTAAAAAGACAAGAAATAATTGTTAGAGAGGATGTGGAGGAAAGAAAACCCTTGCATGCAGTTGGTGAGAATGTAAATTAGTATAGTCATTATGAAAAACATTATGGAAATTCCTCAAAAATCAAAAATAGAAGTACCAGATGATCCAGCAATTTCATTTCTTGGCATATGTCTGAAAGAAATAAAATCAGTATGTCAAATTGATATTTGCATTTCTATATTCATTGCAGCGTTATTCAGAATAACCAAAACACGGAATCAACCTAAGTGCCCATTAATGGAGGAAAGGATAAAGAAAATATGGTGTATAGGCAAAATAGAATATTATTCAGCATTAAAAAAAGAAGAAAATCCTGTCATCTGCGAAAACATGGATGAACCCAGAGGACATTATGCTAAGTGAAATAAACCAGACACAAGGAAAAACGATGCATGGTCCCACTTACATGTGCAGTCTAAAAACATCAAACTCATAGAAGCAGATAATAGAATGGTGATTCAGGGACTGGGACAGGAGTTGGGAGATTGGGGAAATGTTGGTCAAAGGACACACAATTTTAGTTAGATAGAAGGATGAAGTTCAGGAGATCTATTGTAAAACATGGTAATTACAATTAATAATGTACTGCATCCTTGATAATTGCTAACACCATAGATTTAAACTGTTCCCACAAGACACAAAAAAGTGATAAGGTAATGTATGCATTAATTAGCTTTATTTAGCCATTCTGCAATGTATGCATATATCAAAATATCATACTGTACACCATAAACATTTACTTCCTTTTTAATTAAAAATAAATTATTTTGAAAAATATTTTTTTAAAGAGGCAGATTAAAGTGTAAGGACACTGGTTAACAATTTACTAGAGGCATATCTCAATACAACAGAAAAAGATACAGAAGGAATACATAGGCTGGGATATTTGGAAGCCGGGGTAAGCAAAGGAGCACACAGAGTGCTTTTGGTCCTCATATGCTTTTAGGGACACTAGCTTTAGAAGCATCAACTACTGCCTCACTGCAGAAATCTTCCCAGAGTGAAGATCCTGTTGAAACATGTGGGGATGAAAGGGAAATCATCATCTAGTAGGGTGAACACAACAAGAGTGCTACCAACAGAGGAATGCAAACACCTTTGTCATTAGCTACATGCCACACTCAAGTCAGCAAGAGTTTTGAATACAATGAGTAAGAAAGAAGATACCTCAAGTAAGACCTGATGACAGGGAATGTCAATAATGCAAATTTCTAAACATTGCAGATATTAAGTAATGTCTCAGTTACCAAAGACAAGATGTATATGTTGATTTTCCCTGTACGTTGGGTAAATAAACCACTTGTTACGTTTCTCCTCATTGAATTTAATATCTCAATGAGTAGATTCTGGAAATCAATTGAAGCTGAAACTCAAGTCAAACTTCTTCATTAGACACCACTGAGTTAGTGCTATCACCTTTGGCAATGTTAAGCATTGGTTTCTGGGAATATCACTTTGTTGGGGTTAATTGCTTTAGGGGCATATGTTAATTGTTTCCTAAATTTGGTGATAGTGATTTCAATGCTGTGATAATCTCGTATGTTCTATAAATGTATTGGATTCTGCAAAAGTGAAGCATATCAGAAGTTTGGCATTGAACTAATTCTCCTCCTCAAGACAGCAAGGAATCTCATCCATTCCCATGAAAGGCAGCCCAGGCTGCAGCTTCTGAAGAAACTTCAACTCCATCCAGCAATTAAGAGCTCCTCTTGCTAAGAGTGAGAAGGATAATCAATTGTAAGGATCTACAGATGTTTTATACTCAAAGGGTGAGTTAGTGTGATTTTAAATTTTAGTTACACTGGACTTATAGTATGCAAGGAAATTTAGTATTTTGACTTTAGTTTTTCCAATGAAACTTTGTAATTGGAGAAAGGAAGTTTGTAATCATTTTTTGGCCCTTCTGTCATTGGCACTTTATTACTAGATTGTCTTTATACTGTTCATTGATTTTGCTGAAGAACCATAATGTGATATGTTAAAAGCATGACTATACTTAATTGGAATGGGAAATATATTCAGTAATAAATTTACAGCTTCCAGTGCAGAATAATCTTTAAGTTAACTTAAGTAATATGTCAGTTTCAGAGACCCATATTTTAAACTGTTCTGAAGATATATTCTATGGTGTATTAGTCAATTCTCACACTGCTAATAAAGACATACTCAAGGCTGGGTAATTTATAAAGGAAAGAGGTTTAATTGACTCACAGTTGAGCATGGCTGGGGAGGCCTCAGGAAACTTACAATCATGGTGGAAGGGGAAGCAAACACATATTCTTCACAGGGAAGCAGTAAGGAGAAGTGCAGAGAGAAGGTGGGAAAGCCTCTTATAAAACCATCAGATCTCGTGAGAACTCACTATCACGAGAATAGCATGGAGGTAACCACCCCCATGTTTCAATTACCTCCCATCGGTCCCTCCCATGACACTTGGGAATTATGGGAACTATAATTCGAGATGATATTTGCATGGGGACACAGCCAAACCATATCACTAGTGTTTTCGTGTAGATCCACAAAAGCTCTGCAGGATTTTGACAGAATAGCTTTATGAAGACGCAAGGTAACACCGTCCTCGTGCAAGTTGTGGATCTCCAATTCAAAGGGAATGTCCATGCCCTAGGTTGCCTGTTGATTTAATGATTAAACTTATTGGCTTAACCAAAAAATTAGGGGAAGAATTCTAAGGTTCTAATATTATTAGAGAAGTTTACAAATAATATTTCAAATTATACTGTAATGAGTCAAATATCCTTGCTGAAATATTTGAGAGTAGCCATTAAAGAATATTGCAAGGGAAGTATATGACTAATAAGTAAACAGAAATATGTATGTAAATGCAGGAAACAAAAATAGCAGAACAGTAAACAGCTAAATCAAATAGAAATATAATGATTAGCATGGTGTGATAAAACAAAATAGGTAGGTAATAACATCACATGTAAAAGGATTAAATACTACAAGGAAAAACTATTACCATATTACTAAAAGAAACTATGTGCAACTTACTAGAGATACACATTTTATAGGAACACAGAAAGTTTACAAATAAAAAGAAAGATGGAAGACGATATACTATGCACACACTAACCTAATAAACTTAATGTGACTGTGTTAATATCACTCTAGACTTTAAAGCAAGATGAATTACTAGGGATGACAAACTTTTTATAATGATAATAGAGGCTTAATGACTTATTTGCAAAATAGATGAAGTAAAAAAACAAGATCTTAAAAATAGACACATATATAATTACATTGTGAGGCCTTTACTTATGTCTTTCATTAGCCAATAGAAGATGCAGACAAAAAAATCAGTAAATACATAAAAGATCTGTAAAATACAATGAACAAACTAAATGTAATATTTATTAAAAAATGCATTCAACCACTGCCAAATACACATTCTTTTCCAAATATTCACGGAATATTAACCATAATTATCATATGCTAGGCAATAAACACAGTCTTCAATAAATATCAGATATTGAAATCATTTAGAGGATGCTCTCTTACCACAATAGAATTAAACTGCATTTAAATGATCTAGAAATGCATTAAAACAACTAGAAAATCCTCAACTGCCAAATATTAAACAAAGCACTTCTAAATAATCCACAGTTCAATTATAAAATGAAAGTGAAAAGTGGAACACATTTTAATCTATATGAAATTTAAAATATGACTTCTAAACTAGTAGGATACAACTGTCAAAGAATCATCTATTTACGATATTGAGTACTTCCCACGAAGAAAAACTCTAGCCGAAATGCCTTTACTAATCATTATTTTCCAAATTTGTAAAGAAGAGATAACACGAGTCTTTCATAAACTATTATAGAGCAAAGAGAGAAGAATGAACAGTTACTAATTATTTTTACAGGGCTAGCTTAACCTTGATTCTAAAATGTAATGAGACTATCCCAAGAGAAAAGCACATATATACACATCATATATGTATATACACCCATATATGTATATAAGCAGATACATATATTTCTGCAGATATATATTCTGGTGTACTTATGTGGAATACATATCTCATATATACCTATATATATTTATTTTGTTATTTCGTGTCTATCTTTCCATTCTAGAGAATCTCTAATACATATTCGGAAACAAATTAGAAAGACGTTCTAAAAGACTAACATAATTTCTAAAAATCAGAAATAATGTTCACAAAAAGTAAAATACATAAATACATTTTAAAGTGTACAATTTTATTAAATGAAATTTATTAAATAAATGTTTGTGTCAAAATGGGTAAATCACAAAAGCATAATGCTGATTGAGTGAAATATGTTGCTGAATATGTAATGCATACAAATATTTTCATTAATGTACAAGAAAATGTCATTCTTTGGTGAATCCTTATTTATGTGAAAATTATAAATCACATGAAAATATTGATGCAAACACATTCATCAATGTAGTTATTATCTCTGTAGAAAAAAATTAAATAAGAAAGTATGGGGCAGAAAAATAAATTGACCAACATCTGAATTGTTGTATTTTAAACAAACCAAAAAGAGTTCAACCTCTGAGAGCTGCAGACAAAGAAATGACCTACCTGCTTGTGTCCCAACCCCTCTGACCACCAACACCAAAAAGGACAAAAAGAAAGAGAAAAAAGTCCAAAAGAATCTAGACTTCAGTATACATAAGGTTGTCACTGGGCAAGAATCTTGTAAACCATCTTAACACCTCTAAAAAGGACAGAAAATGAATCTGTACAGTTATTACCGAAAGATCAGGAAAGTAAATTCAACATATCTCAACTGATGAAATCCCACCACCATCCTCTCAAAAGACCATAAATCAGTTCTCAAAATGTAAGACAACACTTGAAAACTAGTCAAACATATACTCAAACAAACATTTGGGGATAGGAAAAAACCTTGGATCAGAGTATTTAGAACTATAGAAAGAGGTAGATAAAAGAGGAAGAAACAAAAATGGAGTTAATTATGTCAGAAAAAAATGAAAAAAGAGGCAAAATTATCTCAGAAACAAAAATAGATTGCAAACTGCTTGAATGAAAAAATTTAAGTGAAAATGTAATGAAGAGGACTGGAGAAAGGCAGGATAACAAGAGATAACAATTTTCTTTTTAAAAAAGAAAAATAAGTGAAATGCTTTTGAAAGAAATAGTAGAAAATAAGAAAAAAAATTATAGAATCAGTATTCCTTAAGAAGATTTAAAAAATGGAATATAACGTATCCCAAACTGTAATCTTAGAAATATTTCTAGAAATAAAAGAAAACCTGAATGTATGCATTTAAAGGATCTATGAGACACCTGGGATAATTACTTCAAGGCCAATTATAGTAAAACTATTACACTTAACAGATGAAGAAAAAAATTTCTTATGGCCACAAAGAGACATAATCAAATAATTGCAAGGACAAAGTAATTAGCCTGGTATGAACATTTTATGGAGTAGCATTTTCAAAAAACTCAAATATAGTATGAATTACAAACTACATCTAGCTATGTAATATAGTGTGAATTACAAAATACTTTTAGCTATGTAATACAGTACGAATTACAAACTGCAAGTTGTCTTTCAAGTGTTAAGGTTATAGAAATCAGTTTAGGGCATACAGGAGTTTAGCGAACTCTGCATCCATGAACTCTCCTTGAAGTGCCTAGTAGAGCAGTAATCTGATCTGCTTATGAAAATAAAGTTTTGTTGGAACACAGTCATGAATACTAATTTATGGGTGTCTATGGCTGCTTTTGAGCTACAATAATTGTATTAGCCAGGATTCTACAGAGAAACAGAACCAATGGCACATATATATATATATATATATGAAGATTTAATATGGGAATTGACTTACGTGATTATGGAAACTGAAAATTCCCATGGTATGCCATCTGCAAGTTGGAGAACGGGGAAAACTGGTGGTATAATTCAGTCTGTGTCGGAAAGCCTGAGAACTAGACTAGGAGCTTCAATGTCTGAGGGCAGGTGAAACTGATGTCCTAGCTCAAGAAGGTAGAAAGAGAATTCACCCTTCCTCTGCCTTCTTGTAGTTTGGACCCACAAAAATTGGATGATGCCTGCCCACATTGGTGAGGGTGGATCTTATTCTGATTCAAAGGCTAATGTCTTCCACAAATACTCTCACGAACACACCCAGAAACAATGTTTTGTGTGCATAAGCTAATTCAACTAAGCCATCATTAGAAAAACTTCAGCAAAAGGAATGATGGGGTGGAGACGACAGTAAAAGACTAATGCACAGATGTCATGTGTTGCACAAATTAGAAATAATGCAACTAGATGTTAGGAGGAGAAGGGAGAAAACGTAGAATAAATTTATTGATTAGATAACATTAAAGGATACCATAAAACTGACAAAACTGTTAGTAAATATTGTATAAGATGACAGAAGAATAAGATGATTAAAGAAGGTAAAGTACAAAGGAAATTAGTATAAAAACAAAAACCTTCCTAAATACCATTTTTTCCATAAATTAAAAAGAAAAAATACATTAAAGAAGGAAATAGAGCTAATTATCACATAATGGATACACTTAAAAATTTAACAGAGTTCAGAGTAAACATTTCAGTTGCACTCATAAATGTAAATAGGATCGACTTCATCCATTTAAAGGTCAATCTTTCAACTTGACTAATGAAGTACGACCCAACCATATGCAGTACATTACATACTCATAAAAATAATGACTCAGAAAGGCTAAAAAAAGAAATGATGGACAGACAGAAACAATAAAAGAGCAGTGGTAGTGTCCTAATATCAGAAAAGTAGAATTCAAACCAAAAAGTACAAAATGTGATCAAAAAGTTTACTATTTAATGCCAAAAGCCAAAATTCATAAAACATATTCATAAATATATATGCAGAAAATAAAAGTGCATCCATCTTTATGAAGGATAATTATAGGAGATAAAAGGAAACATACCTAGAAAGAGAAGAATAATGAGACTTTACTGCCCCACTGTCAGTGTAAGACAGACAAATGAATAGATGTAAGAACTAAACAACATAATGAGGTAGATCCAATAGATATATAAAGCTTTCAAACTCTAATAATGAAGGATACATCTTATTCTCAAACATCATGGAATAATCACAAAAACCGAACACATATTAAGTTGCAAAAAAATCACTAAGTTCTACAAAGTAGAAATACTATGAAAAACACACTCAGATAGCAATGCAGTAAAAATAGAAAGTATTTTTTAAGGGTCCTTTTACGTTTAAATTTAAATGTCTTCCCTTAAACAACTATTGGGTAAAACTAAAAATGCAGGTATAAATTACAGAATTCCTGGAAAATAGCCATAGTGGGAACACTACATTTAAGAATTTGAGATGTAGTTAAACAGCTATCTAAGAAAAATTCATCTTAATGAACTCTTTATCTGTAGAAATAAAAGAATAAAATAAATACATGGTTCAAAATAAAAATAGGAACAAAGTAAATCAAAGAAACCATATAGAAGGACATATGAAGAAATAAATAAAATAGAATATGAAAGCTGTAGACATAATTAATAAATCAAATTTCTGTTTATTAAAAATAATAAACTAATCTCATCAAAAGAAAGATAGAAAAACACCAATACAGAAAAGAAATGACAACAGGGAGCTATCGGTTGAAATAGAAAGGAAATTATTAAATATGAAGGACAACTTTTTAGGCCTCTATAAAAACAAATTTTAAAATTTAGACAAAATGAGTAATTCCTAGGTCATACTGGCATCATTTAGAAAAATAATGCACAGACATATTTTATAGAATAAGTAAAGAAATTTGTTATGTTACTACTACATAAACACACAAAAGGACCAACTCTGATTATTTTTACAGTGGATTCTAGTAATTTTTCAAATTGGTTGTTCCAATACTCTCAAAATTGTTCCAGAGTATCAAAAATCAAGCAATACTTTCTAATTGTTTTATGAAACAAGTATGACATTGACACAGAAGTATAAAGAAAATGTGGTACATATATACCACGGAAGACTATGCAGCTATTAAAAAGAATGAGATCATGTCCTTTGCAGGACCATAGATGAAGCTGGAGGCCATTATCCTTGGCAAACTAACACAGGAACAGAAAAACCAAATGCTGCATATTCTCACCACGTAAATGGCAGCTGAATGATGAGAATGCACTAACACACAGAGGGGAATAACACACATTGAAGCCTATCAGAGGGTGGAGGGTGGGAGGTGGGAGAGAATTAGAAAAAATAACCAATAGGTACTAAGTTGAATACCTGGGTGATGAAATAATCTGTACAACGAACAAACCCCCATGACACAAGTTTACCTTTGTTAACAAACCTGCACACGTACCCTTGAATCTAAAAGATTAAAAAAAAAAAAGAATAAAAATAAATAAAAAACTTCAAGCTAATATCATCTATAAATATTGATGTAAAAATACTAAGTAAAATGTTAGCAGACATAATTGAACTCCACATTAAGACGAGTAAATGGCTGCAGCACACCAACATGGCACATGTATACATATGTAGCAAACCTGCACATTGTGCATATGTACCCTAGAACTTAAAGTATAATAATAAAAAATTTAAAAAAAGAAAATAGTATATTTAAACCAACTATAACTTATTCCAATAATGCAAAGTGATTTGAAATTAGGAAATCCATCAGTTATTATGTGAATGTAGATCTAAGGTAAAATTTTATAAAGCTATCTCCACAAATGATGTAAAAGCCTTTTGCCGTTCTTGATAGCAATATTAGAGAAAAATGGAAGTTAAGGAACATTTTTAAATACAATAGTTCCTTAATATTAGGAACATTTTTAAATACAATAGTTCCTTAATATAATGTAAGTATCTTACTTAATGTGCAGCATATCTGCAAAAATCAAGAAGACAAATATATGTGCTATTTTCTGAACAAAATATTTTGCTTTGCAGTTATAAGAGAGAAAAAATGAAAAGCATAAGTTTTGATAAGAAAGTAGTAAAAGGATCTCTATTTGTAGATTATATATGAAAAGCATGAGAGAATCCTTGATGAAACTAAACCAATAAAATTCAACAAGAACGCAGGATATCAAATTAACATATTTAAATTAATAGCATTCATATACACAAAAAATGACATAATGTAAAGTTAGAAGGAAATCCCATTTACAATAACAACAAAAATGAAGTAATAGAAATAAACTTAATAAGAAATATACAAAAATATTCTCAAGAATTGAAAATTATGTGAATAAATGGAAAAACCTCTTTTTTGAATGGAGGCAAATATATATCAGTTCTCTGGCCAGGCACGGTGGCTCAGGCCTGTAATCTCAACACTTTGGGAGGCCGAGGTGGGCAGATCATGAGGTCAGGAGATTGAAACCATCCAGGCTGACACTGTGAAACCCCATCCCTGCTAAAAATACAAAAAATTAGCCAGACATGGTGGCGGGTGCCTGTAGTCCCAGCTACTTGGGAGGCTGAGGCAGGAGAATGACGTGAATCTGGAGGCGGAGCTTGCAGTGAGCCGAGATTGTGCCGCTGCACTCCAGCCTGGGTGACAGAGTGCGACTCTGTCTCAAAAAAAAAAAAAAAATATATATATATATATATATATATAAAAAAACATATATATAAATATATTTTTTATATATTTATATTTTATATATTTATATATTATATATAAATATATTAAAATATATTAAAATATTTTTATAATATAAAATAAAATATGTATTTTATATTTATAAAATATATAAAATATATTTTAATATATATTTATATTTCATATATTCATATTATATAAATATATATTAAAATATGTTTATATGTATAAAATATATATATCAGTTCTCCCTATGTTAATTTGTGTATTAAAAACAACGTCAATAAAATATCACAAGTGTTTTATGGTTTTAAACAATTTGATACTAAAATTCATACGAAAGAACAAATAGAAAGACATAGGCAGCAAAATACTGAAAAAGAAAAACTACAGAAGGGGACAAACCCTATCAGACATTAAAATACATTCTAAAGCTTCTATAATTAAGTCAGTATTTTACTGGTACATTGATAAACATATAGAACAGCAGAATAGAATGTATAGTCTCAAAATAGATGCAAATACCTTTTGAAATTAAATATATGATGATGGTGTTAATTTGAATTTCTGTGGCAGAAATAAACATTTTAATAAATGGTTCTGGGAAAACTGGAAAGTCATTTGGTAAAAGATAAAATTAGATCTATAATTTACACTGTGCCATCCAGAGGATGGAGTGAAATGTTTAGAGTTGAAAGGAAAATGAAACAAAAAAACAAAAACAACAGCAACAACAACCAACCAAAAAAAAAAAAAAACACTAACTTAGAATTCTATCAAGTAAATTATCCTTTGAAAGTAAAGGAGACATAGAGACTTTCTTCAAAAAATAAAAAAGGAATAAATTCGTTGTCAGCAGAACTGCCCTCAACTAAATGATAAAAGATGATCACCAGGGAAAATGAGAATTACATAGGCCAGAAATACAGATCTATGTAAAGAAAGGAAGAGCATCAAGAAAGAATAAATCAAGGTGTATAAAATCTTTTGTTTTCCTTAACTGATCTAAAATATCTGCTTTTAAGTGACAATACAAGCAATGCATTCGATGATTTGCAGCATTTGGATAAGTGAATATGAATGACAGCAATGTTATAAAGGTTAGAAAAGAGGAACTGGCAATACTTTGTTATAAGGTACCTGCACTGTATGTAAAGAAGTAAAGACTTATTGGAAAGTGGACTTATATTACTTGTTAATGTATATTGCAACCAGTGAAACAAAGCAACCAGTGAAACATTTTCATGAAAATGAATAATTGAAATGAAATAATGTAAAATGTTGAAATAAAACCAGAGAATGCAAATAATGAAATGAATAAAAACTGTTATGTTAGGTATCAATCTAACTATATCATTAATAATTTTGTATGTGAATGGTCTAAACACACCAATTAAAATGCAGATATTGTTAACTAGATACAAAAAAATAAGAGTTAATTATTGTGTAGTCTAAAGTAAAGCTACGTTAAGTATAAAGACACAGGTTAAAAATAAAGAGATATACTATGCTAATGGTAAATAAAACAAAACTGGAGTAGCTATATTAATTTCAGATAAAGCAAACTTCAGAACAAAGGAAATTATTACGGATAAGAGTAGTATTACATAATGATAAAGGGAGTAAATTCTCCAGGAAGACATAGCACTGCTTATCATGCATACTCCTTACATCAAAATACATAAGACAAAATCTGATATAACTTAAAGAATAAATAGACCTATCCACACACACAAAAAAACATATATTGAAGTCCTTATAATGTGACCTTATTTGAAGTTGGGGTATTTACACAGATTAGTTAATTAAAGTGGGTATTAATCCTTTATGACAAATATTATTATTAAAAGGGGACGTTTAGGCACAGACATGCACACAGAGAGAACAACATGTGAAAATGAAGGAAGAGATTAGGGTGACGTACACAAGCCAGAGAAGTCAAAGTTGCCAGCAAATTACCTAGAAACTTAAAGGAAGGCATGGAGCAGATTTTCCCCAACATCACTCAAAAGGAACCCTGCTGACACCTTCATCTCAGACTTCTAGCTTCCAGAACTATGAATTAATTAAATTCTGTTGTCTAAGACATCCAGTTTGTGGTTCTTTGTTGCAGTTCTAGCAAACTGATATGAAGATCTTTATGTGGAAAACTAACCATAGCTCTACATACCATTAGAATAGCTAAACTCCAAAAACTTGACAGTATAAATGCTGGTTAAAGAAAAAAAAAAAAGCAATTGTTACTGGTACTAATGCAAAATGGTACAGCAACAGCGACTTTGGATGAGTGTTTGGCAATTTCTTATAAAACTAAACATAATCTTAGCATATAATTTAGCAATGTGTGCTTGAATTGTTATCCAACTAATTTTAAATCTTATGTCCTTATGAAATTCCACACAAAAATGTTTATAATGGCTTTATTCACAAGTCGTAATTTTACCCAAACTGGAAGCAACCAAGATGGATTGCAATAGGTGAATAAACGTCCATTCTGTGAAATATTAATCAACAACAAAAATAAATAAGCCTTTAAAGGACAAGAAGATATGAGTGAACCTTAAATACATATTGTTATGCATTGTTAGGTTTAAAAAGATGTTTTAAAAAGGCTACATACTGCATAATTCCAATTATATGACATTCTGGAAAGGGCAAACTACAAAGACAATAAAATGATGAATGGTTGCTAGAAGATTTGGAAGACAGAGGAGGGTTGATTAGGTGAAGGATATGGAATTTTTAGGGCAGTAAAACTATTCTGTATGACACTATAATGGTTGATACATGACTTTTTGCATGCATCAAAACCCATAGAACTTTATGACATGGCGAATTCATTTTAATAATTGCAACCTACAAAAAGTAATAATGAGCCAGACCTGGTGGCTAGAATTCTAGACTTTTGGAAGTCAAGGCAAGAGAATTTCTTGAGGCCAGGAGTTTGAGACCAGCCTGGGCAACATAGCCAGACCCTGTGTCTACAAAAATAAAATAAAATAAAAAATCAGCCTAGTACAGCAGTATGTGCCTGTAGTCCTAGCTACTCAAGAGGCTGAGGTGGGAGAATTGCTTAAGCCCAGGAGTATAAGGCTGAAGTAAGCTGTGATCACGCCACTGCATTTCAGCCTGGGTGACAGAGTGAGAACTGGTCTCCAGGAAAAAATATTAAAAAATAAGAAGCAGAAATTACACAGGAGATTTGCGGATCATAGAAAGAAACACAGACTGAGAAAATAGAGTCTAACTGTATTACAATTAACCTAAAAGAAGGGGATTGGGAGAAAAGTGCCTTTGAGTGGAGTCTGTAAGACTAAGGGCAAAAACAAACTGCATACAAGCACTCACTACTTTTTTTCAAGCCCTTGCTCTGTTCCCCAGGCTGGAGTGCAGTGCTGTGATCGAAGCTCACGGCAGCCTCAACCACCAGGCTCAAGTGATCCTCTCACCTCAGCCTCCCAAGTAACTGAGACTATAGGCACACGTCACCACACTGAGCTAATTTTTAAATTTTCTTTTTTTAAAGACAAGGTCTCACTCTGTTTCCCAGGCTGGTCTAGACCTCCTGAACTCAAGCTATCCTTCCAAAGTGTTGGGATTACAGACACTAGCCACTGCATCTGGATACACTCTACTCTTGATAAAGTTGTTTCACATAGCAGTATAGGTTAACAATCCTAATATCACTTTACTGCTATACTGGAATTTAACAATTAAGAATGATGAATAATGAGAACAAATTTTCTCACTGCTGGATTGTTACATATTAGGAATGAGAGGAGGCTAGAAAGATTCATGTAGTAATAGATTAGTGTTGGAGAGATCAATATAAACTCATATTAAGGTTAATATAGATAAAGCTGGTTACCTATGTGTTTTTATACTGAACAATATTCACACCTTTAAATTTTCCTGCTCTTTCAGCCAAAAGGACCTAAGAAGACTTGATAATTAAATGTATTGTGGCAATTCTTGGTGGAAATTGTGGGGTTTTAAAAAAGGAATTGAGGTAAAAACTAAATAAAATTGAATAAACTGTGGACTTAATAATCATATGTTAATATTGGTTTATTAATGCTAACAAATGTAATATAATAATTTAAGATATTAATTGATATGGTTTGGCTGTGTCCCCATCCAAATCTTACCTTGAATTGTAACTCCCACAATTTCCACATGTCATGGGAGGAACCCAGTGGGAGGTGATTGAATTATGGGGGTGGGTCTTTCCTTTGCTGTTCTCATGACAGTGTCACAAGTCTCACAAGATCTGATGGTTTTAAAAATGAAAGTTTCCCCACACAAGTGCTCTCTCTTTTTGCCTGCTGCCATCCATGCAAAAAGTGACTTACTCCTCCTTGCCTTCTGCCATGATTGTGAGACCTCCCCTCCCATGTAGAACTGTAAGTCCATTAAACTTATTTTTCTTCCCAGTCTCAGAAATGTCTTTATCAGTATCTTGAAAATGGACTAATACAGTAAATTGGTACCAGTAGAGTGGGGCTCTGCTGAAAAGATACCTGAATATGTGGGAGCAACTTTGGAACTGGTAACAGGCAAAGAATGGAACAGTTTGGAGGGCTAAGAAGAAGACGGGAAAATGTGGGAAAGTTTGGAACTTGGTGACTTGAATGCTGTTAAAATAATTCAGTTTTGAAAGGGAAACAGAGCATAAAAGTTCAGAAAATTTGCAGCCTGATGATGGGCTAGGAAAGAAAAACCACTTTCTGAGGAGAAATTCAAGCTGGCTGCAGAAATTTGGTAAGTAACTAGAAGCCAAATGTTAATCACCAAGATAATGGAGAAAATACCTCCAGGGCATGTCAGAGATTTTTGCAGCACACCTCCCATCACAGTTCTGGAGGTCTAGGAGGAAAAAATGGTTTTGTGAGCAGGGCTCAAGGTTCCTATGCTTTGTGCAGTCTAGGGACTTGGTGCCCTTTGTCCCAGCTAGTCCAGTTGTTACTAAAAGGGGCCAAGGTACAGCTTGGGCCATAGCTTCAGAGGGTACAAGCCCCAAGCCTTGGTAGCTTCCACATGGTGTTACGCCTGTGGGAGCACAGAAGTCAAGAACGGAGGTTTGGGAACCTCCACCTAGATTTCAGAGGACGTATGGAAATGCCTGAATGTCCAGGCAGAAGTTTGCTGCAGGAGTGGGGCTCTCATGGAGAACCTCTGCTAGGGCAGTGTTGAAAGGAAATGCGGGATGGGAGCCTCATATGGAGTCCCTTCTGGGGCACCACCTAGTGGATCTGTGAGAAGAGGGTCACCCTCAACCAGACCCCAGAATTGTGGATCCAACAACAGCTTGTATCGTGTGCCTGGAAAAGCCGCAGACACTCAACACCAGCCCATGAAAGCAGCCAGGAACGAGGCTGTACCCTGTAAAGCCACAGGGGCAGAGCTGCCCAAGATGATGAGAACCCCCCTCTTGTATCAATGTGACATGGATGTGAGACATGGAGTTAAAGGAGATCATTTTAGAGCTTTAAGATTGGACTTCCCTAATGGATTTTGGACTTGAATGGGGCCTGTCTGTAGCCCCTTTGTTTTGACCAATTTCTCCCATTTGGAAAGGCTGTATTTACCCAATGCCTATACCCCAATTGTTTCTAGGAAGTAACTAACTTGCTTTTGATTTTACTAGATGATGGGTTGATAAGTGCAGCAAACCACCATGGCACATGTTTACCTATATAACAAACTTGCATGTCCTACACATGTATCCTGGAACTTAAAATAAAATAAAATTTAAAAGAATTACCTGACACTGATGAGACTAAGTAATTTATAAAGGAAGAGGTTTAATTGACTCACAGTTCAGCATGGCTGGGTAGGCCTCAGAAAACTTATAATCATGGCAGAAGGTGAAGAGGAAGCAAGGCACCTTCTTCACAAGGTGGCAGGAAGGAGAACTGCTGAGTAAAGGAAAAAGAGCCCCTTATAAAACCAACCGATCTCCTGAGAATTCACTCACTACTGTGAGAACAGCATGCAGGAGACTGCCCCTATGGTTCAATTACCTCCACCAGGTCTCTCCCTTGACATGTGGGCATTATGGGGCTTACAATTTAAGATGAGATTTGGGTGGGGACACAAAGCTTAACCATAACACCAAGGAATTGTCCCAGATTCTCCAATCTGGAGACATGGCAACTATATGCAATTTACTATCCTGGATTTGTCATTAGGTTAAATCTGAATAAATTGTATAGATTAACAGTGTTACAGACTGAATGTATATGTCCCCCAAAATTCATATATTAAGGCTCTGACCCCCAGTGTGGCTGTATTTGGAGTAAGGCACTAATTAAGGTTAAATGAAGTTGTAAGAGTAAGGTCCTGGTCAATAGGATTGCTGTCCTTAAAAGAGGAGATGCCAGAGAACTTTCTGTGTGCATAGGTACTGAGGCGAGGACACATGAGAACACAGCAAGAAGGTGGCCATCTAAAGCCCAATGGGGAGCCCTTATCAGACACTGTGCTGGTGCCTTGATCCTGAGCTTCCTAGGCTTCTAGACGGGGTAAAATAAATGCCTGCAGTTTAAGTCATCTAGCCTGTGGTATTTTGTGATAGCAGCTTGAGCAGACTAATGCAAATAGTTTTTAAAAGTATGATATCAGTGTATTGTATCAATTAGTACCAAGCACTAACATTTAAGCCTGGGTATTATTTTAGTGACTTTTTGTGCGGTTTAGGGTATATTTTTAATACTTTATCAGAGACCATTTATATGTAGAACAATTTTTCCCTTCCATGAATCTCTCCCTGATGTTCCCACTCCAGATGATGAGGCAAGGGACTGAAAACCAGGAGATTAATTACAAGTCTTCATAGAGAAAAAATAGGTCCTCACTCTCTCCTGTGTCCAGAAATCAGAATGCTATGAGTGTGGCTGCTATCCAGGTAAGAAATGGAAGTAAACTCTCTGAAGAAATTAAAATTCCCCAGAAAAAAATTCTTCAATGTAAAGAGCACTCCTCCCAGTTCCTCCACCCACATTCCAAATGACGTTACACTGATGATGATCCCTGCTCTGGTCATGGAGTTGTAAGGATCTGAGCAATAATCTTCAATTACTTGGCTCTCAATCCGTGTGCAAAACTATATCAAAAGAGTGATACTGAGAATAGCAATATAAAGTAGACAGGGTGGCTTAGAGTCTGATCAATTGAGGCACCACATCTTACCAAAATGAACGTTTTATTCCTTTTTCCCTTGCCTTTGCTTTTCTGTTATAGCTCATATCATAGTTTATATTCAAAACTTCATAAAAGGATTTGAGTTCTGGGCTATTTTTTATTAAGTGTGATTGAAAAATGTCATATTCATTTTGATTCAGTTATTCATAGTTATGGTAAGCTGTTAAAACAATGAAGATTTTTAAATCTTTTAAATGTTTCTGTATCTCTCTGTCTCATTTTCTTCATCTATAATATGGTGATAATAATAGTATTGTAGGGTTGGGTCAATTAATTGACATGATCCATGGCAAATACATAGCACTGCACCAACAAATAAGCATTCAATGAAGATCAGGCATTACTGTCATTGTTTGTTATTACTATTTCCTTTATTTTTTAATTATTCAATCAATCGTGTAATTATTTCCTAAACTAATGTTGATAACACACGGTTAGGGGTACCAATCTCTGAGCAGTTAGAAATCTGCATATAACTTTTGACTCCTCAAGAACTTAATTACTAATAGCTACTGTTGACTGAAAGCCTTCCTGATAATGTAAATAACCGATTAGCATAAATTTTGTATATATATTATATATGTATACAGTCTTATAATAAAGCAAGTTAGAGAAAAAATATTGTTAAGAAAATCATAAGGAAGAAAAAATATATTTACTATTCATTAAGTGGAAGTGAATCATGAAGTTCTTCATCTTTATAATCTTCCTTTTAAGTAGACTGAGGGAGGAGGAGGAGGAGGAGAAGTTGGTCTTGCTTTCTTAGGGTGACAGTGGCAAAAAAGTCCACATATAAATGGATCCATGCATTTCAAACATATGTTGTCTAAGGGTCAACATGGCTACATTATGTCTGTATTACATTTGTCAACTTAATTTAAATTTTGGAAATACACACTATAACATAAAGTGATAAATTACAAAGAACACTCTCAATTTTTCATCTTTAAAAATGTTTATTTTTGAGGAATAACATGTTAGGTTTTTTTGCTTTGAAATGTACCTTGTAAAATGAGGGTGTTCCTTACTAATATTAAGAATAGAATAGAAGTAAATGACGCTGTTGTGAAATAAATGTACTCTAGGATATTAGAGTTCATTGTTAGCTTACATAAAATAAAAATGTCAGCAAACTTAAAAGTTCAATCAATTTATGGACTTCCTTGTTTTATTGTATTATCTTTCTAATATCAAAGTCAAACCTTTGTTTATTATAACCTTTATGTTTTATTGTTTCTGGCAAATTAAATAGATTATTCTGACAGACTTAAATGTTACCACTTCATATTTCTGCTATTATCCAAACACAGCTGTTTTCCTTAAAGGTATCTCCCAATAATTGCTGCTGACAACATGTACAAGTGCAATTTGTACTGCAATCTTTTCAGCGTTCTCTTAGTAAATGAATAGTATCTTAGTTACAAAAGGTGAATAAAACATAGCAGTGCACAATATTTTAAGTTCGTAGGAATTATTAAATACTTGAAGAAATTTTGGACTTGTCATTACATGAACATAAAGAGTCATCTGAAGGCATAAAAAAAAATAAGACAGGAATATGTTTTTTATTTTACCCATTGGCCATTGCTAAAAGTCTTTGTTTTAACCAGAATGTGAGTTTTGTTCTGCTCTGTTTACATCCTGGAAGGTTCATCCCTCTGGTGAATTGCATTGCAGTACTGGCACAGAATGACGAGGGTATTTGTGTGCACGTGTGTGTGTGTGTGTGTGTGTGTGTGTATTTCCATAATATCAAAATACCAGCATTAATAACAGTATTTGATTTAAAAGTACCCACAATACACACACAAAAAGCTAAAACTAAATATAAGATCCTAAGAAAAATATGTGTTACAAATCAAAACTTACATAAGTAAATATAATTATCTATATATATAATATAAACATAATATAAATCAAGTACAGAAAGGTATAAATATATTGTAAAGTATTAATTATAATACACATTAGTGGATATATATAATTCATATATATTATCATTCTATTATAAATTAGTAGCAGATACATACCTAAAATAAACAGTATAAAGTGTGAAAGTAATTTAAATACATAATTGAAAGTAAAATATTATTTTTAAACAAGTGGATTTTCAAAAACAGTGCATCAAGGTTTCTATGGTTGAGCTGAAGCATTTTTTGAGCATTTTTTCCTCAGCTGATGAGAAATAGAAATATCTTTATGGCTCCACAGCATAATGTTGCTAAATTTAGTTTGAGTACACAGCAGGCCAAAACCCTTGAGCTCAGCACTCTTACATTTCTGCCTCCTAAGGAGCTCGTCACATAGGCATGCACCATCATAGCCAGCCATTCACATTACATGTGTAAAGGGGGAAATTTCATTTACAACCTCCACTGAATTTTATGAGAGAATTCCTGATAGCATCAAACCCTTGTTTACTGAGCACTATCTTGGGCTTTGGTAAGTAGGTTTGGAGGTGGAAGCTGGGGCAAAGCTGAATTACTTAGCATAGCAATTGGGGTGAGGAAAATTCAGAGATAAGGAAATAGAAAGCCATGAGGCTAACCTAACCCCTGTGGACAGAGAGCAGAAAAGAACAATGCCCAGTAGTATTGGAGGCGCGAAAGAAAGGGAAGTTAAGAGAGCGTAGGTGTCTGTTTTATGTTTTAAATTCATGTACTTTGGTGTGGGCTGAGGGCAAACAAGGGTAACTAATGCCAAGAAACTTGGCATATGATCATCTGGTCAAGTCCCAGGTTTAGAATATTAATATTGAATTGTCATCTTGTTGCCATTCTATGTTCTCCACAGTGAGTGTCTAGCTTGTGCCTTTCTCTATTGGTTATGACATCATGGAAATTCCTTTTAAATTAAAATTGTTTATAGTTTTTAGTCAATTCTGGAAGCACTATTCTCTCTTTTCTAAAAGTTTCAACTTTAAAAGTAAAAATCTCCTTAGTTCTTGGAGTCTGACTTGACTTAGGATTTGAGTGCTGACCTCAAATCTTGAGCCAAAATATTTAAAATTTCAAAATTGAAATCAGCATCTTAAATCCCAGAAGTCATATAGTACAAATAAACACTCCCTTAGGTGTATGACATGACCAAAATGAAATAAAGAAAATATACACCATGAATTACTACACAGCCATAAAAAAAGAATGCAAACATGTCCTTGCAGGAACGTGGGTATAGCTGGAAGCCATTATGCTAAGCAAATGAATGCAGAAACAGAAAACAAAATACTACATGGTCTCACTTACAAGTGGGAGGTAAATGCTGGGTACTTTTGGACATAAAGATGGAAACAATGGACACTGGGGACTACTCGGAGGGGAGGAGGGAGGAGATAAATGTTGAAAAACTAACTATTGGGTACTGTGATCAGTACCTGGATGATAGGATCAATCATACTCCAAACCTCACTGTCACACAACACACCTAGTAACAAATCTGAACATGGATCCCCTGAATCTAGAATAAAAGTTGAAAATATTTTTAAAAAGGTCAACCATCAGTCATGGATTCTCTCCAAAGGACTAGCTTCTAAGGCTGAGGTCAACTCACTTCCACCTCTGTAACAAAGATTAAAAAAAATTTGTTACCAGTACAAAACCAGAATTCTTACTTTTTTTCAGTTTTGGTAATTTGTTTTAACCTATCTTGATGCTTAGCAATTCTTTCGTTGGATGAATTGAGTCTACGGATGAGCCTTGAAAGGCGTTCTCCGTTTCTATTACAATGTTATTCATTTCTAGAACTTCTACTTGATTCTTCCTTACAGTTTCCCTTTCTCTGCTGTGATTACACATTTAATCTTGAATGTTGTCAATCTTTTCCATTAAACTTTTAGCCTACTCAATATGGTTATTTTAATTTCCCTGGAATATAGTTCCAACTTCTGTGTCATGGTAACCTTGTCTCTTGGAGTATGTTGCTTTATCCCGTCTTATGTGTTTCATAATTTTTAGTTGTTTTGGAAAGCTGGACTTCTTATATAGAAAAGACTGAGGTAAGTAGCATTATATACTGGAAATGGACATTCCTTCCTTTCAGTGGTGCCTTGAGTGAGGGAATTACTCTAAGTAAGAGTTGGCTTGGGTTTGAGATTTTTTCTTATTATGTTACCCTTAATGTATTATAGCCTTAAAATTCCTCTACATAAATAGTATCTTTTAGTTTTCCAGATTTTTTGTTTGTTTGATTTCCCTCAGTATTTATTCTGCCGAGAGCTTTGCATTGCATCTCAGAGATGTTCTCTCTTTAGCAAGGTCCTTTCTAATCTAAGCCTGTTAGCCTAGTAGTAATGGTGGTGGTGGTAGGTATTTTACGTTGTTCAAATAAAGCCTCAGTCTTAGGTGGATACCATATCTCTGCTGACCTTTCCCCAGGGATAGAGTTATTCTCCTCTTCTTTTCCCTCTCTTGCAATGGATTTTCACCAGTGCCCTAATGACAACAGTGTTTTTCCCTACAGATGAAGGCTTTTGTTTGGTAGCAGAGATGGGGATGAGTATCTCAGCAGTGTTCTCCAACCTTATCCCTACTGGGAGCTCCTGGTGCCCTCCCCCTGCTCTGCACTATGAGAGAGACATTCTCAAAATGTTCTCAATCTTTCTGTGACCACCAGGTAGTTTATGGACAAAAATGGCATGAAAAGAATGTGCCACTCTCAGAAGCTTCGTCCCTGTCACTAGCACATACACCAACATACCAATCACCCAAGCTAAACCATTCCTGCCAGTGGGTGTCTGACTATTTATTGCACAAGAAATCCAGGGCTCTAGTCTTTTCTCTGCCTGCCTGTCTCTCCTTAGATTTGGGGCCAGCTGGTTGCTATGCAACCTCAGCCTTCAAGTGGATCAAAAAAAGATTATAAATCTGATGCGTGTTTAGCTTATTTTTACTGTAAGATTGGAGACCTCACTTTTTGCAGCTCCCTACATCTCTGAACGGAAACCAGAAGGAAGTCTTAGTCCTTTGAATTTTTAATTTTTTTGGTTACTTTCCTTGAAAACTGCTTCTTTTGACTTGTTTTTAATATGCAGTCAGACCAATGACATAACAATTTCAATTGGGATGCACAGAAAGATACATATAAAGATAATTTGGAAATAACCAATCTTTACTGAGTCAAATATTATCTTTCCATTTACTTTACATTCTAAAATTACTGTTTCAGAGATATTCAGACACATCACAGACAAACACATGCAGACAAACAGTAAGAAAGACTAATGACAACAGTGTTGTCATTTGCCCAAGGAAAATGTGGAATAAATATTATCTCAACCTACTACTAACTTAATAAAGATTCTCTCCCCAGAGAAGCAGAAGTCACTTTAAGGTTTCCTAATTTGTTTTTATGTTGCTGTTAAGAGAAGCAATAATAGTCCTTATCACACATGCTCGTGGAGAAATTAATAAAGGTGCCTTGCCCCAAGCCAAAGTTAATTGGTCCATGAATCACTGGAAACTCCAACTCCAAATCCAGTGTATCACTCCCTTCAGCTCCCTCTCTCCAAATAAAGCCTATTTAAGGCTCCTGAATGCTTTAATTAAGAGTCAGATATTAATATGAATGCTCTGGTTTTTTATATTTTCTTTCTGTTTTATTCAACATCTAAAATCTTGTGCTAAAATTTTTCACCAAAGATGTGTCTTCTATATGAACTAGACATATGCCCTAGAAACCAACTTCCACAAATCTTGTAGGTTCTGTGCTGCTTTCTAACCTTGTGCCAGTAATGCTCACTCATTTCTATAATTTTCTAGAAATTTAAATAAAATAAAGACCTACAGACTGAATTCTGCCTCCGGAACTTATATGGTAATTATAATAGAAAATAAAGCAGCACTTAGGAACCTCATCTGTGGAGATGCTGCATTGACAGCGCTGGAGGCTAGTTTATCCTAACTTGGTGAGTAGATCTCACCTTGGCCATGCAGCAAGCTTCCTATAGAGTAGTATGTCTCAGACTTTCCTGTGCACATCAACTCCTGAGTTCTTGTGAAAGTGCTAATTACGATTCAGTAGGTATGGGAAAGCCAAGATTCTGCATGTCTCAAAAGCTCCCAGGAGATGCTGGTCACCAGACAATATTTTGAGAGCATTTTTGAAAACAATAAACCTCACTTTCTCATGCTGAAGATCTCTGAGGGCAGCCTTATAATTTATTTTTTAAGAGTTGCAAATGTTGATTTTATTGCCCAGCTAGGGAAAAGGATCACTTCTGTGGGTGTATCTCACCTTTGTGAAAATGTTTGCAAAGGGTCTTGTACAGCTCGATTTTGATACCTAATTAGCATAATATATACAGTATTTTCTTATTTGCTAAATTTCATGTTAAAGTGTTGGATAATATAAAAGATCCTTTTTGAAATTTTATGGAATATGACAAAGTAATATATTATTTTAAATTCAATTTTTCACATAGACTTTTTAAGCAGGGCATACTTTTTTAGAATATCTTTTACTGAGATGAAAATTATTTCGAATGTTCTCTTTTGCATAACTCATATTTTCAAAGACTAAATCGTTGTAAGGAGAAAAAGTTATTCTAAGGCAAGATAGTGTGATTCTAGCAGTTTAAAATTCTTTAAGGATGACTGAATTAAATTCTAAACCATAATTACAAAATCTCTGACTTCACAAAATTTCTGATAACAGGATTTGAGGCTATCTTATTATAGGATCCCATCAAAGGGAGATTCTTTTGCTATAAAGAGTTCTGCTCTATCTTTGTCCACTGAACCAGAGGGTCTTAATGTTTTTCTCAACTGAATCAAATTTTAGACAGGCTTCCTTCTGCATCTCAGCCCCTGGCGTCCTTTTTGTTAGAGCATTTACTTTTGAAAACTTGTCATTGTAAATTCTTCCTCACCTTTTTGAGACACAAATTTCTTAAAAGCCTTTTCCAGTTTTGAAAACCAAGACTGTCTCTCAAGAACCTGGGAGCCAAAACTCTGAAACGCCCTAATTTAGAAAGATAGTACCTCTATCTCTCAGTATCTGAGAGGGGAGGAGCCTATCTCCTATTACAAAAATACTAGTAAGTTTACTTTCCCTTTGGGTGAGGCCAATGAGTAAATACAGATGGCCTTTGTTTCAGTAGAATTAAGTTGAGCTTTGACCTCTCTCCTCTATTGCAATATGGAAGTCCTCACTTATCCATGGGGGATACCTTCTAAGACTCCCACAGGATGCTTGAAACCAGAGAGTACCAAACCCGGTTTCCATCAATCCAAACACACTTCTGTTCATGTCTTGTACCCACAAATTTAATGCCTTTTTCTTTTTTTTTTTTTTTTTGAGACGGAGTCTCGCTCTGTCGCCCAGGCTGGAGTGCAGTGGCCGGATCTCAGCTCACTGCAAGCTCCGCCTCCCGGGTTTACGCCATTCTCCTGCCTCAGCCTCCCGAGTAGCTGGGACTACAGGCGCCCGCCACCTCGCCCGGCTAGTTTTTTGTATTTTTAGTAGAGACGGGGTTTTGCCGTTTTAGCCAGGATGGTCTCGATCTCCTGACCTCGTGATCCACCCGTCTCGGCCTCCCAATGTGCTGGGATTACAGGCTTGAGCCACCGCGCCCGGCCACCTTTTTCATCTTAACTAAGCGCTTGACATGCCCTGTGACCATAACTTTTGCAGTCTGAGGTGCGACAGCAAAGCTAGCCTAAGTTTCTTGCCTTTTCTTCACAGTTTCACAAATAGAAGATTCAGTCTTACCATAGAGTTTTAGAAACGTAGCATACATTGTTTCCTTTATTAAGTCGACAACTTTCACCTTTTTCCATAAAGGAAGTATGTTACAGCTTCTTTCTGGCAAATCCAAATTTTCAGCATCACTATTCTTGTGCCTTGGAGCCATTATTGAGTAAAATAAGGGTTACCTGAACACAGCACTGTGATACCACAACAGTGAATCTGATAACCAAGATGGCTACAAAGTGACTAACAGGTGTGGATACACTGGACAAAGGGAGAATTCATGTCTCAGGTGGAGCAAAGCTGGACAGCTTCAGATTGCATCACACTACTCAGAATGGCCCACAGTTTAAAATTTACCACTTTTTTATTTCATATTTTCAGGCTGCAGTTGACTCCAGGCAACTGAAACCACAAAACACAAAACTGCGAATAAGGAGGAACGACTATAGTCTTGAATAAAGCCTTCCTTGAATGTTTAACTTTAACCTGTTTAATTTTTGCTTTGACATCATCTTAGTATTACACTTTCAGAATGAATTTAGGAAATAATCTGTTTCCTAAACTTTCCTAACAGAGAAAACTAGTCTTGCGTCTCTTTCTCACCACTTTCTAATACCAGCCCATTAAGATTTTTCTTGTTTACTTGAACCACTAGTAGCTCTCACCAAATGTGGGTTCAAGTAAGTATGTTTCAAAACTGATTGAACATACACTTCCTCAGCTGAGTGAATCTACAACACAGCACTTATTTAAAGGGGAGCTGGGTTTGTACAGGGCAGTGGTTATATTGTCAGACCTTGAAGTAAGCTTTTCAAGCATGAGTTTATTTCTGGAATGCGGTTGATCAGAATTATCTGTGTGAGATTTTCAGATACTTTTGAATATATTATATTCATAAAGGTCCTCAATAGGATATTTATCTCTTCATGGACAAGGAGAGAAAGATAAACAATAATTGGCTGGCAGTGATAGACTAATCACATTTATTTTTCTCAGTCTATGCTTTTTAAAATTCTGTGCTTATCTTATCCATTAGACAAAAACCCATGAGGGAAAAGACCATGTTTTTGCTCACCGTTTTATAAACAATGCCTAGTACAATGTTAAATATACACACAAAAAAGCAGTTATAGTGGCAAGATGCAAAATCAAAGTTAAAAGTAGACAAGATTTTTTTAAAAATCAAATGTAAATATCAATGCAAATTTTTTAGTGTCTCAAATAGATCCAACAATGGGAATACCACACATTTTGTGAGAGAGACTCATGGAAGATCAGTTCTCCAGATATAGCTAGAAGGTTCCCTGTTTTATATACTAGAAACCAACTTGCTCAAATCTTATAGGTTCTATGCTGCCCTGTAATCCTGTGCCAGTAATACTCACTCATTTATATAATTTTCTAGAAAATTAAATAAAATAAAACACCTGTAGACTAAGTTCTGCCTCCAGAATTTATATGGTTACTGAATAATTTCTGTCAATTTGTTTTACTTTGTTGAATCTATCAGTTAGGACTTTCTAGCTGTCTTATAGAATTTTCTGTCTCATAGAATGTTCTCTCAAATTCCCTTATGAGCGTGTTAAGTTAGTGTAATAATAACATGACATTTATTGAAGGTGACTATGTTTTAGGCACTATTTTAGGCATTTCACATACATCGACTTATTCAGTCTCTGCAATAATCCCACGAGGTAAGTACTGTGTTTAACATTTTACACATGAGAACACTGGGTTCAAAATTATCACATACCTTTTCAAAGTTATGCAACTTCCAAATTACAGAAACATAATTCAAAAATCATACCTAAGCTTATTTGATTCTAAAATTGATTATTTTAATCCTTTACCATATTGTGACTTACGATGTAATTTTTCATTATCTTGTGGAAAAATGCTTAATTGATATATGTAACCATAGTCAAACTCAAATTTTGATAAAATATAGATTTGTTGAGTATAAAACAGGTATAGTAATTTTTATTCTTCATTCCTCTAAATGTCATTTTTCTCAGATATTTAAAAATATTATTTCCTCAAGATGATCCTCAAAAATTTCAATAATGTAGTTCTTGCTGTGAAGTATTCACATCTCATTCAGCTCTATGATTACTTACCATAAAAGCCTCTCGTATATGTATCCTTTTACATCCAACTGCTGTTTAGAAAATATTTAACAAGCAACTGCATTTAAATTATTTGACATAGCTGAGAATTCTATTAAGTATTCGGAGCTTTCAAATACAGGTAAAGAATTCTGAATAACAATTTACCTATAATTTTCTTAGAATTCGTTAAATATCAGAAGAGTAGCTTCATTAATTTATTAATTTTGCTTTTGTCTGCATTGTTACACATTTAAAGATGCCTGTTACTTCTCAAACACACATACAATCTGCCTGTGACTTGGGGATGCCAGGAAGTTGTATTATACCCAACATGTTTATACGTTACATAGAAAATATATAGGTATCATAAATTAAACCTTTGAGAACTTTATTAAAACTGATCTTTATGTCTATGACTATTTCACTAGTCTCATCTGCTTGCCCACCCTGTAGGATCAACCCCTTAGCTATCTTTAATACTCCTACCATGCCCATCGCCCATGGTGCTTCCTCATCAACCACCACAACTAGGAAAACGTATGCCTAGCTGCACAGTGGACTTATCTGGAGAACTTTAAAATGTACTGATGCCTGAACTTGGCTCCTAGAGACTCTGCTCTGTTGGTGGACTCAGTCATTTTAACAACTTCTCAGATACATGTGATATGTGACCAGGATTGAGAACCTCTGGACTTCAATCAGAGCAAGTCTTTTATTTGATTTACTTGTAGTGTTTACCCAAACACTTCTTTCAAATGTCAACTTCTACTTCTTTCAGAAATATGTTTAAAATCTATTGCAGAGTTTTTGTGCCTTTCATGACACCATGGACATTAATCTATATAGTTCTAATACTCTTTGAGAAGTATAGTACTTAATGCTACGTATTTCCTTTCCTTACTGACCTCTTTGAGATCAGAGTTTATGACTTAATCTCTGTAGTCCTTATGTTTGTCATTTATGAAATAAGAATTGCAAAAAGACTCATTGTGTTGTTTAAGGGGGATCATCCATATGAAGTGTCAAAAACATAGTGAATGATCAATAAATATGTATTTAAGAAACGCCTTAAGTAGTAGAAAATAAGTATTTATCCTATATGTAAGTAAGCCAAATTACTTGCTCCAGAAATAATGTATGCTGTCATAAACAATAAAATAACTTCTTTTACTTTCTATAGTTTAGGACACTAAACTGGAATAGCTTCTTCTGTGCATGTCAGTACCAACAGTTAACCAACATGCTGGTCAGTTCCACCACCCCACTGAGTACATGTCCTCCTCTTTCTTCCCAGGCAACCACGCTTCCCTCCAGGTAACTCACCTGCAATAAATATGCTCCTCACTCTGCTTAGGCCTGACACCATGGGCTGGTACACTTTTAGGCAGCTGCTCAAGTCACTGCACTTGTTACCTTGTCCCACACTTGAAGACATGCTAATCAACCCACTTGAGCTCCCAGATCTTTCTCTGGACTGCTTTCTGCTGGGTGTTTCTACCACTCTGTTTGGGCTCAAACTCTCTGGGATAAGCCACTCCTCTGTGAGGCCCCCTCACATCCTGGTTGGACTCCAAAATGATGCAGCAGGCCACATTCCCTTGAAGGTACGCCCCCAACCCCACACAGCTATCTTTCCATGGGATGCCCATGTGGATATGACATCACTTCTCAGAAACAGCTCCTCTCTCCAGTCAGCCTCCCTCACTCTTCTCAGCATGAACTCCTTATTTGGCTTGGCACCTCCTAACGGCGTTTGCACACTGTGTCTTAGTCCTTGTGAGTTGTTATAACAGGATAACATAAACTGGGTGGCCTAGAAACTACAGAAAGTTTTTTTTCCACACAGGTATAGGGAGTGAAAGTCTGAGATCAAGGTACAGGCAGATTCAGTTCTGGTGATGGCCTTCCTCCTGGTACACAGACTGTTATCTCCTAATTATGTCTTCACATGGTAGAAGGTACAAGAGAGTTCTCTGGGATCACCTTTATAAAGAACTAATTTCATTAGTGGGCTCTTCATGACCTAATCATCTCCCAAAGGACCCACATACAAATATCCTCACCTTAAGGATTAGCTTTCAACAGGCATATGAATTTTGAAGTCCATTAATATTCAGTCTATAGCTGATTGAAATGTTCAGAAAGGAACAGGGAAGAAAAAGAGCTTTATTTCTTTTTAAAAATACCATCTACTAGTATGTTTCAAGTGACCTTCTATTTGTATATATTTACTAGGAAAATTATGTGTACTGAAAAATATTGTTTATTCTTTAAAAATTTATGAATAGCCAAGACCAAGTGTATTTCTTTTTACAGTCTGGAGCAGGGAAAGTAAGATGTGAACTTGAAACACCTTGTAAAGGCAATAATGTTAACAAATAATAAATGTTGAGAATAATAGAATTAGCAAAATCAATAGTTTGCAAACATCAATATAGCAATTGGTTTATTTTTCTTTGTTCTTGTTTTTCTGTGAAATTTCAACATTTATTTGAGGTTCAGGGGTATATGCACAGGTTGGTTATATGGGTATATTGCATGATGCTGAGGTTTGGGGTACAAATAATCCCATCACCCAGGTAGTGAGCATAGTATTCAACAGTTACTTGTCCCCATCCTTTCCTCCTTACTCTAGTGGTCCCCAGTGTCTGTTGTTTCCATCTTCATGTCCATATGTACTCAATGTTTGGCTCCAATTTATAAGTGAGAACATGATATATATGACTTTTTGTTCCTTCGTTTTCTCACATAGGATAAGGCCTCCAGCTACATTCATGTTCCTTCAAGGGCATGATGGCATTCTTTTTTATGGCTATGTAGTAATCCATGGTGTATATGTACCATATTTTCTTTATTTCATTTTGGTCATGTTATATACCTAAGGGAGTGTTCATCTGTACCACATGACTTCTCCTGGGATTTAAGATGCTGATTTTCATTTTGAAAATGAAAATTTAATATCTGGCTCATGTCAGCCCCTAAATCTAAAGTCAAGTCAGACATCAAAAGCTAAGGAGATTTTTACCTTTAAAACTAAAATTTTAGAAAAAGTTTAGGGAGAAGAGTGCTTCTAGAATTGACTAAAGTTTGTAAATAATTTTATTTTAAAAGGAGCTTTCCATAATGCCATAATCAACAGAGAAAGGTTTATTCACTTAGGATAATGGCCTCCAGCTGTATCCATATTTCTGCAAAGGACATGATTTCATTCTTTTTTATGGCTACATAGAATTCCATGGTGTATACGTACCACATTTTCTTTAGACAATCCACCATTGATGGACACCTAGGCTGATTCCATGTCTTTGCTATTGTGAATACTACTGTGATGACCATGAGTGCATATGTCCTTTTTGTATCATGATTTCTTTTCTTTTGGATCTATACCTAGTAATGAGACTGCTGGGTTGAATGGTAGTACTGCTTTCAGTTCTTTGAGAAATCTCCAAACTGCTTTCCATAGTGGTTGAACTCATTTACATTCCCACCAACAGTGTATAACCATTCCCTTTTCCAACACCCTCACCAATTTCTGTTGTTTTCTTGACTTTTTAATAGCCATTCCAACTGATGTGAGATAGTATCTCATTGTGGTTTTAATTTTTCTGATGATTAATGATGATGAGTATTTTTTTCATGTTTGTTTGGTTGCTTGTGTATCTTCTTTTGAGAAGTGTCTGTTTATGTCTTTTGACCATTTTTTTAAAAATTGAGTTATTTGCTTTTTGCTTGTTCAATTGTTTAAGTTCCTTATAGATTCTGCATATTAGACCTTTGTCAGATGCATAGTTTGTGAATATTTTCTCCCATTCTCTAGGTTGTATGTTTATTCTTAGTAGTTTCTTTTGCTGTGCAGAAGTTCTTTAGGTTAGTTAGGTCCCACTTGTCAATTTTTGTTGTTGCAATTGGTTTTAAGGACTTAGTCAGAACTTCTTTCCCAAGGCCCATGTACAGAATGGTGTTTTCTAGGTTTTCTTCTAGGATGTTTATAATTTAAGGTTTTATATTTAAATCTTGAATCCATATTGAGTTAATTTTGGTATATGGTGAAAGGTAGGGCTTCAGTTTTATTCTTCTGTATATGGCTAGCCAGCTATCCCTGTGTCATTTGTTGAATAGGGAGCTTTTACCACATTGCTTATTTTTGTTGAATTTGTCAAAGATCAGGTGGCTGTAGGTGTGCACCCTTGATGGTTGACTTTCAGGGACATGTTTGCCAAATGAGTGGTCATGATTGATTAAGGAGATTTAAAAACAGTTCTAAAGTTTACTAATTATCACAACTGTAGAACAGAATGGGAATTAAATAAAAATTTGAGAAGTGTCTGTTTATGTCTTTTGACCATTTTTTTAAAAATTGAGTTATTTGCTTTTTGCTTGTTCAATTGTTTAAGTTCCTTATAGTTTCTGCATATTAGAATAAATGCATTTATTCTAAATAAATGCATTTATTAAAAATAAAAATTTGTAATTCTGTATATTATTCTAATTGCTAACTTGGTCTAAGATGAATTAAAAGCCATAAACACATGAAACAGTTAAATAGAATTATTTTATTTCAAGTCTGGCATAGCTAGTTTTCATGGTGTATTTCTAATACATTTCTAATTGCTGAAAATTTCAAAGATTTTGAGACATTAAGGTAAACCAAAGTAGACTTCTATTTTAATACCATATTTTTATGTTATGTAATCATGTTGTTAGGATGACAAGCACACACCACTATGCCCAGATTGCTATTTTTCTGTAGAAATGACATCTCACTATGTTGCCCAGACTAGTCTTAAACTCCGAGGCTGAACCAGTCCTCCTCCCTCAGCCTCTCAAAGTGCTGAGGTTATAGGCATGAGTCACAATGCCCAGCCTTAATCAGATTTTTTTTTTTTTTTTTTTTAAGGATTCTCCTCCCCTCTGCTGTATTTCAGAGCTTGGGCAAAAACATTAATTTCTGTCGTATGATTCCAGATTTACAGAATAATTTCTATTGTAGACACATTAAAACTAAATTGAATATGAGAAGACACAGCAAATGATATTTGATGCATTACTGTGATGCATCTCAGTGTGTGGGTTTTTAATTTTGAAAATATTTTAAGACTGAGTTTTAGAAGAATAAAAATCATTTATTGCAGAAAACAGCTTATCTCAAGATAGCGTCTGTTTATGTGATTGTGATTACTTTTGTCAGAAACTGTGTAATTGACAATAATTTTCTTGCTAATCTAATTAAGCTATGAACAAATGATGCAAGAAATTGTGAAGAATTCTGGGTACAGCCTTGGGCCCTTCTTGATAGATATTACTGATGGTACTAAGTTCACTGTTCTGTCATTATTTTATGCATTGGATGGTGAAGAAAGATTCGAAATATCATTTTTGCAGTAGTTCCATGTTTAAACTCCCAAACAGCCTACTGGTGATTTAAAATAAGAAAGTTTTTAATGTGTGATAATATGAAAAAAAAAAAAAAAGAAAAACAGAAGGATGTAGGTAGCTGGCAAACTAGCAGTGAATCAAGAACTGTGTCCTCACTGCATATGTCCCCCTGCCTCTGACCCTCAGGACCCCAGGTGTTTCTACCTGTCTCTAATGACGGTCTCTCACCCCTTTCTAAGAGCCAATGAGTCTTGGGCTGAAAGGAAATAACAGAGTTCTGGCTCTGAAGCCAGTTGCCTTGGCACTAATCCTCATTTCTTTTGCATGCTTAAAAATAATCACATTTTAAAAGCAAATATCAGTACATGCCTGGCAAGCAGAAGTATATGTGGAGAGACTACAGGTCAGGCTATTTAAAATCAAAGCTGTTTCAGAAAATTTTAGATTCTTGATTATTGTATCTATGATTATTTTACTCAAATATCTGTAGATAAGCCCCTCCCCTTCTAGTCCTTTCCAGCCTCACCCTACTTGTACATTGCTTCAGTCATTTATTCGCAGTTAATTTACTTAACCATTCAATAAATATGAATTGAGGTTATACTTTTTTATCTACCACAGTCCTAAATGCATCAGTAGTTTCCCAAATACCTGACATACTTCTCCATTTGATTTTTCCTAAGACTTCTTTCTCCTTTTTATGGCAGTTCACATGTTTTCATTCACAATTATTTCCATTCAAATATTTGATGTAAACTCCATAAGAGTGAATATCACGTCTACTATTTACTCCAGCTATGGCCACCACATACCCTAGTTTAAATTAGAGCTTTTCAGTACGCATTCATAGAATAAATTATTCAATGGAAAGATCTGTTTCATGTTCATTCTTTTTTATCAAGTTTAGGTATATGAGATTTTCCACAAATGTTGAATAATTAGTTAATTAATGTATTCAAACTTCCTGTTTTTTCACCCAATAAACTTTGATTTTTTTAAAAAATTTTTATTCGGATCATCTGTTGCTTATTTGCAGCTTTGCTCCATAACCTCATACTTTTTCTGAAACACTTGCTCACTAGACCTGCCTGTGTTGTACTTGAACTCTGTGTCTTCTATCATTACCCTCCCTCCTGGTAACCTACAGCTCCTCTCCTAACTATTCAGATTTCTGTATCTAACATTTTCTGTTCTGCCTCTTCCTAGTCCAGGCCAAGTCCTGGCTGGTAGCCTTTATTAACCCTGTGCTGAAACCCCTGGCCTCAGAAGGCTTGTCCTGTCCTAAATCTTGCTCCTGGGGCCCAAGTTTAAATAAGGTCACATGATAAAACTTTTTGATTTGAGATTTTGAATTGGTTAATTCTACATTGTTACTGTACTTAGCATTTTCCTTAAAATCCTTTTACCTCATTTGTTTCATTTGGAATGTCTATCGTTCTCACAAAAAGTTAAAAATCTGTGAAGGCTAGTGACCATGCTATATTTTTTTCTATTTTACATTTTCTCCCTGCAATCTGAGCATCTAGCTCAGTGTATTATTTATAATAGTGACATGATGCATAGATAAAATAAAAACTAAGTAATAAAATAAGGAAAAATTTATAAGATGACTATTATATAACAACTACTCTCAGAAATATGAATTATTTAAGAATCTATGTTCTTAGTGGCATCTACACTACTAAGTCAGTCTTGAGATATGAAGTTAGACTCATGTGAGCCTTCCAAAACATCTGGGTCTTTTAAATTGAGTAGACTCCTAATTTTAGATTTTGTACTAAAAATTTTTTAATAAAATTACAACTAAGATGAAATTATCTGTAGGCCCTCAGCTATTATTGCTATATAATAGATGTACAAGAAAGATTTATAATGTAACTAAAGCATAATATTATTTTATATTTGTAAAGATCTTTATAGTTTAATAATAATCATTAACTGCATTTCTCATTGAATCCTTAAAATACTACTGTGAGGTGAGTATATTATCTCCATTTTTAGGTATGGAGCTCATTTTAGGTATTTTAGAGATGTTAAACTGGCTTCTCCCAAAATAGAAAACCCAGACCTTTTGATACTACATTTAATACTTTTCCTAAATGAATACCTTGTCTCTTGTTTTGATGCTCAGAAGTATTTAATGAGCTAAACTTTGTTTTCTTTTTTAAAAAAAGAAACCTTAGAGTCCCTTATTTTTTTATCAGTAGGTGAAAGCTTGAAACTAATACATGTTTAATTTGAATACATTCAGTTCTTGGTCTATTGTAAAAACTTAAAAAATAATTCTACAGTAAGTTTCTGAATTATGATAAAATCATGATGAATATCACAGGGGAGCTATGTCTATTTGAGCTCATGGCATGAGGGTAAAACAACTTACCAAGACAGTTGTAGATAAAGAAAGGTTTATTGAGAAAGTATGAAAATACATTGCAAGGGAGCAACGGGCAGGATCAGCAGAAGAGGAGCTGACTATGAGGAAACAAAGACTTGCTGGAGATTTTACAGGATAGTATTTATGCCGCATGCTGTAGAGGGCTTTATGCAATACTGAGAACTCCAAGGTTGTAGTGAGCTAACTTGCAGTGTTTTTGTATCAGGCAAGGATCTGGTGATAACTGGACGCAGAAAGATTGTAAGTTATTTGCGCTGGAGGGCTATGTGTCCTGGGCCGTGAAGTAAGGCAGACTTGTAGCTTATCTGCGTCTTCTTTTTGCTTTCCCCTGCTCCCACCAGTCTGACTTCCTTTCCTTAAGTAGGACATCACAATGAAGATTATGTAAAGGTAACAACCTGTGAAAGTCAAATCAAATATTAGACCTGGAACAAACAGAGAATGCATCTAGACCCAGTGTGGTCAAATGACTTGCCCACGGGCATTCCATTCTCAGAGTCAATATTTAGAAATGAAGTTTACTTAACATGACACTTCTCTACACCATGTTAGAATTGATGAAAATATAAATATGTCTTAAACACTTTTTTACTTTAGGTGCTCCACACCTGCCTCTGTACATCTACTTGTCGGGGTCACATATTGTTGCCGACCATCTCTGCCAGTAGATGTCAGCACCACCTGCTTATACTGACATTTTTATTAGGCTAACAGACACCTCATAAATAAAGGCAAGAAAGGATGGTTAAAACTCATGAGGTAAATCTGTTTCATCTATAATACATACAGTTAGCTTTCATGTGGATTTCCTAATTATAAATTTTGATAATTTATTTTTAAAATGTTAAATGTTTTTATCACTTGCCTATTACATATGTATGTCTGCATTTTTACCCTTAACATTCAGTGTTTAAGGCATGTTTATGAATAAGACAGTAGAAGAAAAGGAAGAAAGTGATAGGTATTGGATCACACAGCTTGTGGGGATACTGATATATAATATCTCCAATTAAAAAGTGAAATATCACAAATAAATTAGTCATCTTCCAACTTCGTGTGGCAGTTTCACCTTTAATATACTACTTTTTAAAATCTATACCTTTCGTTAATAGAAAGAAAATTATGAATCATGATTTTACTAATTCATACATGTTAAGTGTTTGGCTAAATAATGGAATGTACATGAAGTACAGTGATTTTTTTTTAAAGCAATCTCAAGGTTGCACATGTAAATTTCAACATAGAGGCTTTGTATGAAAAGGAGCTCAAACAATTTTCTTTCACCAGTGAATACAGATAACATGGAATTTTATACTAAAAGTAAATTTAGAGATTTTTCTAATCCATTTTCATATTATAGATCAGGAAATAAAGACCCTAAAAGGTTAAAGACTCTTTACAAATTTTCCAAATTCCCAAATTGTGGTATCTAAAGAGGGCAGGGATTAGAATTTATTTCTCCTAGGTCTCTATCTGAGTCCATCCTTGTGCACTGAGCCTCAAGGCCAACATATTACCTGTTAGATGAATCATTCTATGTCATATAAAAAGGTATGACACAATCACTTCTTTTTCAAGAAAGTGTGTTTTTAGAATCAAGACCATGAATTGTATCTTATTAAAAGTTATTTAGTAGCAAATTATATTGCCTATTATTTTAATATTTATATTATAGGCACTCTATCACTTGTAAATAAATAAAATTGTATAGAACTAAATAAGGATGCCTATTCTCTTAGGCAATCTGATCAATCAATCAATGAATCATTGAATATATTTTCAATATTGTGTATAGAAGAACACACAAGGTCCTAAATTTGTAAAAACTTATGATTTAGTTGGGGAGATAGAATAGACTTATAAAAATTAATTGACTATATAGAGCTGAGAAAAGCCCGATGAATATAATTTGTGTTGGAATTTGTAAGGTGTTGGGAAAACCTTGACATGCCTAATAAATGAAGATAGGTGAGATTAACTTAGGATTTTTTAAAATAACAAGCATTTAAGTAGGTGAGAAGTGAAGAGAGAGAGGCAAATGAATTGTGAGACAACAAACCAATTGGAGAAAACCAACCTGAATTCTTCAGTTTGAGATGAGTGTTTCATGAGAAATAAAAATGAACACACATGCATACCTCAGATTATTTTATATTTTGTTTCCTACCTCATTCAAGAGCTAATGGTCCTTTTTTATAGAAATGTGGGTGCTTGTTTAGTTATCATTATTTTTAAAATAATTTCAATAAATAAATGGCATATTAAATAAATTGCCTGATGTCCCAGAGCAAAGGCATTATAACTATTTGAAGCATCAACATTTTTAGCCCTTGCAAACTTCCTTCAGGCTGAAAGCTTAGTTCAGTAAAATAAATTTAAAATTTCAAAGCCCCATACATATATTTGTAGAAACCCACACATAATGCAAATGAGAGAGGAATTGATTAGTAGCATATGTAAAAAAGACCTATGAGATAATTGTGTGTGTGGCTGCCAACAGAATAAATTTGATATAAATATCATATTTTGAAAAATGAGAATCATTTATATCTTGCAGAATAAACTTACATCATTTGATGTCTGCCTTTAAGTAAATCTTATAATTTTATGTTTCAAATAGATAATATTTGCTTTACTGATTTTAAATACCAATTGGAACTTCTATCTGACTCCATGTTATCAGCATTGATGTAGTATTTATACAGAAGATTCTTTTGAAAACTTGAGAAATAATTTGACATTAATTATCCATGAAATTTTTGAAAAATACTGCGAATGAAGACACACCATTCTGGGAGACATCATGAAATATTTTTTCCCTCAAAATATTACTAGATTCAGAAATAAATTAAATTGAATTCCTTAAGCTTGGATGTCTACCTTAGCTTTTCAAAGGGAATAATAGAAACTAAACAGACTAGTGAGTGGGTGTCTTTCTATATGTGGGTGTAATTGGAAAGCCTTTTAGAAGCACTTTGCATAAGCAATTTTTTGAAAAATGTAATGCTTTTCAATTATTACTAAAAACTGGAAGACATGAAGAAAAAATCTTCAGGAGCCAAGATGGCAAGTGAAGATCTGAAGGCAAATTATCTGACATTAAAGAAAAATATGAATCAGCTAAAATTTCATAAAAAATTTAATTGCATTTAAATTATTGGCTCATGTATAAACCAGCCTTTCGTAAACTAAAGAAAAATAATAAAATGTAATATGGATTTTTATGGTAATACCAGTTCTTTGCATGAACTATTTGACTGTGATTCATCTAGTCTATCCAACAGTTTTGAGAGCTTGGCAAGTGTTTCTTAGTGTACTCAGCTGCAGGAAAATTTCTTACAGTTTTTTCACTTGGAGAAAAATGTATGATGATGTGCTTCCAATAAATAGACTATATTCAAAAGGAGAATTAAGAAATAAATGGTCTTCAGGTGATCCATGTGAAAATTATAGCAAACAGTGCTAAGGAGTCTGAAAGGTGAGAAAAAAATATACTTTTATAATCTGTTAGTGACATTTCTCTCAGATAAGTTCATAAGACTGCATTGTCAGAAAATAGGAGGTAGAAGTGAAAGAGGATGTGAAATAGAAAAAGAAAAAAATAATATTAATTGAGGGGAAGAAACTATTCCATGAGGAGAACAGAGGTATCAGGAAATTAAAATACTTGCTTAATGTAGCTTAATGTATGATGTCGTATATCTGTAATTTCCTTAAACAATCAGAAAGTTTTTACTCAAGCTACCACTAGGACATTTTATCCTAAATTTAATTACTCTTCAACTATTATCCTAGTAGGCATGTAGACACAGCATTATTTAAACGATTATAAATGCATTCACACCTTTTATTTGGTGATGAAATAGAGACACATTTAGGAAGCATTTTAATTCATAAAACGAAAAAGCTAGTAAGTTCTTCAACCTGTGGAATGGAGAAAGCCATTATTAGATTTAGGCATTTTTTGGGAGAAATAACCAGAAAAAAATTTAAAAAGACAAAATTGCAGTAGCAGATTTAGACTTTCTCCCTTTTTCCTCCACATTCTTCTACTTTAGTTACTTTCCCCTTCTTTTTATTATTTTTCCCATTGATTCCACACTACTCACCTGACAGATTCTACAGACTCCCTGTTGCATGGAGAAACTAGATTTTCTGGTTTGTGCACCCACATATTTGTGTGCTGTGTGTCTCAGGAGCCTGAGAATTTTCTAGATTCACAAGGGTTTGTTCTGTAGCATAAAGTCAATTCTTATAAACTACAAAAAGGATGTCAGTCCAAAAGCTTAATTCTAATTTTTGCTCTAGAATTTATAAAGTGTAAGTATCCCCCTCCAATTAATTGATTATGCTTTTCACATAGTAGTTTCCATCAATCTGCAAAGGTATAAAATAATACAAGACATCACACAACTTCCGCTTCTGGGAAAAGATGGTGAAGACTCACATTTTCCTCTCCTCTCCTCAAAATATGCTAAAAGAACCTGGAAATAAATAATGATGAAAGGACCCTGAAATTTAAAAAGAAGAAAAGAGGTTGATTTGAGGCCTTGGGACTTGAGAAACAAAATACAGTGAGTTTTCTAGGTTGTCTTGTTTTTTTCCTTTAATTTTCCTTATACTCTGAGCTAGGTACCAAACAGGCATGCAACCCAGAACCACCAGCCACCTGTTTATCCTTCCTTTCAGCTGGTGATTTTGTCTAAAAATTCAGTAAGAAAGATGAAACTATTAGATACAAATCTCTTATATTTCCACTATCAAGTACAAATATACTACACTCACACCCACCGTCTCCTCCTTCTTTCCTGTTACGATGTAGGACATGATTAGCAGAGACTGCCCCCTCCACCTGAACTGTACAGCCAGTTCCCTCTCACCTTTTCAAGGAATTCAAGCCCATTCATATACTCTTCCCAGCATCACTATTTTTGCCCTCACAGCTGCTGAACTGTTAGCATATAAACAATTTTTAGCATCTCCTGCTAAAATTTGTCTTAAAAAATAATTCTTGAATCCAAAGTCCCATCTACAAATCTGATCATGGAATATTTCACTGCTTTATTTTCTGTTCACCTTTACAACCTAATTCTAGGAGAAAATTGTATTTGTCGTTCCCACTTTTTTACTCATCAGTTCTTGTTCTGTTTTTGTTTATATATTATTCTCTTTCTGCTTGGAATTTATATATTTTTCTGTTCTTTCAGTGATTAACTTTATGCTTCTAAGCATCTAAAGTCAGGCAATGTATTCTAAATACACATGTGGACAATAGAACTCAGCACACTTCAAGGTGTCATTGTCCCTTTCTCAACTTACATGCCATAATTGAACCATATTTTAGTCTTATCATTTGTTATTCTTATAAACTATCTTTATGATTATGTTAGTATTATATTAATAAAAGAAAGTGATTTCTTCCATTACTAAACACTTGCTTTTTAATTTTATCATTCCTTCTTGCATTTCAATCAATTTCTCTTATTCCTTAAGTAAAGCCTATGATGTTTCCATAACATCTGTCATAATTTTCCTAAAATAATTTTATCTACTACTAGTTATTTAATATATGTTGTTCTTGCTAGATTTTAAGCTCAATAAAAGCAGGCCCATATTTGTTTTTCTCTACTATTTGTTACACTTGGCAGATATTCTAGTAATGTGTTAGTTTTTGGGTGACATTTGATGGAATAAACATATTTTAATAAAAAATTTTCACTTCTGCTTTTCTTTATATTGCAAAAGGTAATTTCCTCTCATGCCATAATTCTAGTTACCCAACAAAGTCCCTAAATCTACCTTGAGTCAAGAAAAAGATGAGTTAGAGACAGGAGGAAAGTGGAGGGTATAGAAAGAAAGAAAGAGAATATCAATGTATGGAAAGGAGAGAATTGTAATTTTATTTAAGTCTGGTAACAATTTTTTTTTCTGTTTTGTTTTGTTTTTGCCATTGAAATGATCAGTTCCTATGGCTCTACCTTGCCAATAGAATATACTTAATTCATACTTCCTGAATGATTAGAGGAATAAAAGACTATAAATTCCTCTGTAAGTAACAGAACTTTTAATTATTTTGGAAAAGGCGCAATTACCTGAGTCTTACATGCCAGACAAAGACTATGCCATAGTATTTGTTGGAGTGGTTGCTTAAGGAATGTGAAATACAAATGTCATCCAGAGACTATTTAGAGAAATATTTATTAAAAGGCAGTTAGGTATTAGTTTAATCTGGCAGTTTGAGAATATATTAATATTCATCAATTTATTTGACCTATATTTCCTATCTTAATTTCAAAAGAAAAATAAACTTTGACTTTTTCTCTCTTGCTTTTTCACAATCTGTAACCCATTAGTTGCTTTACCTGTGGTTTGCTATTCTCTTAATTCTGGGCCTGATTATCTAGTTTCCCTTACATTATGTTGATTATGCATATGTTTGAATATAATTCTGCATAATTTGTGATCTATTTTTGTTTGTTCTCAACAATATGATAAATTCCTAGAAATCAGGTCTTACTAAACTTTCATCTTCAAATAATGTCCTGCTTTCCTCAGCCTTGAGCAACATCTTGCACATGGCACATGTTCAGCAAATTCAGTGACTCAAATTATTTTGCTTTAATACAGACTCATTCTAATACATTACCATTTCTCTATTTTCAAATTGGATATTTGATGCCAAGCTTATATACAGTCCATTGGAGATATTTTTCCAAGTTCTGGGTGAGAAATTGGATCAAGGAAAATGTAACACTTTAGTATTCTGGTTCCTTAATGTCATTGATTTTATAATTCAATAATTTCTAAATTATTTTAAAGTACTAGCAAAACATTTTCTGTTTAAAAGAAATTTTGTTGAAATAGAATTAGTAAGATAAGGGCTAGAAGTGATGTTAGCAAAGTGTTAGAATAGGAGTTTTCACCCCTCATCACCCCTTCTTCCCACCAACACACACAAATTGATTTCAACAACCACCCATGGATAAAAGTACCTCTGTGGGAACTCAGGAGAGGTCGCAGCACATAGCTGGAGTAGAAATATCCCAGAATATGGCACCTTAGGTAGGCTAAGAAGTAGAGTTTCACTTTACCTGAATCACCCCTCCCTTGAGGTTGCACAGGTCAGTGTTAAGAGAGACCCCTTTGGCCCGATTCCATGAGATTCCTCTCATGAAAGACAGTGAGAGCATAGTGAGCAGAACACTGTCCAAGAGGCCCACTTCTTTCTCTCCTTATCCAGATCACTGAGGGGATCAGAGGGAAGAACAGTCTGTGGACAGATAAGAGCAGGGAAAAGGGGAGGGGGGCTCATAGCAACGGAGACAGAGATTTCAGCAAAGGGCTGTAGTTTCTGCTAACCATCTGTAAACTCCACCAGAGAGCCTGCCCACAAAGCTCACAGGATAAATCTCTCTGAGAACACACCCAGACAGCTCATTGCACTTCCAGCATTTCTCATATTCCTCCTAGCCCCACCCACTACTTCTGCTGGATTGGAGAAGATGCATAACCTTGAGCACTTCAGAGAATAACCCTGGGGAAAATAAATAAAAAGCTCTCTGCACCGATTTGACTTTTCAGGATCAAGAGAAGACATAGAGTCCTGAGTTCTCCCCAGGAGGGAACCAAGAGGATTAGTGTGAAAAGGCCTGAAAAGGCCCAGAAACCTTAGTGGGGCTGATGGGTGAAGTAATTTGTCTCCTGAATCCAGTCAACAAAGACTGGAGGCGGTGACTACTTCTTCAAATGTAAAGATAGAAAGGTCAGAATTCAAGGAATACAAAAAAATTAAGGAAACAGGACACCATCAAAGAAAACACATAATTTTTCAGTAACCAATTCCAAAGAAACAGAAATCTACAAATGTCCTGAAAAATAATTTAAAATCATTGTTTTAAGGAAGCCTACCAAGCTACAAGAGAATATAAATAAACAATTCAATGTTTTCAGGAAAACAATACATGAACAAAACAATAAGTTTAACAGAGATAAAAATCATAAAAAGAACAAACAGAAAATCTGGAGCTGATTAATACAATAAATGAAATGAAAAGATGCAGAAAGTTTCAACAGGAAACTCAAAAAAGAATAAAAGAACTTTACTTTAAATGTAAATAAATTAAATTCTCCAAACAAAATAAATACAGTGGCTGAATGGATTTTTTAAAAACAAGATCCAGCAATATGTTGCCTACAAAAATAAAAATAAAAAAATAAAAGAATCTATGAACTCAAAGACAGGTCATTGAAATTATCCAGAGGAGGAGAAAGGAAAAAAGAATGACAAGTGAAAGTGTGGGATTTATGGTACACCATCAAATGAACCAAAATAGAGATTATAACAGTTCCAGGAGGAGAAAAGAGAGAGAAATGAGAAGAAAGTTCATGAAAAGAAATTGTGTCTGAAACCTTCCCAAATCTTGGAACGATAGGAATATCCAGAGTAACAAAGCTCTAAGGTTCCCAAACTTGTACCCTCTCCCCTGAATTATATCAAGACACATCATAATCAAATTTTCAAAAGTTAAAGACAGGGAAGAAATTTTTGAAAGCAGCAAGAGAAAAGCAACTCATCACATACAAGGGAACATGCATAAGACTATCATTGAGTTTTTCAGCAGGAGAGATTGGGACAGAATTTTCAAAGTACTAAAAGAAAAAAAATTGTCAACCAATACTCATTAAAATTGCCTTTCAGAAATGAAGGTGAGATAAAAACTTGCCCAGGCAAACAAAAACTGAAGGAGTGCGTAACCAGTATACCTGCTTTTCAAAAGTGTTAAAGGGAGTTTTTCACATTGAAATAAAACAATGCTATTACTAGTATGTAAACAAGAAAGTATAAAGCTCATTGGCAAAGGTAAATATATATTCAAATTCAGAATACTCTACTCTTGTAATACTGGTGAATAAATTGCTTTAAACTCTTATAAAAGTTAAAAGGACAAAAGTATTTTTAAAATCTATAGTTACAATAATATTTAATTACTGATTATATGTACAATATAAAACAATGTATACAGTATGAAACAATGTAAGCTGTGACATCAATAACATAAAACATGGGGATAGAGTAGTAAGAGCTTAGAGTTTTTACATGTGATTAAATTCAGTTCTTAGCCAAAAATAGACTGTTAACAACTATAAAACATTTTATGTAAGCCATATGGTCAAAATAAAAAGCCTCTAGTAGATTCACAGATATATAATAGATCAAGAGAAATAAAGAAAAGCATATCACTTCTGAAAATCATTGAATTACAAAGGAATGTACCATGAGAAAACAGAACAAAGTAATTATAAAACAATCAGAATAAAATAATAAATGACAATAGTAAGTTCTTACCCATAAATAATTAGATGCTGCTTGACTTATGATGAAGTTTCATCCCAACAAATGTATCATAAGTTGAAAATAATGTCAAGTAGCATGTGATATACCTAACCTACTAAACATAATAGCTTAGCATAGCCTACCTTATACATGTTCAGAACACTTAGCCTACAGTTGGGCAAAATCTTCAAGCATAAAGCCTATTTTATCTATTTTATATTAAATGTTGGTTATCTCATATAATTTACTTAATTATTTACTGAAAGTGAAAAACAGAATGTTTGCATGGGCACTTGAAGTATAGTTTCTACTGAATGTGTCTAGCTTTAGCACCGTCATAAAATAAATAAATTATAGATCTATGATTGTGAGTTCAGGACCATATGTACTTTAAATGTAAATAAATTAAATTCTCCAAGCAAAATAAATACAGTGGCTGAATGGATTTTTTAAAAAACAAGATACAGCAATATACTGCCTACGAAAATAAAAATAAAAAAATAAAAAAACCCAAAAATTTACTTTAGGATTAATAGACTGAATGTAAAAGGATAGAAAAAGATATTTCATGCAAATAATAACCAAAAAAGAGCAGGGTGAACATAGTTATATCAGAAAAAAAAAGTCTTTAAGTCTAAATCTGTAAAAGGGGACAAATAAATTCATCATAAAATGATAAATAGGTCATCAGGAAGCTATAATATTGTTTTGTATTACATACACCCAACATTGGAGAACCAAAATATTTAAAGCAAATATTAAGAGAATTGAAAGGAGAGACAGACAGCAATGCAATAAAAGTAAGTGACTTCAATACCCCACTTTCAACAACAGTTAGATCATTCAAACAGAAAATTAATAAGGAAACAGCAGATTTAAATAACATAGACAAGATGGACTTAACAGACATATATAAAACATTCTATCCAACAGCAGCAGAATATACATTCAAGCAACTTGGAACATTCTCCAAGGATACGTTGGGCTACAAAAGATTGAAACTACACCAATTATCTTTTCTAACTACAATGGTAGGAAACTAAAAATCAATAACAGGAGAAAAATTAGAAAATTCACAAATTTGTGGAAATAAAATACTACACTTCAGAACAACCAATGGGTCAAAAGAAGTTGAAACAGAAATAAAAGTACCTTGAGACCAATAAAAGTGATAATAAAACAGTAGAACTTATGAGACACAGCAAAAGCAGTTCTAAGAAGAAAGTTTATAGCAATAAATGCCCATGTTAAGAAAAAAGAAAAGTCTTAGGTAAGCCTAACTTTACACCTCAAAGAATAAGAAAAAAATTTACAAACTAAGCCTGAGTGAGCAAAAATAAGTAAATAATAAATATTCAAGCAGTAATAAAAGAAATAGAGACTAGATAAACAATAGAAATATTCAGCAAAATTGAGGATTTTTTTTTTTGCAAATATCAACATTTTACTTAGACTAACTCTAAGTAAATATTTTTAAAAGACTCAGGTAAATAAGATTCTAAATGAAAGGTAAGACTTTTAACTGATACTAGAGAGATAGAGAGGATCATGAGATATTATGAACAGATTATGTTCTATCACACTGGATAATCTAGTGAAACAGAAAAACCCCTAGCAACATACAGTCTTCCAAGACTAAACCAAAAAGAAACAGAAAATCTGAACCAATCAATATGGGTAGAGATTGATCCAGTAAGCAAAACTTCCCAACAAAGAAAAGCCTAGGACCCAATGGCTTCCCAAGTGAATTCTATCAAACATTTAAAGAAGAATTAACACCAAACCTCCTTAAGCTTTTCCCAAAACTTGAATAAGAGGGAATACTTCCAAACTTATTTTATGAGGCTAGTATTACTTTAATGCCAAAGCCAGATTTCTTTTTCTACAAGAAAAGGAAACTACTGGCCAGTATCTCTGATAAACATAGATGGAAAAATCAACAACAGTATTCTAGCGAACTAAACTCAGCAGCACAGTGAAAGAAGCATTACCATGATCAAGTGAAATTTATTCCTGGGCTGCAAGGATGGTTCAACACATGAAAATAAATACATTTTATATACCACGTTAACAGAATGAAGATTTAAATCTTTTAATTATCTCAATCAATTTAGAACAAGCACTTTCCAAATTTCAACATTTTTAATTATAAAAACTCATCATATTAGGTACAGAAAAATACACGTTAACACACTAACGACTATGTGTGACAAACCCACAGCTATCATCTTACGCAATGGTGCAAAATTAAAAGACTTTTGTCTCAGATCAGGAACAAGACAAGAATGCCCACTCTAACCACTTCTATTCAATATAGGGCTGCAAGTCATACTCAGAGCTAAAAGGCAGGAAGAAGATAAAAGTTATTCAGATCAGAAAGGAAGTAGTAAAATTGCCTCTGTTTGCAAATGGTATTACGTTATTTATAAAAGAACCTAGGCCGTGTTACCTATGTAACACACCTGCACATCCTGCACATGTACCCTGAAACGTAAAATAAAATAAATTTAAATTAAATTAAATAACTGGGCAAAGACATGAATGGATAATTCTCCAAAGAAGAAGACATGCAAATAGCCAACAAGTGTATAGAAAGGTGCTCATTAGCACTAATCATTAGAGAAACGTGTATCAAAACTACAGTGACAAATCACATCACACCCATTAGAGTGGGTATTACCAAAAAGACAAAAAGTAAGTGTTGGTTCAGATATGGAGAAATGGAAATATTTGTACACTGTTGGTGGGAATGTAAATTGGCATAGCCATTATGGAAAATGGTGTGGAGGTTCCTTAAAAAATTAAAAATGGAACCACCATCTCTAGCAATTCTACTTCTGAATATATATCCAAAGGAAATGAAATCAGAATCTCAAAATGAAATCTGTACTCATGTTCATTGGAGCTTTATTTACAATAGGCAAAATATGGAAACAACCTAAATGCCCATCAACAGACGAAAAGATAAAAAAGATGGTATAGATACACAATGGAATATTATTCAACCTTAGAAAGGAAGAAAATTCTGCCACTGGCGATACCATGGATAAAACTGAAAAACATAATGAGAAATGAAATAAACCAGATACAAAAAGTCAAATATTGTATTATCTCACTTATGCATGAAATCCAAAAAGTCAAATTCATAGAAGCAGAGAGTAGAATTGCAGTTGCCAGGGGTTAGGAGGTGGGATTAAGATGAAGAGCTAGTGATCAAGTAAAGAAAGTTTCAGTTATTAGTTTTGGAGATTTAATGTAGAGACTTTAAATCTATCCTATGACTGTATGTACTATGTAGACTATCTATACTACCACTATGACTATAGTTAATAATACTGTATTGTATATTTGAAATTTACTAAGAGAGTAGTTCTTATGTATTCTCTTCCAAACAATAAGGTACCTATGTGAGGCAATAAATGTGTTAATTAATTTGATCCTGATAATTATTTCACAATGTATACTTACATCAAAACATCACATTATATGCCTTACTATGATACAATTCTTATTTGTCAATTATAATTCAATAAAGCTGGAAGAAAAGATGAGGGCTAATATAATAAAATTCTGTGATTTGCTTCTATTTGAATTGGAAATGCAGTTGGCAGCCCATGGAACGTCGCTATCTTCTGTTTAATATCCTTGGAATAGTTTTATGTTGAAGAATAGTGATTTATTTAAAAATTATTAAATTACCCACTATTTTTTAAATCATATTTTAATATAATCCTGAGTCAGAGGCCTAATGTTACTTTACATTTTCATATTGATCCCTGTAAGTAATCTACTGCAATTAGTGTTTTCATCCAAGCTCTCATACAACTCTAATGCTATCAATCATAATTTCATCTATTGAACTTCTTTGAATGTAGTTTTGATCAAAAGAAAGCATAGTTAGTAGTACGATGTAGACTATGTTAGCATAGATTCAGTTTCAAAGACGTGTGGAATTGATGCTATCTTTTCCACTATATTATCAATTCCACTATATTATCAGTTCTACTATAAACAGTTCCACTATATTATCTTATTTTATAACAGTGTGACCAGGTTTTCTTGGGAGCACTCAGTAGCTCTGTCCTTTCTTCCCAGCATGCAAGCTGGAAACATTTCATGACTTCATTTTTTAAAATCACCAGAATTTCAAAACATATATTTTTGTTTTATAAAAATAAACATTTGAAACAATATTAAAATAATACAGTGCACTTTTAATAATTATTTTGATTTTTCATTGTATAATAAACTTCATCATATTTTTATCAGACCCCTCTTTTAGATCAACATACAACTCAATAAAATGCCATATTCCTCTGAATTATGTAAAATAATCACAATTTACAGAGAAAATATTTATTAATTTTGTACTTATTAATTTTGTTTACTTTATATTTATTAATTTTTATGTAAAAGGATAAAATTTTCACAACCTGAAAATTCAACATGTAAAACAATAATTTTGTTTATTTTTTCATCACTGAATATAATTATCATCTCAAATGTCCAATATATCAGATACTAAAATTTTAATCTAGGTAAATGCAGAGTAAACTAAAATGTACCAGGTTATTTTCCTCATTTGATTCAGGGTTTGCTTAGTCAACTTAGGGATATCTCCAGTATATTTCTAGAGTTTTGATCCAGACTCTCAAATAAAATCTTGTATCTAATTATTAATAATATGTTTAATAACGTGTAATGTAAAATAGGGCTATAATCCAACTTGGCCATTTAAACAGGATTACCTTTTAGGGACTAGAAACTCTTTGCTGTAATAAAGTAGTAGCTTATAAAATGGTTGCTCTATGGTCATAAAGAACTGCTATCATTTACAAAACATGTAAGTCATGTTGTAGTCAGAAAGGGAAAAATTGTTAGGGGAGATGAGTAACAAAGGCAGGCTTTAGTAAAAGATTTTTTTTGAAATATATAAGCACTTATTCCATCAAAAAGTTGCTTGCCATCTATTTAAATGTTGCTGAACTTATAGTTGTCCTATTAGAATTTTGTTTTTAATGTCAGTTTATCTCAGTAGTTGAGGTTTTGGGATAATTTAATTCTTCCTCTAAAGCAGTGGCTCTCGACTGGGGATGATTTTTCTCCTAGGAGACATGAACTTAGAGATGTTTCCAAGTGTGTTGTGAGAAGAACAAATGATCATCACTGAGAACCACTGCACTTAAGGTATATCCCTAAGAGCATTGGTCAATGTTCTTATTTCCAGTACTTTTTACAGTATGGGAAAGAAGACTATTATTAGTAGCATCAGTAGTTGGATACAAACAACTGCAATTTACCTTAGATATGCAAATGTTTACGTAATTTGTCATTGCAAATATGGTGAAATATTCCCAGGCTAGGTTCCAAAGGGGGAATAAGGTAGATGGTTTTTCTGCTATTCTGTGATATTTTCAGTGTCTAAATTACACTACAGAAGAAAGCTGAAAGTTTTTAAAGATATTAATTTTTTGTCATATTCTCATTTTATTTAGCATTATGATTTGCCTATTGTGTTGGTTAATATTCAGTGTCAATTTGACTGGATTGAAGGATGCAAAGTTTTGTTCATGGGTGTGTCTGTGAGAATGTTGCCAAAGGAGATTAACATTTGAGTCAGTGGACTGGGAGAGACAGACCCACTGTCAATCTGGGTGGGCACCATCTAATCAGCTGCCAGTGTAGCTAGAATGAAGCAGGCAGAGAGAAGTAGAAAGACCAAACTTACTGAGTCTTCTTCCGGTCTTCATCTTTCTCCCGTGCTGGATGCTTCCTGCTCTCAAACATCAGACTCCAGGCTCTTTCGCGTTTGTACTCTTGGGCTTACACTAGTGGTTTGCCAAAGGCTGTCTGGCCTTTGGCCACAGACTGGAGGCTGTACTGTCGGCTTCCCTGCTTTTCTTTAACTCTTTTTAGTGTCTGCACTGAGCATCCATAAGAGGGCTTGGCCACCTTGTCTTGGCATTAATAAAAATGACAAGTAAAAGGAGAAAATAGAATTGGAATGTTCAGTTCTCTAGCATGAGGAATATTTCTTTACCAAAGACATAAAAGATAAAATTGATTTTCAACGACTATAAATGGTGTTTTTCTCCAGTTCATGAAGTACTGATTTTTCACAATTTACCACATGTCTAAAAGATCATGATTTTAGAAACTTTTGTTGTCTCCTTTAAGAAAGGGTAACTTGATTTGTGTGAAGCTGTTTTTTATTATTTCCTGAACATAAATATGACAAATCAAAATGCTTAGAAATTCGTTTCCCTTACAGTCTTTTGAGTTAAAAATGTCATGGATTATTAAATATAAATGGACAAATATGACTCTATCTTTAAAAATAAGGTGCAGCCTCACTTTACCCTTAAACGTAAAAACTGCATATTTACAAGTCTTATTTTTACAAACACTTTTATATCAGGTGATTCGAGGTACAGCTTCTTACTTATAGACTCGTTTAATCTTTATAAATCTCTCCCCAATAGACTTCAAAGACCTTACAAGTATGCAAATTTCATTTATTTTTCAGTTTGCTGTGCTCTTGGTAAAATACCCTCCAGGCAAAAGTACAATCAAATGGCAGTAGTTCAAAATAGTTTGTTTAAAAAAAGGACCAGCAGCGAAAATCAAACCCTAACAAACTAAATAAAATAGCAAAAAAAAAAAAAAAAATGACAACTATAATTTTGCTGGCCTAGGAATGCATGGTGTTAATATGGCTACAACAAAATTTGCTTAGTTGGACAAATAGTACTTTAAGAGACAATGCAGCATCTGAATAGCAAGGAATAGAACTATTTAAGGAAAAATCCACACATAACCTGTAATACTTTCTTCTGAGGGTCATCTCTTTGTGGCCACCCTAAATAGCCTCCTCATAATATATTTAATTCCAGGAGTTCTGAATCCCCTAAGAAATTCACAGATGTCTGTCTTTGAAAGATCGTGTAAGTCTCAAGACACTAGGCACTGTGTGTATTTCGAACCCTGGTTTATTCTGAACCATCTCTTTCATTCTTTCTGCGTGATATGTTCAGGAACAACTGCTTGTGTGCGCCAGTGTAACACCCTCTACCTGCACACTGCCACAAAATTTAATTGCTTATAATCAAGACTATAGATATAATTCAAAGACCAATCGGTAAGGTCCAGTCCTGTAATGAGTGCACCTTACCACTCATTACACTTAAGTGGACTTATTACGTATGACAGACAGTAGATAGGAACTTGCTTTCTGTGTTGCTGCATAATACAAAACCATTATGTCTATAAAAAGTTAGAGGTCGTAGTTTCATGTCTGCAGTTTTAAAGCATAAACCATTAACATCTTCAATGTCCTTCTTCTTGCCAGGCTGTATCAAAAGTGGAGAGAAGTGGTGCCGGTTAGGGAAAGTGGGAGACACACTAAGATGAAACAAGGAAGTGGACAGGAAGAAGGAATGCAGCATCAAAGCATTGTTACTGGGGAGTTCTGCTGTGCTGAGAGGTGACCATGGCAACAAGGGAACTGAGATGATGAGAGAAAACAACATGCTCCAACAATGTGAGCTCCTTTGTCTCTTATCAGAACACTTGATAGCTTTCAGAGTTGAGACATCCAAGTTCCGTATTGTGTTTTCTTGCTCTAGGAAGCAAATGGCTTTGGCAGGATCATAATCAAAGAATACTCAGAAAGTGGCTAAAATATGCAGTTCTGTCTATTATAGCCTGCTGGACTTCTTCTCTTGGATATTTTATTCAACTTATTTCAAATTACTGTCCATAGGAACATACCTGAAAGCTAAGGGGTAGCCCAGTGCATTGGAAGCGACGCCACTGGGGAGAGCAGGTGGCTCCGTCTGCATTAGCCTGTTTGCTGACGTGGTTGGAAGCAATCCCACACAGCTGTTTCAGGGAATGATGGCTCCATTCCTTATTAATTACTTAGTCTTCCTATCTGCCTCATTGGTTAGTCCAGTTCTCTGAAGTACTCTAGAGAGGAAGATGAAAAGTCTAATGTACTTTCTGCAGAGAGAAAATACAGTTCAGGAAGCACTGACTTCACTAAGGCCATTTTGTAAAGAGAGTGCTTAGTATAGAGATAAATTTTTGATATGTCTTGGTGTTGACAGTTTTTTGGAAAAGAATGAGGCATACACATGCACACACACAATCACGGGAAAATTTTCTTAAGAATACTCCAGAGAGTATGTAGTCAAATAACATAATTACACATTTAAATTGTGCTGAGACTTTTGACATCACTTGTTTTCATACATGTGATGAGACAGCAGATTTTTAGGTCTAACACCAATAGGATACAATTTATTTTTAATTAGAGGGGATGATAATGTTCCCCGATGGTGATGATCAACCTAATGATGTTTCTAATGTTGGGTTATTTCAAAAATGTAATTTTTAGGTTGGCAAATATTATCATAAGTACACTGATGTTACGAGGAGCACTTGCAAAGTGGAAAAGTATTGGGATGTCAATTAAGTTATCAAACATTCATTTTTTGTTAATTTATTTGATAAACTTGTTTATTGTCTTTGGTTTTCTGTTTCAATTTGCTGTTTATTCTCCCTGCACTATGTGTGAAAAGAAACTTCATTCTGACTTTCAGGTTTCAGGAATGGTGCAAAACATTAATTTGATTCCTATTTGTTTATCTTCTCCTTTGCTCACATCATAATTTTTATTGTCTTCTTATACTATCTACTTTTACATAACTCTTGATTTCAGTGAAGATATAGTTTATGACAAACTAAATGAAATGTGGAGGAAAAATGAATTCTAGGAAAGTTTGCATTCATCAGGAGTTTCTGCCTCAGAGAGTAGACACCCATGTCTATCACGAAACCATTGATAACCTTTTAGAGAAGAGCTTTTATTCCTTCTAAAATATAACACCTATGACCTATGGGAGCTAGATAAGATTTTCATCCTGATTTTTGCCCTTTTCTTATTTTAAACATGATTTTATAGTAGTGGGTGTTTATGTAACATATTTCTTCTAAGTAATTCAACAGATTTTCCTATATTTCACCTCTGTTATTGCCTATGAAATAATAACAGGTATATACTATTTCCGTGTCTCAGATAGAGAAATAGAGAAAAAATGATGAAAAGACTTATTAGTCATTATGTGACAACTAAGGTTTGAACCTTGTTTTGAATATCAAACTTTTTTTTATTAAGCAACTCTTCTGTTTAGAGAGCAAATAAAGGAGTATCAGCATAGAAAGAGAGCAGGACCATGAGAGTGGATGTGATGAGACAGATTTGGTGATATTCTGATAGATCTTTGTGGGTACTTCAATGGAGGCTCCTTGAGTGGAATAATAACATATCTCTACTTATTTTGAAGTGAATGCACTATTATCATTGTGGACCCATATTCTAGAACTTCAAAAATCATGTCTTTGCATCTATCTTTAAATGTTTTATTTGGAAACTCATAAAACTGATTTCCTCCTAGGAAGAAAACTCAGTGAGAGAATTTCCACTGCATCTTTCTGTGTCTTTCAAATATTGAATTCTGTGACTATTTTGTGTTTAAAGATGTCATTAGAAATTATTTTTTTAAATTGTGTTTTAGCAAGGGATGTTTTCAACTTCTTATAAAATGAAGATCTGTTCTAAATCACTGAAGAAGATCTCAAACTTTGGAATCTTGGCTCCTTGTTTTTCTGTTAGGTCCTACTCCTATTTTCCTAAACCCTTTTTTTTTTTTTTAACTGAGGAATACATGTAGGGAAAAGTTCTATGGGAGTGGCAGCTCAGTTTATGGTGCATATTGAAGTTGTCTATACAACTGTATCTTCACCAGTGGAATGCCACATGCTCTATAATCTCTCCCTTTCTCCTAGCCCCTTCAGCCCTCATCCCCAAACCCACCATTAACCAGGGGAAGAAGCTTTTAAAAGCAATGCGATGAGAGTCGTCACTACTGGTAAGGGAGACTTATGAGGGCTCCACTTGGAAGCACGTGAAGCTCTAGGAACAAAAGGACTTTCTAACATGGAAAAAGGAGAGAGGTCACATAGGACCAGGATGAAAATATGAAAGAGAAAAGGAAGGATACCAAGGGAAGGGAGAGTTCTGAATGCCCATGCAAGAAAACTTTAGCAGTGCCTCAAAAACCATCCACAGGCAACAGTAAAAACATTTTATCCCATTCTCTATACTCAGAGTACTTTCTCCTTGCTAAAACTTTGCACTGGTTCATGTCTGATTCTACTACTGTTGGGGGTTGGGGTGAAAAGGCATGATTATGCTTGTGTATTATTAACACTCTTGATTTTTTAAAATTCATGAGTGTGGTAGGGAATGGGAATTTATACTGTCTCATAGGTGAAATATCTGTCATAAGCCACTGGAAAGATTTTTATTTATGTATATTAATGTTTAAAATTTAGACTGGATTTTAAACAGTCACTGAATTTAAAGTTCTGTTCTAACCAGAACCTATCTTAATATTTATTGGCAAAAGTCATGACTCTATTAGAAGAAAGCGTACAATTCTGCTCTTGATATACTTTTCTTTTGCTTTGTTTTGTTTGGCAAATTCATTTATAAATGTGATTTGACCATGTTTACTGCCCGGGAACCATCTGCCAAGGTGAAAACAGATTCAAATTGTACATTGACAGAACTTGGTTTGTCAGTAGGAAATTAATAGCTGTTTTGTTTTTATTGCTAACACAATTGATTTTATGAAACTATTTAATTTTTTTGTTGTTGTTGATCTCAGAGTCGTACCACATTATTAACACCTGAGATTTCTTTCCTTTTAATGAGAAAAATGGATGAAATCTATAATAACTATTTGTGTGGAATGCTACTTAATATAGCAAGGATTGTATTCAGGTATTGTTATTTGTATCTCCCCCAAGTCTCTACCAAGAAAATGTCGTCTAGTAGGTTTTTATTTTCTGGTCACAGAATTCTACACAAAAAGTGCACAAGCTGACACATGGGAAGTATTAGAATCATTAAGTGATGATATCAATGAAATATTAACACATAAATATGGTCCAAATTGTTCTTCATAACTTATTGGACATTATCCTTTGAAAGAAGAAAGCAATTCCGTGCAGAGTATAAATTAAGCAGTGAACAAAGCGGGGGAAAATAATAGTTGAATAATTTTTCAGGTTTTATTTTTTAAACTGACATTCTTAGCCTGCAGACAATTTTAGTTCTCTTTTTCCACCACCTCTCCTTTAATGTATCTTAAAGTTATGTCTTAGCTCTGCCATCCTAGAAAAAGTTGACAAGGACAGGGCAACATGGTAATTGAAATAATCTCCTCTCAGTCCTTAAAGAAAATTGTCAGTGTGGTCATTTTTTTTTTCTAGTGGTTAATATTATTTGGTAGAGACATCTAAAAGATTTTCTTCTCTGTCCATATGACTTTAAAAGTTATTCGGTTCTTCAACCTCCTAAAATAATGACATATTTTTTCTAGGACTCTCAAGCAACATCTGATTAAAGATGGTCACGTAATAATATTTTTAGTCTTTTATTCCCCTGAAGCCTACTGGATGATCTTAAAGGCTAAAAAAAGAACATATCTCACAAAAGGATTCAGACAATGCAGTAGTAGGTAAAGGACTAAAAATGTGGTTGCATTTTTCTAAGGATTAATAGTTGATATAATTTGTCTTTAAAAATTGTCAGATAGGTGATAAATGGTTTCAATAAGAGGTAATGAAGAAAAGCCTATGTCTCCACAGGAGTGAAAATTTCCATATTTTTGCTTATGATAAAGGCCAAATAAACCCTGAGAAAAAAAGGCCATGCGGTAAAAGCAGAGTATCCAGGAAGTAGACTGTGTATCCAAACATTCAAAAGTTTTTCACGATTATGTTTGTAATTAAAGCAATCACATAGGAAAAAATAATTTCAGTTGGTTGGTGAGGTGCATAGAGGATATCTGTTTTTCAAAAATGGCAAAATTATTGAAGCACTAAATTTAAGAGCTAAGTTATCTAAAGATACACAAAATATGTAAATTTTCCACAGTCAAAACACAAACATTCTAAAATGTATAGTGTCTCTTCCATGTGTATTAACCAAAAACAGTCTGTTCAGATTAATATCATGATTTAACTCACAGTGCAAACTTCTCATAAAATAATCCCAGTTATTTTACATATCCTGTACACTTGAATAAATGCATTTACTACATGTTTTCTCATTATATCTTCAAATGAAATGGAAGAAAAATTACTTTACATACATTTCTCTTACCAGAGCAACATCAGTTAACTATGAACCTGAGTTTGTCAAAATGGAATTCACATTGTACGAGATTAAAGTTTAGCAAGCTTCTGCCTGCTGAATAACAAAGTATACCAAAATTCTTCTCAAGATAAAGAACTTACTCTAATCTTGCTACTAAAGTATCTTGTTTAAATTACTGAAAATAAAGATACAACAAATGCGACTTTTTTTATTTAATTAATAAAAGATAGCCATTTGCTTTTAGTATTCAAAGTTGCATTCAAGTTTATTTTGGGACTTAACATTAGTTAATTATAAGGAAAAGGTGTGCGTAAAATAAGGATGCATTTCTCTTAACAACTCCAACATATTACATATTTGTTAAAATTTTTCTAAACTATTAGCTTACATTCAAAGGTAAATAAAAATGCAGAAAACTTCACCAGAAACAGGAGGAGGAGTTTCAAGAACTACTAAGGTTCTGAGATTTTTACCATATCTAAAAGCTCAAAAGTCAACCTGCTATAGTTTCCTGGTGGATAACATGAGACTTCTGGCTCAGAGACAAAGGAATTTATTATTCCAGCAATAGCAGAAGACAGAGTATTAACTTCTCTTGCAGTGATCTCTCAAACCTCAATTTCCATAGGGTGACATAATGAAGGCCAGATGACACCTGCATATTCAATGGACTGTATTACAGGAAAGAAACTCACCTTAAAGAATATCAATCTTTTATAATGGGCAATAAGCATGTCTTGTGTTTTCTCCAGTAGGAGATACTATCTCTGTCTTCTAGGACTGTAAGCTAACCTGCCCTTTACTTTGGAAGTAAATACTGTTTCTATCTTCCCAGGTTGTTTGTTATGCAAACATCTATGAAAGAATAGTCTCAAACAAAAGGTAATCAGGTGTCTTGCTCATAAAGCATGCAAAAAAGCAAGAAGCTCATAGAGAAATGGTCCCAGCAATTACCGACCACTTGCTTCTACACTTTCTTTGTTTCTGGTGAAATTTCCCATGAGTACACTGTAGGTTACTCTGATTATTCTAACACAGGTTGGCCAAATTTGTTGAATTTGACACTTAGAATTTGTTACAACTGAGACTTACAGCAGTCAAGGTGGTCAGTTTGACGGCCCCTCCATATGGCTCACTGGTAAGCTGTAGGATTTCTAGTCCATTTCAAGTAATTGTATTTAGGCCTTTCTTTTGAAGGAACCACCTGAGGGTATTCATGTCACCAGCCAAGTTGAGTTCATCTGTGCTGTGGAATGACTGAACAACTGTTAGTGGAATGAAGGATGGAGAAAATATCCAGGTGGTTTGCATGGCAGGTGCAGAAACTGGGGCTACCGTCTGCTATTTGTTTATGGTAGATATTTTCAGTACAGTTAAGAGGAATGGCAATCAAATTTTGGTCAGAGTTGTTTGGCGGGAAATGGCAGACCCAATAATCTATTAAATGTACTATGTTTGCAATAGTTTAGGACGGCCACACTAGGAATTTTTTTTGTGAGAATAACTCCATGGAGCAACTGTGAAAGATATTATTAATGTTCTTCACTTCCTTCACAGAGACAGGGCCACTGTTGCCCCTCCACTGCCATAAATATGGGTATGTCCTAGTTCAGTAACTGTAACCTAACTTTTTTTTTTTCAATTATCTCCTGCTTACATGTTTTGAATGGAAGGGCCATGTGCAAGAGGGACAAAGAAATTTTATAAAACATACAGATATCCATTATTTTCTTATTTCAGCCTGTGTGGGCCACTGCAGGGAACAGTGTAGAAAATGCAAAGAACAGTGAATTCAGGCTGGGCGCGGTGGCTCATGCCCGTAATCCCAGCACTTTGGGAGGCCGAGGTGGGTGGATCATGAAGTCAGGAGTTTGAGATCAGCCTGGCCAGCATGGTGAAACCCGGTCTCTACTAAAAATACAAAAAAAAAAAAAAAAAAAAAAAATTAGCTGGGCATGATGTCACACGTCTGTAGTATCAGCTACCCAGGAGGCTGAGGCAGGAGAATTTCTTGAACCTGGGAGGCAGAGGTTGTAGTGAGTGAAGATTATGCCACTGCACTCCAGCCTGGTTGACAGAGCAAGACTCCATCTCAAAAACAACAAACAAAACAACAACAACAACAACAACAAACAGCAATGAATTCAGCTAAGTGGTCGTTATCCATATAATTTTCCTTATAATCAAGGATCATGCCCATCCAGTAAGAGAATCCAGGTGGCTAAACCAGAATGAGGCTGGAACCCACCAGACCTCTTTGTGAAGAGTGTACTAAAAAGCAGCCTAAGGTTACTATCAAAAGAAGAAAAAAAATATGTCAGAAATCATCAAGGCAGAATCTCTAATTTTTAAAATAGATCCCTATAGTTCCCCTACCTTTATCATCCTGATTGAAGCACAGGGAGCAGCTAGCGGAGGATGATCTCTTTCTGGAAACAGCCACATTTAGTGACCAAACTCCCTTACTAAGGTGTACAGACTAGAAGGAGGTTAGGAAGTAATCTTTTTGAGCTGTTTTTTTTTTTTTAATGCATGTTGTTTTAACACTAAATACCAATGTCTGCATATTGCAGAAAGCGTGCAAGGTTCATGGCTTAGTTAATACCTCAATTAACAATATGTGGCTCGATAGCATTTGTGATAGAAGGAGCATCCATTGTCAGGATGCAAATTATCTGCAAAGCTGAGAACATGACACTGGTAGTTTCAAGGTGATATATAAATGGGCCAGTGGTGGCTCCTGTACATTGACCCCTATGTTTTTTTTCTCCTTCAGAGCAGGCTAGGACGAATTTTCTCAAACTTATTCAGTGCCAAACTCAAGTTCTTAAACATCCAATTGCTTTAAATGTAGCCCAACTAAGCATATTTAGGGGCATTTATTTAGCCTACCTGCTTTGCATAGCCTATTATATTGTACCCAACATCTGTTAGTCATAGATAAGACAAACTCTGTAGCTATAAAGACCTGTGACTGTTAATTTTATGCAACTTGACTGGGCCCCTAGGTGCCCAGATACTTGGTCAAATATTATTCTAGGTCTTTCTGGGAGGGTGTTTTTGAATGAGGTGAACATTTTAATCAGTAGAATAAAGCGATACCTTCCCCAAACACCACATGAGTGGGCCTCTTCCAATCCATTGAAAGACTTGAATAGAACAAAAAACAAAAGACCTGAATAGAACAGAAAGAATGATTGTCCCCTGAGTGCAAGAACATTCTTCAGCAGATTGTCTTTAGCCTGGAACTGCACCATCTGCTCTTCTAGGTTTTAAGCCTGTCAGCCTACACCGCGGAACTCAAAATTGAATATAGATTTCCTGGCTCAGCGTAAGCTTAACCAAGAACTTGTTACCCAATGATTTTTATAAATATTTCTATATCAAAAGCTTTAATTAAGTCTCATCTGATTTAGATATTCAATCCTGGAAGTAAGACAAACAAACTAAATGCGCTTTTAGGCTAAATCTAAAGGAAAATTTACACTAAAATATTTGAATAAGTGAAAATGGCATTTGGCCTAAAATTTTCATAAATTCAACAATTTAGTTGGCCCATACAAACAAAAACTTGCTTAATTGATGTATTATTCTCTCCAACAAATAATTGTCAGTCATAACTTTTCAATCATGGTCTTTGTTCTCTAATTCCCAGTTTCAGACTGTATTTGACTTTTGCTTTGTGTTTGCTTTGTGTTCTGTGTTTATAGGATATGCTTTGTGAGCAGAAACCTTACCCTGATGGAGCTTTCTAAAAGCTTATAGTGTACAATAATGGCAAAAATTCATTTCCAAGATAAATTCTTTGAATAAACAGAACTCAAGGTAATTTCACCATTTATAATAACTGTCCATTATTCTACCATATGTGGCATACTGAACATTTTTATTTGGAAAAGTAAATGAAAATCAAACCCATTATATATTATCTCCCTTGTACATATATTTAACTATTCTTAATTTTCTATGAAGTGCTCTCCTTTGTTATAATGTTAATCATGAAAAATAATATTAAGACTCAACCATTAGATTTAGAAATAGAAAACACTAATGTAAAAACCTGTTAATTTTATTTGAAATTATTTATATTTGTACTCTGTTGCTATCTTTGGGGCTGCAGGAAAGGAGGCTCTTGCTTATTTGAATCACAGATATTTTAAATACTTCATAAACTGAGGCTGGTTTTCACTATGTAGAGAGTGATAAGAACGATTCTGTCAGGATGACCTTGGAGTAGGCTTTAGGTCAAATGGGCCTGGGTTTGATCTAACTCCAGTGTTTCCAGTGTTAATTATTTGTGCTACTACAACGGTCTGCTAGGGTGGCCATAACAAAATACTGTTGACAGGTTGACTTAAACAACAGAAATTTATTTTCTCACTGTTCTGGACACTAGAAGTACAAGATCAAGGTTCTTCCGGAGTTGCCAGAAAAATTGGTTTATAATGAGGCCTCTCTGCTTGGCTTGCTGATGGCCACCTACTCACTATGCCCTCACATGGCCCTTCCCCTGTGTTTGCACACCTCTGGTGTCTCTTTCTCCTATTAGGATACCAGGACTATCAAATTAGGAGCCTACCCTTACGAACTCACTTAACGTTAATTACCTCCTTAAAGGTCCTGTGTCCAAATACAGTCACGTTAGGGGTTAAAGCTTTAGCATATAAATTTTGAGAAGACATAATTCAGTCTAAAACAGTGACCCTAGGCAAATAATTAACCTGAACCTCTGTTTCTCTTTGTTTAAAATGGAGATGTTAAAGTTACCTTGAAGAACTATTCTGATTATTAAATGAGATACAATGTATCAAGTTCCCAACACAATAACAATGCTTAATAAACTAAACACACACACGCACACACATACACGCGCGCACGCGGGCACACAGAGAACTGTTACTCTGTGAATTTTCCACCCTCAGCCCTAACTCTCCATCTCCCATTGGTTGTTGGTTATTGCATAGGTATTCAAGAAGCAAGGGTAGGGGCTGCACTAATCAAAATTTAATCACAGAATACCTTTAAAATTAATAGTATTCCTTTATGAATTAACTAAAATCAGTTTGGTTGTAGGTTAGGTCCCTTTTTTGTGATTGTCCATATTTTGCCTAAGTCTCTGTGCTCTTGAAAGATGGGAATTTATTCAGGGTATCCTTCGCAAATAAATGTGATGTGAATAGGCCAAAAAAGTGTAATAGTTTGATATAGTAATTCAAGCCTCAACCTATAAGAAAGCCAAACAGGGTACATTTAGGTTAAGTGAGTTGCATAGGATGTCACAACGAAGTTTTGACAGCGATGAGCTTGTTACCTAGGTTTCTTAACTCCTATCCTATACATTTTGTAGTTCCTCTTAATTGCTTGCCTTACTTATTAGTTAAGTGACTTTGGCTCTTTAAACCTGCCACTTGTTTTTTCATTTGTAAAATAACAATTATAGAGTTTTATCCATAGGATTTTTATGAGAGTTAAATGTGGTTTTTTTGTTTGTGTGTGTTTGTTTGTTTGTTTGTTTGTAAAGCGGAGCAGAGTGCCCAACACATTGTAATGATCAATAAAATTAAATTTTTATGATAATTTCTAACAGTGTAATTGGTATCATTATCTCCTGGTCAGTTTCTTTCCCTGCAGGTGCAGTTTTTCACATTTAATTCCTTGAGGTAAATAACTGCTTTATGACTGTTTTCCTCAGCCTTACTTTCAGAACTCTCCAAAACGTAGCCTCTATCACCCACTTGGTATGAGTTCATACTGTACACCAACTTGAACCTCTGGTTCCAGTCCTCCAGTCATCAGTGTTATCATTGGTCTGTGTAATTCTCACTCTCAGAAGCACCCTTCTCTGGCAATATTCTATCAACTTCTAATCATCTTGAAAGGTGAAGATCAAGTTTACCTTCCCATTAGCCTCTTTCTCAGCCGTTGTTGTACATATTATTTCTCTTTCATTCAACTGAACTAATTCTAGTCTGATTCTTAGTCCACTTCAATTGGACTTTTAGACAAATTATTCATGCCATATTCTCAAATAAAGTCTCAACAAGATTTTAACCACATCCTTTTGAAGCCTATTGGCGGGGAGTGAGAGGGGAGGATAGAATCATGTTCTTCTAGGTAATGGGAGTAACCTTTACAATCAGAGATAGTTTTTATTTGTGCAGTCACTACACAAAACATTTTGGTCATAGGAGACACAAATTAGGAGTATGGGTTACATCACTGCTAGGAAGCTTCAGCGTTTAGTATCCCTCAGCTTAAATACTTTCTTAGTCACTTAGAACTAGAACGTACCTTTGTCTTAAAAATATGTAACCAATGATGCCTGATTTAAGGCACAGTGGGATTTATGGCCCAAGGGAGAAACATAAGAGTATATAGATGGGATTTATATTGATCAAATAATTGATAGTTGAGGATGCTGTAGCATTTGACCTAAAAATTAAAGAATGAATGGTATAATGGAACAGAACAGAGTCCTCAGAAATAATACCACACATCTACAGCCATCTGATCTTTGACAAACCTGAGAGAAACAAGAAATGGGGAAAGGATTCCCTATTTAATAAATGGTGCTGGGAAAACTGGCTAGCCATAAGTAGAAAGCTGAAACTGGATCCTTTCCTTACTCCTTATACGAAAATTAATTCAAGATGGATTAGAGACTTAAATGTTAGACCTAATACCATAAAAATCCTAGAGGAAAACCTAGGTAGTACCATTCAGGACATAGGCATGGAAAAGACTTCATGTCTAAAACACCAAAAGCAACGGCAGCAAAAGCCAAAATTGACAAATGGGATCTCATTAAACTAAAGAGCTTCTGCACAGCAAAAGAAACTACCATCAGAGTGAGCAGGCAACCTACAGAATGGGAGAAAATTTTTGCAATCTACTCATCTGACAAAGGGCTAATATCCAGAACCTACAAAGAACTCAAACAAATTTACAAGAAAAAAACAAACAACCCCATCCAAAAGTGGGCAAAGGATATGAACAGACATTTCTCAAAAGAAGACATTCATACAGCCAACAGACACATGAAAAAATGCTCATCATCACTGGCCATCAGAGAAATGCAAATCAAAACCACAATGAGATACCATCTCACACCAGTTAGAATGGCGATCATTAAAAAGTCAGGAAACAACAGGTGCTGGAGAGGATGTGGAGAAATAGGAACACTTTTACACTGTTGGTGGGATTGTAAACTAGTTCAACCATTATGGAAAACAGTATGGCGATTCCTCAAGGATCTAGAACTAGATGTACCATATGACCCAGCCATCCCATTACTGGGTATATACCCAAAGGATTATAAATTATGCTGCTATAAGGACACATGCACACGTATGTTTATTGCAGCACTATTCACAATAGCAAAGACTTGGAATCAACCCAAATGTCCATCAGTGACAGATTGGATTAAGAAAATGTGGCACATATACACCATGGAATACTATGCAGCCATAAAAAAGGAAGAGTTTGTGTCCTTTGTAGGGACATGGATGCAGCTGGAAACCATCATTCTTAGCAAACTATCACAAGAACAGAAAACCAAACACCGCATGTTCTCACTCGTAGGTGGGAACTGAACAATGAGATCACTTGGACTCGGGAAGGGGAACATCACACACCGGGGCCTATCATGGGGAGGGGGGAGGGGGGAGGGATTGCACTGGGAGTTATACCTGTTGTAAATGACGAGTTGATGGGTGCAGCACACCAACATGGCACAAGTATACATATGTAGCAAACCTGCACGTTGTGCACATGTACCCTACAACTTGAAGTTTAATAATAATAAATAAATTTAAAAAAATAAATAAATAAATAAAAATTAAAAAAAAAGAATGAATGGTATACAGAAATATGAGAAAGAAGGCACATATTGGGAGAGTAAAAGGGTATTCCAGAAATAACTTTATCAAAGGAGCAAGTTTAAATAAAGAGGAGAGTATATCGAGAATAGGACAGGTACTGTGGGCCTGAAACGTATATAATTTATGGCTTTTTTGAAAGAATACACATTGGAGAATAAAAATTTGATACAAATAAAATATTTTGAATGGCAAATGAAATCCCACAAAATTCCTGGAAGCTTGGAGATTCAGGACTTTTCCTTCTGAGATATCTTTAGGCAATTTTTCAGAAATGCTGTCACAGAAGTGCTTCCTGATTGTAACCTGACTTGCAGGTCTTCTCTCATAATTCTCTATTGAGAACTCCCAGTAACTTCTAGCATTCAATGGTCTATGCAAGTAAGCAGTCCTGGCATATCAAGTTCATCAGGCTCATGGTAAATCTGTGATTAAGAATGATAACGTTATAGGTAAAGTAACAGGAGAGAGGTGTAGAAGGTGTGGGGATGGTGGGGTTATTAAAGATCAACTTTAAATAGAGAAAAATGGGTCAATCGTGGGATTCCTTAAAAGCCATTTAAGCTATTTTGGATTTATTCACTGAAGAAGTCTACAAGGAGTTTGGAGCAGTCACTTTTGTAATTCAGGACTGATTTTCTTATAATAGAAGCCACACAGAAAATGATTTGCAGAGATACATCATTTTTCCTGGAGCTAAAATGGAATATGCACTTAATATAGGAATTGATTTGATCACCATTCCAATCTAATGTGTGCTATATATAGGAGGTGACTTACGATAGGGCTTCAATGGCTAACTTCATACTCATTAAAGTGTATTTTTCATTTCCATGCTCTTAAAAAAACAAAAGTCCTCATAGAAAGAAATTTGATAGAATTTTTATTATTTCCTTATCTTTCTTTAAAAGTGATTTTATTTTAATGACATGTACTTAGGAAAATAATGGGATGGAGTTTCATGATATGGTATTTTGATGGAGACAACTACCTTTATTACTAAGCTCCCATACATAGGGCAGAGAAACAGAGTATCAAAAGAAAGATAAAATATTGATAATAATTTTTTTTCAATTAGAAATATGAGTACAATTGCTTATTTGGGACAAATAAAAAATTAGAGTGAAAGCTAAGCTAGCTCTATTTTGTCTTTTCCCTGTCCTGTGAGAGTTCCCGTTTGTGTTATAGGGGCCAAGGGTTATAAGCCCTTATGAAATGCCACTGAAAATGCTAATATGGCTTGGAAATTATTCCTTCAAGTGACCCCTTAGAGGGGAACTGTATCAGAGTGGAGATGCCTCCTGACAGTGAGGATTAGACATGGGTGTTCTGTTTTCACAGACTCTGTAAATCTAGTCTCCTTGTATATAAGGAGGGTTGGGTGTTTTGACAAATGTCCTGAGATGGTTTCCTTTTTCTGCACTCAATATCTGTTTTAAACCACCTCGTTAGACAGCAAATATGCATCCTCTTTACCCTCTCAACTTCAGCTTCTCATGTGCTACAGCTTGTCTTGTGTTCAGTTAGGTCTCTACTCCTCCTATGTGAGGCTAGCCTAACACCTGATTTTATTGGCCCTTTTTCTTAGAGTGTTGTCCTAATCGCCTTGTATCTGAGTGACCAAAGGAATTCATTAAAATGCAGATTGTTTAAAGTCTGAGTCCAGAATGGTATCCAGGAATCCACACTTTTAACAAGCTCTTGAAATGTTTCTTACGAGCCTCAAATTTGAAAGACTCTCTTCATGACTAAAATATAAAACCTAAAAGAGATTCTTGTCCCACTTCACCAGTATTCAGCAATGCAATGCAACACTTTGAGTATATGTCTCATTTTTCTGATTTGTAATATAAGATATGTTTATAAAATGGTATGGATCTAACATGAATACTCTCTATACTAAGTTAGGTTAGGCTCTGGCACCCTTTCTCCTTTACCACTTCCCCATTTCCCTTTCTATATTGCTCCTTAGTCCAGAAGTTCTTAAAGTGTAGCCTTGATACCAGCAACATCATCATTCATCATCTGTGAACTTATCAGAAATGCAAACATACATGTCCTATGTTGTCTCCTCCACACTCCAAGTCCTATTGAACCAGGAACTCTAGGAGTGTGCCTCAGCCTTCCAGATGATTCCAGTGCACACTGAGGTTGGAAAATTTGATCTTAATTTCTTTCCTTCATATCTCTGTTGCCTACTCAGGAAATAATGGAAATTGTTCAATCAAATCACACCAAGTTAATTAAGAACGTCTGTATCTCAAAAGAAAATCTTGGTAAGAGAGTAAGTGCTAATCCCACAGAAATAAAGTAGAAACTGAAAAAAAAAAATGGTTCTTTTAGATCCTTGAGGGAAAATATTTTGATGAGATTAGTGAGAGTGTCATCAAACATTATGCTTGATCTACCCCTGAAAGTATCTTAGTGGATTTGATTTGCTATGAAGAATTCCTGAAGCTGAATAATTTATAAAGAAAAGAGGTTTATTCTGCTCACAGTTCTTCAGGCCATATAAAAAGTATGGTGCCAGCATCTGCATGTGGTGAGGGCCTGATGTCAGAAAGTGAAGGGGACCCAGCTAGTCACGAGGTGAGGGAGGAAGCAAGACAGAGGTCAGGGTGGTGACAGGCTTTTTGTAACAAACAGTTCTCATGGGGGCTAATAGAGAGGACTGATTACCACAAGGATGGCACCAAGCCATTTGTAAGGGATCTGCCCTGTGACCCAAACACCTCTCGTTAGACTCCACCAACATTGTGGATCAAATTTCAACGTAGCCTTAAGGAAGCCAAACAAACCATATCCAACATGTAGCAATGTCCCATTTCCAATATCTCATCCGTGCAGATCCATTGGAGTGTACATAACCTATATCATCCCCTCCTAGGTCTCTTTTCTATAGGGCAACAAATAATGGATAAATTAATATGTGCTTATATACAATTATTTACTCAACATATGGAGCTTATAATTTTATTAAGATCTTCTGAAGATGATTCCCCAGTCCTACATGTTGGAAAAATCCAGGTAACATGGTAGATAGAGAGGTAGAAAGCGAGCTTCCATGAAGCTTGTTCTATCTCCTCATGACTCTTTCTTTTTCTTCAATGGGAGTTTACACTTGTACCTGAAATATTTACCTGAGAAAACATTAAAGGGAAATCTCATTGCTGTGTTATCTCATTTGAAAGGCAAGTAAATAAGTACTAACTTTACTATGACATTTACAGGAATGTATGTTTTAGCTCAATATAAAGAAAACTTGTCTAAGAACTAAAACTCTCTATCCCAAAAATTCAAGCAGCACACTGTAGATATTAAGAGCACATTCTGTGGAAGCAAAAGGATCTGAGTTCATATTTTGTGACACCTTTTATTTTTTGTTTGACCTTGAACAAAATAGTAAATGCTCAAAACTTTAGTTGTCTTTAAAAAATGACAATAAATGGTCTTCTTTATAGGGTCATTGTGATAATTAAGTGTGATATTTGTTAGGTATTTAACACAGTCCCCAGGACAAATGAGCACTTAGTAAATGGTAGCTATTATTTTCATAGTTTCTAGCAGAGGATGAATTACCACCTTACAGTGATGCCAAAGAGAGGGATGAAAAAACTGCTAATGCCTATTTTAAGTCTATGAACCTGAGACCCTAGAAAGCCATATATTCTATAACTTTTACATTTAGATGAAGACTACCTCTAGAAAATAATTAAATGTGAAAAAAATATTTCCTCAAAGAAATTTTAAGATGCATTTTGGCTGGCTTACTTTTTCAGGGAGCCATACAACAAATCCTAAACAATCCTTTCAGTGGTCATTTTTTTCCACTCTGAAACTTTTCCACATTTGTAAGACAGTTTCTTTGAGGATATTTTCATCTCTCACATCAAAATTCAAATATGGACATGCATCCGTGTTAACATGAAGTTTATCTCCATCACTTATGTCAAATTCCATGAAGCTCATGGAACACTGGGTTGGCCTCAAATGCTATATTGTCTCCGGAAGAGTGGCCTTTTTCTTTTTCCAGTCTGCTTCAACATAGTTTTCCGGACATAGCTTTCTATTTCCCCTGAGTTAAGAGATGGATAAAAGGTTTTATCAATCTGACAAGTTATTTATTGCCATTATTCAAGACATTTGAGATTTGGAGGGTTTTAATGTGTACACTCTTTGATGGCATTTGAAAAACATCCATTAAGAATCAGCAATATTCTGATAAATCTCAGAGAAGAGCTTTTCTCTGCTATGCTCAGAAAATGTGATTTTAAATGAACAATGAATGCATAAAAGTCCTTTTTTAAGTGGGAAAAACATTCTCCTTTTATCTCATAAACAAAAAGATACATTTTACAAATGAAACGAAATATGAGACTCTAATACAATTTTAAACTATCACAGTGTCTTTGATTATAAATTTCATGTATTGCTTATGAGTCCTGTGGATGTTTTGGCAAATTTGTGTTAGAGTAAAAGCAGAAATGAGACTCCAAAAAGTGAACTCTTTATATTTGCCTCTTTGAATTCCTGGCCAAGTAGATGTACCATTAATAATTTATTTATGTTAGTATTGACTTCATTTGCTTTCACACTGGGTGGAGGCCCTTTGGGAATCTAGAATGCCAATAGAGTGGATTTTTGTCAGAGATTTATGGAGTCAATGATCTTGGGTCCATGGCAACAATCTAACAAATGACTCTGGCAGAGGTTAGTGGTCATTCAGTCAGTGTCAGAGACTTTGGAGGCAATTCATTTATGAGAATCAATAATCATAACTCAGGCTGGGGCTTAGTTTGTAATCTACACAGCTTTGTTTATTTTCAACTCACTCTGGTAAAAACTAAAAGAAAATAGAGCTATTGCATGTTCTTTTCCATATAATTTTGCATCAGTGTTATAAAGCTTTTACTATACTTGTATTTACATAAAATTCTAAGGACAGTATGGAATCAGAGAAAAAGTGATATGGTTTAGCTGTGTGTCCCCACCCAAATCTCATGTTGAATTTTAATCCTCAATGTTGGAGGAGAGGTCTGGTGGTTTGGTGGCAGGTACTTGGATAATGGAGACAGACTTTCCCCTTGCTGTTCTCATAATAATGAGTGAGTTATCATGAGATCTGGTCATTTAAAAGTGTAGCACTTCCCCCTTGACTCTCTTTCTCCTGCCCTGGCCATGTGAAGACATGTCTGCTTCCCTTTTGCCTTCCACCATAACTGTAAGTTTCCTGAGGTCTTCCCAGCCGTACTTCCTGCACAGCCTGCACAACTGTGAATCAATTAAACCTCTTTTCTTCATAAATTGCCCAGTCTCAAGTATGTCTTTATAGTAGTGTGAGAATGGATGAATACAGGAGGAAACAACTTGAATTTAAAACCATAAACACTGGGAAGAAACTTTCTTCTTAATAGCTTTAAAATTTTAGATACACATTAAAAGGAGTTTCGGTTACATCCCTGCTTGGAAGCATCAGGGTTTATAATTCCTCAGATTAAATATTTTGTTAGTCACTTAGAACTAGAATTTTCTTAGACTTTGGACTCTGTAGCAGTGATTCTTTTTAAGAATTTTATATATAACATTTTTATGATACTTTCACTGTTGCAATTTTACAAAAAATGGGAAGCAAAACACACAATTTAAGTAACTTGTCCAGAGTCTCTAGCTTTTATTGGAGATTCAAATCAAGACAATTGTACTTCAGGGCCCATGTTCTTAACAATTACACATACTGTCCTTAACTATTAAGTATAAAATAACTTATTATACAGAATTATGTAAAAGATAGGGAATAAGTTGTTGTTTATTAATATTATAGTTACCAGGTGTTTCAAATATAACTGTCCCAGAAGCCATGCAAGTTAAAATTTGCGTGTAACACCAAACCCATTTTACAGATTAGGGAAATAAATTTCAGAGTGATAAAGCAATTTGCCGTATATTCTATGGTTAAGAAGTAGCAGGTTTGAGGTTTAACTTTAAATCTTCCTGAACTCAAAAATTAAATTACTTGTATTCTATCACACTGACCTTAATAATCATAAATAATATTTCTACCCGTTAGAAGTTTAACCCCTAAAGTTACCCTTCAGAAGTTTATTTGTTGAATGTACAGATGATTCTGAAAAATATAGTAAACCTCTAAAGTATATTGCTATGATGAGAAGAAATTGAAATATTCTTTTTGTCTCTCTGTAGAGACTGAAATTTCTTCAAGAATAGTAATTTCCTATTTTATAACATTAAAAATATATACCTTAATTCACCTGAAAGCTCAAATGGATTTTTCAGCATTCAGTAAAGAGAATATGATATATACATAAAATGTCCTCTCCATAAAGTAGGCAACTGATTTCTGCAATTATAGATAATCATTAGATAACAAAACCTTTATCAGCTACTTTAAGTCATCTTGAAAGAATCTTTACATTGTTGATGCATAATGCACAAGAGAGTGCTCTCTTGGTAACTGCAAGTATATGTGAAGATACAAACTAGTATAGGTAAGGAGGAAAGATTCAGTTTTCCTACAGAATTCATATCCAGTTTGGAGTCTTAAAATAACTAAAATCTGGCTCTTCATGGGGCCATAGTTTCAAACCACATTGAAAGGGTCAAGAGTAATGGATATTTGATATGCAGATATACTGCAGCAATTACATTTTTATAAGGTTAATTGGAGTCATATGGGTAGTTTAACACAGCATGGTTTTTAATACTTTTGAATAACCCACTTAACTTGAAAGTCCTCAAATCAAGTCTTAAATTAGAGGGCCATTTTAAAAGCACAGATCTCTAGGCCCAAATGGTCATGAGAATCTACTCTATTTTATTTTACTAGATTAATGAAAACAATCTGACACTTTGATTGAAGTAGCAATAATAGGATAAGACTAGCCAAAGTACACACAACCAGTAGTTCAGATATATAATTTGTGAAGACATAGAAGTAGCTAGCAAATAAGTCTAGGAACATCAAGGTGGGATGTATTAATGTGAGCTTAAAATGAAATTAGAACCTAGATATAAAAAATAGCTCAGGACTTGCCATTTCTTCTCACAGGGCTCCTGAAAGAAAAATATGCCCAGAAAAAGCAAAAATACCATTTTGCTGTGAGTAGACTTTGCCTTAAATCATCTGTGACTCTTTAATGGACTAGCCAGAGGTAACATAAGATAAAAACAAAGCAAACCCAAATAGGCCAAAATCAAAGTAGGTGAAAGATCTTTTCAGTTTATATCCTCCACAAATCCCAATCTTACTTCAAACTCTAATTTGAAATAAGTTTAAATCATGTGTACCTTCTTAAAGAACATGAAGAAAAGGGAAGTTGTCCCAGTGCCAAAGGTGAAGCCCCCACTTGATTTCCTGCCTTGGAGCTTTTCATAAGTGTTTCCTGTAGGGTCTTCCTTAGCTATGTGGATAGCCCATTACAGTGTCTTCAACTTGAAAAGCTAGGATTAAAACCTTTCTTATGGGGGATGAAGTTGAGGCTAGTTTATGGAAGCAGGGAGCAGGAAAAAAAAGTTGACTTCCTTCTAAATAGGGTAATACCCCTGACTTTACCATGTACCTTTTATTAACCCCTTAGGTTTAATAGCAAGCCCCACAGTCAATGAAGAATATGAGAATTTTCTTTTGGGGAGATAATCACAGATAATCAAAAAGGCCTGCCAACAACTTCTCTAAGTCTTGCACCACAATTTTTTTCTTAGACCATTAAATTGGAAAAGAAAATAATAAATTGGAAAGTTTACCCTCTCGAGATTTTTTTGATTTTACTTCTGGAGTGTTTGAAAAAGTTTAAAAAAGTGCACTGAGTTTATTAAAAATTAATTTTAAGCATAAAATAAAAAAGATATTTTAAATCTTACTCTGAAAGTTTCTGTCAGCCATCTAAGATTTCCTGGTGCACACTAGGTGGCAACACAGCTTGAAAACACCATCATGCCAGTCATGTAAATACAACAGCAGTGTGTTAATGCCTTCTAACAGGTAACAAAAGACAACTTTCTGCAGGCAATTTCTATTTCCCAAAGAAAGTTTGAAGTTCTTGCTATAGTTTGAATGCACTCCCCAAAGTTCATATATTGAAAACTTTATACCCAATGTGGCAGTGTTGAGAGGTGAAATGGAAGGTATTTGGTTCATGGGGTACCACCCTTGAGAATAAATTAATGCTGTTATCATGGGAATGGGTTTCTTATAAACGGACGAATTTGGTTCCCTCTTGCTCTCTTGCCATCTTTTTGCCCTTCCAAAATGTTATGATGATGTAAGAAAGCTCTTGCTAGATGCCGGGCTCTCAAGATTAGACTTCCCAGCCTCCAGAATCATGAGCCAATATATTTCGGTTCATTATAAATTACTCAGTCTGTGGTATTCTGTTATAGCAGCACATAATGGATTAGAAAGTTCCAATTTGAAACTTCTCCCTTTCTTTTCATTGTTTTTATTTGAATTTTGCTTAATTGTTTGTTACTGATCTAAATGTTTTTCCTTTTTTTTTATTCCCAACATTTATTTTAGGTTCAGGGGTACATGTGCAGGATGTGCAGGTTTGTTGCGTGGGCAAACGTGATGTGCCATGCTGGTTTACTGCACAGAACATACAATCACCTAGGTATTAAGTCAAGCATCCATTAACTATTCTTCTTGATGCTGTCCCTCCTCCCACCCCCCACACTCTGACAGGCCCTGGTGTGTTGTTCCCCACCACGCGTCCATGTGATCACATCATTCAGCTCCCACTCACAAGAGAGAACAGGCAGTATTTGGTTTTCTGTTCCTGCACTTAATTTGCTGAGGAAAATAGCTTCCAGCTTCATCCACATCCCTGCGAAGGACATGATCTTCATTTTTATTGCTGCATTGTATTCCATGATATATATATGTGTGTGTGTGTGCATATATATATATGTGTGTGTGTGTGTGTGTATTCCTTCCCCCCCACCCCCCGAGACGGAGTCTCGCTGTGTCTCCCAGGCTGGAGTGCAGTGGCTCGATCTCGGCTCACAGCAACCTCCGCCTCCCGGGTTCAAGCAATTCTCCCGCCTCAGCCTCCCGAGTAGCTGGGACTACATGCACCCGCCACCACGCCTGGCTAATTTTTTTTTTTTTTTTTTTGTATTTAAATAGAGACAGAGTTTCACCGTGTTGCCCAGGCTGGTCTCAAACTCCTGAGTTCAGGCAATCTACCCGCTTCAGTTTCCCAAAGTGCTAGGATTACAGGCGTGAGCCACTATGCCCAGCCTCACATTTTCTTTATTTAGTCTATCATCGATGGGCATTTAGGTTGATTACATGTCGTTGCTATTGTGAATAATGCTGCAATGAACATACATGTGCATGTATCTTTATTATAGAATGCTTTATATTCCATTGAGTATATACCCAGTAATGGGATTGCTGGGTCAAATAGTATTTCTGCCTCTAGGTCTTTGAGGAATCGCCATGCTGTCTTCCATAATAGTTGAACTGATTTGCACTCCCACAGAACAGTGTAAAAGCATTCCTTTTTCTCCACAAACTCACCAGCATCTGTTGCTTTTTGACTTTTCAAAAAAGTATTTTCCATAATTTATTGGGGTACAGGTGGTATTTGGTTACATGAGTAAGTTCTTTAGTGGTGAGTTACGAGATTTTGGTGCCCCCATCACCCGAGGAGTATACACTGCGCTGTATTTGTAGTATTCTATCCCTTGCCCTCTTTCCACTCTTCCCCACAAGTCCCCAAAGTCAATTGCATCATTCTTATGCCTTTGTGTTCTCATAGCTTAGCTCCCACATATCAGCGAGAAAATACGATGTTTGGTTTTCCATTCCTGAGTTATTTTACTTAGAAAAATAGTCTCCAATCTCATCCAGGTCACTGCACATGCTGTTTTTTCATTCATTTTTATGGCTGAGTAGTATTCCAACATATATATACACACAAATATATCATCATAAATAATTATATATGTGTGTGTGTATATGTGTGTGTGTGTGTGTGTATACATATATATATATATCTCACAGTGTATTTGTCCTCTCATTGATTGATGGGCAATTGGGTTGTTTCCATGATTTTGTAACTGTGAATCGTGCTGCTATAAACATGTGTGTGAAAGTATCTTTTTTGAATAATGACTTATTTTCCTCTAGGTAGATACCAAGTGGGATTGCTGGATCAAATGGTGGTTCTGCTTTTAGTTCTTTAAGGAATCTGCACATTGTTTTCTGTAGTGGCTGTACTAATTTACATTCCCACCAGCAGTATAGAAGTGTCCCTTGTTCAACGCATTCACGCCAGCATACACTATTTTTTGATTTTTTGATTATGGCCATTCTTGCAGGAGTGAGGTGGCATCACATTGTGGTTTTGATTTGCATTTCCCTGATCCTTAGTGATACTGAGCATTTTTTTTCATATTTTTGTTGTCTACTTGTATATATTCTTTTGGGAATTGTCTATTAATGTCCTTAGCCCACTTTTTGATGGGATTTTTTTTTCTTACTGATTTGTTTGAATTTGTTGCAGATTCTGAACATTAGCCCTTTGTCAGATGTACAGATTGTGAAGATTTTCTCCCACTCTGTGAGTGATCTGTTTACTCTGCTGACTGTTGCTTTGCCTTGCAAAAGCTCTTTAATTTAATTAGGTCCCAGCTATTTATCTTTGTTTTTATTGCATTTGCTTTTGGGTCCTTGGTCATGAAATCCTTGCCTAAGTCAATGTCTAGAAGGGTTTCTCCAATGTTATCTACTAGAATTTTTATAGTTTCAAGTCTTAGGTTTATGTCCTTAATCCTTCTTAAGTTGATTTTTGTATAAGGTCTCCTACATGTGGCTAGCCAATTATCCGAGCACCATCTGTTTAAAAAAAAGTGTCGTTTCCCCACTGTATGTTTTTGTTTGCTTTGTTGAAGATCAGTTGGCTGTAAGTATTTGGGTTTATTTCCAGGTTCTCTGTTCTGTTACATTTGTCTATGTGCCTATTTTTGTACCAGTACCATGCTATTTTTGTGAGTATGGTCTTGTAGTATAGTTTGAAATCAGGTAGTGTGGTGCCTCCAGATTTGTTCTTTTTGTGGAGTCTTGTTTTGACTGTGTAGACTCTTTTCTGGTTCCATTTGAATTTTAGAATATTTTTTTCTAATTCTGTGAAGAATGATGGTGGTATTTTGATGGGGATTGCATTGAATTTGTAGATTGCTTTGGCAATATGGTCATTTTCACAATATTGAATCTATCCATCCATGAGCATGGGATGTTTTTCCATTTGTTTGTGTCATCTATGATTTCTTTCAGCAGTGATTAGTGTTTTGTAGTTTTCCTTGTAGAGGTCTTTCAACTCCTTCGTTAGGCATATTCCTAAGTATTTTATTTTTTTTGAAGCTATTATCAAAGGGGTTGAGTTCTTGATTTGATTCTCTGCTTGGTCGCTGTTGGTGTATAGAAGAGCTACTGATTTGTGTACATTGATTTTGTGTCCAGAAAGTTTGGTGAATTCTTTTTTTCAGTTCTAGGAGCTTCCTGGAGGAGTCCTTAAGGTTTTCAAGGTAAACAATCATATTGTCAGAATATCTTCCTGATTTAAGCTAGGAGGGTTTTATTTTTCCAGGAATTTATCCATCTTTTCTAGGTTTTCTAGTTTTTGTGTATAAAGGTGTTCATAGTAGCCTTGAATGATCTTTTGTTTTTCAGTGGTGTCATTTGTAATATTTCCTATTTCATTTTTTAGTGTGGTTATTTGGATTTTCTGTCTTCTTTTCTTGGTTAATCTTGCCAATGATCTATCAATTTTATTTATCTTTTCAAAGAACCAGCTTTTTGTTTCATTTATCTTTTGTATTTGTGTGTGTGTGTGTGTTTCAATTTTAGTTCTGCTCTGACCTTGGTTATTTCCTTTCTTCTGCTGGGTTTGGGTTTGGTTTGTTCTTGTTTCTCTAGTTCCTTGGGGTGTGACCTTAGAGTATCAGTTTGTGCTCTTTTAGTCTGTTTAATGTAGGTGCTTAGGGCAGTGAACTTTTCTCTTAGCACCACATTTGCTCTATCCCAGAGGTTTTGATAGGTTATGTCATTATTGTCATTCACTTCAAATAATTTTTTAATTTCCATCTTGATTTCATTTTTGACCCAATGTGCATTAAGGAACAGGTTATTTAATTTCCCTGTATTTGCATGGTTTTGAAGGTTCCTTTTGGAGTTGATTTCCAGTTTTATTCCACTGTAGTCTGAGAGAGTTTTAATTTCAATTTTCTTCAGTGTATTAAGGCTCATTTTATGGCCTATCACATGGTTTATCTTGGAGAAAGTTCCATGGGCTATTGAATAGAATGTGTATTCTGCAGTTGTTGGATGAAATGTTCTGCATGTATCTGTTAAGTCCATTTGTTCCAAGGTGTAGTTTAAATCTATTGTTTCTTTGTTGACTTTCTATCTTGATGACCTGTCTCATCCTGTCAGTGGAGTATTGAAGTCCCCCACTATTATTGTGTTGCTGTCTGTCTCATTTCTTAGGTCCGTTAGTCATTGTATTATAAATTTGTGAGCACCATTGTTAGGTAAATATATGTTTAGAATTGTGTTATTTTCCTGCTGAACAAGGCCTTTTACCATTACATAATGTCCCTCTTTGTCTCTTTTAACTGCCGTTGCTTTAAAGTTCGTTTTGTCTGATATAAGAATAGCTATCCCTGCTCACTTTTGGTGTCCATTTGCATGAAATGCCTTTGTCCACTCCATTACTTTATGTTTATGTGAGTCCTTATGTGGTAGGTGAGTCTCCTGAGGGCAGCAGATAGTTGGTTGGTGAGTTCTTATCCATTCTGTGGTTCTGTATATTTTAAGTGGAGCATTTAGGTCATTTACATCCAGTATTAGTATTAAAATATGAGGTACTGTTGCATTCATCATGCTCTTTGTTGCCTGTATATTTTGGTTTTTCAGTTTTTGGTTTTTCATTTGTATTTTAGTTTTATAGATCCTATGTGATTTATGCTTTAAAGAGGTTCTGTTTTGATGTGTTTCCAGATTTTTTTAAGATTTAGAGCTCCTTTTAGCAGTTTTTGTTCTGGTTGCTTGATAATAGCAAATTCTTTCAGCATTTGTTTGTCTGAAAAAGACTGTCTCTTTCCTTCATATATGATGCTTAGTTTTGCTGGATACAAAATTCTTGGCTGATAATTGTTTTGTTTGAGGAAGTTGAATATAGGGCACCCATCTTTTCCAGCTTGTAGGGTTTCTGCTGAGAAATCTGCTGTTAATATGATAGGTTTTCCTTTATAGGTTACCTGGTACTTGTGTCTCACAGCTCTTAAGACTGTTTCCTTCGTCTTAACTTTGGATAGCCTAATGACAATGTGCCCAGGTGAAGATCTTTCTGTGTTGAATTTCCCAGGTGTTCTCTGTGCTTCTTGTGTTTGGATCTCTCGGTCTCTAGCAAGGCTGGGAAGTTTTCCTTGATTATTCCCCCAGATATGTTTTCCAAGCTTTTATTATTCTCTTCTTCCTTAGGAATGCCAATCATTCTTAGGTTTGTTTATTTAACATAATCCCAGACTTCTTGGAGGCTTTGTTCATATTTTCTTATTCTTTTTTCTTTGTCTTTTTTGGATTCGGTTAATACGAAGACCTTGTCTTCAAGCTCTGAATTTCTTTCTTCTTACTCAATTCTATTGCTGAGACTTTCCAGGACATTTTGCATTTCTAAGAGTGTGTCCAAAGTTTCCTGAATTTTTGATTTTTTTAAATTTAAGCTATATATTACCTTGAATATTTCTCCCTTCACTTTTTTATAATAGTTTAGATTTCCTTGCATTGGGCTTTGCCTTTCTCTGGTCCCTTCCTATTTAGCTTAATAACTAACCTCCAGAATTCTTTTTCAGGTAAATCAGGGATTTCTTCTTGGTTTGGATCCATTGCTGGAGAACTAGTGTAATTGTGTAATTTGGGGGGGGGGGTGGTGATGACGAATCTTGTTTTGTCATATTTCCGGGTTGGTTTTCTGGTTCCTTCTCATTTGGGTAGGCTCTGTCAGAGGGTAGGTCTAGTGCTGAAGACTGTTGTTCATATTCTTTTGTCCCACAGGGTAGTCCCTTGATGTAGTACTCTCCTCCTCTTCCTTTGGATGTGGCTTCCTGTGAGCCACACTGCAACGATTGTTGTCACTCTTCTGGGTCTAGCGGTGCAGCGATCCTACCGGGCTCCAGGCTGGTCCTGGAGGTTGTCAGCACAGAGTCCTATGATGTGAACTGTCCATAAATCTCATTGCCTGTTCCAGTGAAGGTGGTGAGGGGTGCAATGGACTCCGTGAGGGTTCTTGGCTTTGGTGGTTTAATGTTCTGTTTGTGCTAGTTTGGTGGTCTAATGTTCTTTTTTGCTGGTTGGCCTCTTGCCAGGAGGTGGCACTTTCCAGAGAACATCAGCTGTGGTATTACAGGGAGGAACTGGTGGCTGGCAGAGCCCTAGAACTCTCAAGATTATATGTCCTTCGTCTTCTGCTACCAGGGTGTGTAGGGAAAGACTATCAGTGGGGCAGGGCTAGCTGTGTCTGAGCTCAGACTGTCCTTGGGCGGGTCTTGCTGTGGCTGCTGTGGGAGATGGGGGTGAGATTCCCATGTCACTGGAGTTGTGTGCCTAGGAGGATTATGGCTGCCTCTGCTGAGTCATGCAGGTTGTCAGGAAAATGGGGGGAAGTGGCAGTCACAGGCCTCACCCAGCTCCCATGTAAACCAAACGGCCAGTCTCATTCCCACCGTGCCTGCCCCAACAGCCCTCAGACCATTTCCAGGTGGAGAGCAATATGTGTTTGAAAACCTGTCCCAGGCTCTCCACCTCCTATCTGTGAAAGAAAAGCTCTTAGTACTTTCTCTGCCTGTGAAGTCTGCACACCAGATTAGCGCCCTCCCCCAAGTTCTCACCGGGACACTTATCACCCCATTCAAATTGTTAGCAAGTTCAGCTACAGATTTGTTTCTCCCTGTTTAGTTTTACCCCCTGCTCCTCTCCGGATGGATCCCTGTGGTGCCAGGCAGGAATGACCTGCTAGGGAACCCAGCAAGCTCCCAGGGCCTTTCTGTGCTCCTTCTACCCCTGTATTTCACTCAGCTTTCCAAATTGACTCAGTTCCAGGTAAAGTTGGAAACTTCTCCCCCAAACAGACCTTCAGCTTCTCCATTTACGCTGAGTGTTTGGGAGAGGAGAGTCTCCCTTTCCCATTTCCACAGTTGAGGCACTCAACTGAGTTTTGCGGGAGGTGAACGGAGGGTCTCCTGTGTACTGCAGGAGCAGTCTGCTTCCTTCAGAGGGTCTGTGGGTCCTCTCAGGATTGCTAGTCTATTTTTTGACTTTTTAATAATAACAGTTCTGACTGGCATGAGATGATATCTCATTGTGGTTTTGATTTGCATTTCTCTAATGATTGGTGAGGTTGAGCTTTTTTTCATATATTTGTTGGCTGCATGTATGGCTTCTTTTGAGAACGGTTTGGTCACGTCCTTTGCCCACTTTTTAATGTGATTGTTTGTTGTTTCCTTTAAAATTTGTTTAAGTTCCTTGTAGATGCTAGATATTATACCTTTGTCAGAGGGATAGATTGCAAAAGTTTTCTCCTTTTCTGTGGGTTGTATTTTTACTCTGCTGATAGTTTCTTTTGCTGTGCAGAAGCTCCTTAGTTTAATTAGATCCCATTTGGCAATTTGTGCTTTTGTTGTGATTGCTTTTGAGTTCTTTGTCATGAAATCTTTGCCCATGTTTATGCCCTGAATGGTATTGCCTAGGTTGTCTTCCAGGGTTTTTATATTTGTGTTTTACATTTAACTCTTCAATCCATCTTAAGTTTATTTCTTATATATGGTATAAGGAAGGGGTCTAGTTTCAATTTTCTGCATATGACCAGCCAGTTATCCCAGTACCATTAATTAAATAGGGAATTCTTTCCCCATTGCTTGTTTTTGTGTGGTATGTTGAAGATCAGATGGTTTTAAGTGTATGGTCTTATTTCTGGGTTCTCTAGTCTGTTCCATTGATCTTTGTTCTTGTAGCAATACCATGCTGTTTTGGTTACTGTAGCCTCATATTTTGTAGTCAGGTAGTATGATGCCTCCAGCTTTGTTCTGTTTGCTTAGGATTGTCTTAGCTATTCAGGCTCTTTTTTGGTTCCATATGAATATTAAAATAGTTTTTTGTAATTCTGTGAAGAATGTCAATGGTAGCTTAATGGGAATAGCATTGAATCTATAAACTGCTTTGGGCAGTATGGCCATTTTCATGATACTGTTTTTTCTACCCATTAGTATGGACTATTTTTCCAACTGTTTGTGTCCTCTCTGATTTCCTTGAGCAGCGGTTGTAGTTCTCCTTAAAGAGATCCTTCACTTCCCTCGTTAGCTGTATTGCTAGGTATTTTATTCTCTTTTTAGTAATTGTGAATTGGGGTTCATTCATGATTTGCGTCTCCGCTTGTCTGTTGTTGGTGTATAGTAATGCTTGTGATTTATGCATATTGTTTGCATACTGAGACTTTGCTGAAGTTGCTTATCAGCTTGAGAAACTTTTGGGCTGAGACAAGGGGGTTTTCTAAATATAGGAGCATGTTATCTGCAAACAAAGATAGTTTGACTTCCTCTCTTTCTATCTGAATACACTTCATTTCTTTTGCTTGCCTCATTGCCCTGGCCAGAGATTCCAATACTATGCTGAATAGGAGTGCTGAGAGAGGGCATCCTTGTCTTGTGCTCATTTTCAAGCGGAACGCTTACAGCTTTTTCTCGTTCAGTATGATATTGGCTATGTGTTTGTCATATGTGGCTCTTATTGTTTTGAGGTACGTTCCTTCAATACTTAATTTATTGAGAATTTTTAAGGGATGTTGAATTTTATTGAAGGCCTTTTCTGCATCTATTGAGATAATCACGTGGTATCTGTCTTTAGTTCTGTCTATGTGATGAATCACTTCTATTGATGTGCATATGTTGAACCAACCTTGCATCCCTGGGATGCAGCCTGGTCGTAATGAATAAGCTTTTTGATGTGCTGCTGAATTCAGTTTGCCAGTCTTTTGCTGATTTTTGCATTGATGTTCATCAAGAATATTGGCCTGTAGTTTTCTTTATTTGTTGTATCTCTGCCAGGTTTTTGTATCAGAATGATGCTGGCCTCATAGAATGAGCTAGAGAGGATCCCCACCTTTTCAATATTTTGGAATAGTTTCAGTTGAATGGGACCAGCTCTTCTTTGTACCTCTGGTAGAATCAGCTGTGAATCTGTCTGGTCCTAGGGTTATTTTTAGTTGGTAGGCTATTTATTACAGCTTCAATTTCAGAACTCATTATTGGTCTATTGAGGGATGTAATTTCTTCCTGGTTTAGTCTTAGGAGGGTGTATGTGTCCAGGAATTTATTCATTTAGATTGTCTAGTTTATGTGTATAGAGGTTTTTATAATATTCTCTGATAATTTTCTAGTTTATGTGCATAGAGGTGTTTATAGTATTATCTGATAGGTGTTTGTACTTCTGGGGGGCCAGTGGTGATATCTTCCTTATCATTTCTAATTGTGTTTATATGAATCTTCTCTCTTTTCTTCCTTAGTAGTCTACCTGGCAGTCCAGAAAAATTGAGGTTGAAAAAGTGTCCCTCCCTTACCAGCCAGATGGTTTTAATCTGTAGTTGCAGCCTGGATTATCTGTCACTAAAACAGGTGGAGCTTCTCCTGTATTTCCAAAGCTGTGCACCACCACTAAATTATTAATTGATTTAGTATTTCTAAAGATCCATGTGGTCAATAATTTCATTAAGGAATCCAAATACCAACTGTACATCAATAAAATTTAGAAAAAAACAAGTTGTTATAACAGTTTAAAACCAAGGTACCAATTTTCTCTACCTTACTCCTCAATCAAAAGTAGTGTTCCCAGAACTGTAACATATAGATCTATACTGATTTGCTAACCATAACCCATAGCAAAGAATTAACATTATGGATAACAGGAGTAAATGGAAAAGGAAAACAAAGTTATAGGAAGGAAAGATATGTTTCTTGATTTTGTTCTCTAGTTTGTATTACTTGATACTGGTGAACCACAACCAACAATTGGTTATCTTGAGTTTCAATCAATTATGACAGCATGCTTCACATTTTCTGGAGGAAACAACTTTCATTTATAAATGAATTTCTCTGCCAGAAATTGGAACCCAAAACACCTCTGGCGCTTTGCATATTGAGACATTTGCACTACAGGCTTCTAGATGTTCCCTTTTAGTTTCAATTTTCTCCTGTACCCCAACCTTAGCAATTTCAGTGGGGCTTTTTCTGTGAAGAAGCTGAGCATAGGCCCAAGTTTCACAGCATCTTAGATATTCACTGTGTGTGACCTGAAACAAATTATAAAAACTTTCTTAACTCCAGTTCCCTCATCTATTAAAAGATCATAATAATAACACTCTATCTCACATGGCAATGTTAAGGATTTAATGAGATAATATAAGTAACATGCCTTGTGCAATGCCTGACACAAAATAGGTACAAGGGATGTTTTTAATAGGTCATTGTCCAAACAAATATCCTGATCTTGAGGGTCTTCTGCTCTTCTCCTTTATGCTTCTTCATTTAGCAGAAGGTAATAAGGCCCTAGGGAGAGAGGATCACACACATGATAAAATATGGAAAAGAGATTAGGTGAATTTAGGAATTATAAAGACATCAAATGTGCAGCACCATTAAGGGTCATCAAGAACTGTGTCATAGCTATATACATTATGCAATGATTTTCTTTTATGAAATGGTCACAAATTCACATGGTTCCCTAAGGCCTACCATTTGATTACACGCTGTCCCAGTAAATTTTGTACTCCTCTAGGCTTTGTTTACCCTAATAAGATTGGAAGCTATTGAAAAATAGGATCTTAGCATCTTGACTTCTTTAATATTTTGTACCTTCAATATGTAATATAGTACAGGACACTTAATCTTCATTTGTTTGTTGGTTAACTAATGGAGAAATTAGATAAGATTGTGTTGTTCCTCTATCAACTATGAAGTTACAGACAAAATCTTGTGGAGAGACAAGACACAGAAAAATATAAGAAATGGTGAATTCAATGAAACATGTATAATTATGGATTTAGAGTAACACTGACATTATAATCCTCTTTATTCACACTTTTAACCCAATTTGGAGTTGTTCTTCAGATATTGTTATAGTATCATAATTTTATCTAAAATAAAACATCAAAAAATGATTGGACATCGAATTTTTATGAATATTCTAAGTCAAAATGATAAGTCTATTTTCAACGTCTTGACCACAGGCAAGACGATCTCTGAAATCAATAGTTGATTAAGGCAATGTTTATGAAATCGTATCTATCAGATCAAGTGTGCTCACTTCTTGGTGATGAAAGTACATTGTAATGTTTAACAAGTCTGTCTTCTTTTGTTTGTGATTCTATGAGTGAGACTATTTGCATATGACATTTACTTTTTATTACACGAAGCTCTTGTATTTTAGTATTGTCTGTTATTATTCACAAAGAAGGGAAAAATTGGTGTTTGTATAGTATAGCTGGAGTCCAATACTTCAGTTTTGTTTCAGTTAAATAAACAGTTCCGTTTATAAACATTCTTTGGTTCACCTTCAGTGATTCTTCCCTTGGCAGAGTGCTGCTGTCACACTATTTCCACATGTTCTCAGGCAAAGAGAACACAGTTCAACTTCCATGCCACTGGGTCACTGGTTTGGGGGAAAAGTCAACACATGTTAGGTGAACTCTGCACACTCAGCCCTGGAGAACAGAATGAACCACACTTGGTCTCTTTTCAGAAAGCAGTGGAGGAGATAGAGAGGGAATCAGACTTATAAATATCCAACTGTCCTCATAGAGGACAAAGGAGATGATTATAAAAAGATTTATAAATAAGAAGCACTCAAAATCTTGTGACTGCAGGAGAAATTAAACATGGGGTCTTAGGGCTAAATGTATTTTTCCTGCCACTGCTATTTAACCTCTGTTTTATTAAAATACTATTTTTCATAGTTAATAAATTATAGTTATATCTTTAACTAATATGAAACATTTTTATTAAGCATTATTATAAAATAATAATTTAGAACAATTATAATGATATGTGATCTTTACTAAGTACTTTCTATCTACCAATGATTGTGCTAAGGACTTTATAGTACTTGTTTAATTCATTTACATATAAAATATGTAATACAACTGAATATGATGAGAAGAATGGTTGGAAAATATTGTGAACAGAGTAGATGGAGTGGAATTTAGAAAATTATACATGGAGAAAAGATGGATCAAAACAGAAAGTAATTTTTTTGGCCATCCCAGAAGAAGAAAACAAATATCAACCCCCAATAAAGTAAATGTGTGCTCTTCCCTGTCAAGGACCTGGAGAAGTCTGGCAGTGCGTGTGGTTCCACTAAATAGTAACTCCTACCTCCCAGGAAGGTGAGGGTGGGAGTGGGCTGTTGTGATCACAGTTCAAATAATGCACAGAAAGATAAAGATCCATTCTAAGGGATAAATCATTTTCAAACCACAGGTAGAGCTGAGATGATTTTTCCAGCTGTTTCTGAGACTGTACATATCCATAGACTCTGGGTAGAGCTAGGACACTGAAAAAAACAACAACACGTGTGCCCACCAAGTTCCTTCTTCTGGCCCAGAAAAAAGAATAAATGTCAATGGTTGCAGCTGAGGTGGGTGCAGTTTGAAGACTAAGGTCACTTAGGAATCCTAAATATTTATATACACTCAAACATTTAATGTTTAATATATGCAGGTAATCTATATTTTGTTATTTATATTTCTTAATATTGCATCATCATAACAGTGCTCGAAACAATTTTAGATATTCACAGAAGTGCTGAGAAAAGAAAGTATATCTCCAGTAAGATTCTATAAAGCTAATTATCAGGATAATTCATAAAAATGGCCTAGGTTAAGATGCTATATATATAATATAAACACTTTTTTAGAAGACACTTGCGTATAGTCTACTTCTAGATAACCCAACTGACTGTCCTTATTTTTAAAAAAAAATTTAAGTATTTGAAGATTAAGACAAGCAAATCTAGTCTATGATGTGTAGCTTTTAGTTCATATTCTTGAACTATCAATTTTGTCTTCTAGAGACACATTTATTCTTTATAATAAGGCAGTCTTAGAATCAGAGAACTCTACTTAATTAATCTCAATTGGAGTCCCCCTGATAAATATATAGACTATGAAATAGTCTAAGCACCTAATAATGATTTCTAACATCTGAAAGAAAATAGTTTCAATGCACAATAGAATATGATGGTTTTATGAAACAACTATAAAAACAGATATTTTGCAATAAAATAAGAAGAATATTAAAAAATAATTTTTAGGACTATTATCCTATGTCACAATGTAAAACCTTGTTTAGATAGCTAATGTAGAGATTTCTAAACATGAAAAGTTGGAATAGATATCTTCTTTCCTGTCTTTCCCACTAAGTACATCCAAAATTCCTGGACTTTATATATATTACAGACTTAAGAAGGTTGTGAAATATGGAGCGAAGGAAGATAGTCTAGGGATCTTGGAATCGGAACGAAGCAGTGCATTTCCTGTGTTTTGCTTTTACATTATCTATGCCAGATTTGATTCTGCAGAACCCAGCAACCCAGAAACACCAACAAGCACAAACAAAATAAACCCCAAGAAAAACCCATTCTCTCTATCCTAAGGACTAGGAAAGGGGCAGCTTAACAACACAGAAAATTTTTACGCAGTAGTCACTCTATGAAAGCAATACATCACAGAAAAAACCATGACCCACTCTCACCCCCCACTGACAAAGGCTGAATTTGCAACCTACATGTCCACTCTTTCCATGGTGAAATGAGGTACCTCTTTACCCCACTTCCACCCGGCCAGTGTGGTATCAGAGAAAGCTAAATGGAGAGCCCAGAATTTTACCCCAACAGGGCAGTAAAGAATCCCTTCCCTGGTCTCCTGGAGTATCAGTGGAGACCACATGGGAGAGCCTGGACTTCCATTCCCATTGAGGATAAAGAAATACGTACCTCCTCCTGCTAGAGTAATATCAGAGGAGATATAATGGAGAGTCAGAATTGTTATCACCACTAATAATTAACTAGAACAGCCTCTCACCCTTTCAAACATATACCCCTAACGTGTCAGTAGAGGCTACATGGCTAAGAGTAGCAGAAACAAGACACCCTTGCTTTCCCAGTCATGATTGTGTCAGCAGATGTCTACTGGAGAGCTTCAACTATCATCTCTGCCAAGCAGTAGGAAGAAACTCCTTGGGTGTAAACAGATAGGGAGTGAGTAACCTGGATTTCCACTGTCACTAGCAGTACTGTTACTCCCATGGGAATAGTGGCAGAAGAGGCCTGTTAAAATAGATTTAAATAAAATGCATAGCCTCATAATATAATACCAAAAACATATAAATTTCTATTAAAAATCACTTCCCATACCAATAACCTGAAAAATCTTAACTTCAAGGAGAAAAGACAATCCACAAATGCCAATAGCTAGATGACGCAGATGTTAAAAGTACTTGCCAGATCTGGCAAGTACTTTAAAAGCAGTGATCATAAAAATGCTTCAATGAGCAACTATGAACTTGTTTGAAACAAAATATGGAAAGTAAGGGGAGAGGATATAAAAAGCAAAATGGAAACTTAAAATTTAAAAATGTAGTAACCAAATTGAAAACCTTCTAGATGGGCTCAAAAGCAGAATGAAAAGAGAAAAGAAACGAATTTGTGAATTTGAATAGAATAATAGAAATTACCCAATATAGACAATAATGAGAAATTGAACATAGTAAAGTTCAGGGATGTGAGGGATTGTAGCAAAAGATTCAACATTTGTGTCATTGGAGTCTTAAAAGGAAGGGATATTGAATTTATAATTTTAAGACTTTTAAAAAAAGAAGGTCTCCAGGACCACATGGTTTCACTGAAGAATTCTACCAAAGTTTTAAAGAATAGTTGATATAAATCTGTTTCAGAAAACAAGAAACAACTTTTCCCAACTCATTTTATGAAGCTGATACTACTTTGATATCAGACCAGCCAAAGGCAATATGAAAAAGGAAACTAAAGACTAATATCCTTCATGAATATGGACATAGAAATTCTTCATAAAATGTTAGAAAATAGAATTCTGCAATATGCTAGAAAATTATGAACCACGGTCAAATGAGCTTTATTTCAGAGATGCAAGACTGATTTTAAAATCAATATAATCCACTATATAATAGGTTAAGAAGAAAAATCAGAATAAAAATGATCATATACATTGGTGCAAAAAAGTTATTTGACGAAATTCAACATCTTTTATGGTATAATCTCCCAGAATAATGTGGAATTTATTCAGCTTGTTGAATAACATCTGCAAAAAACCTTCAGCTAACCTCATACCTATTAATGAAAGACCGAATGCCTTTTCTCCTAAGATTAGGAACTGGTTACTACTCTTACACAACATGGTACTAGAAATTCTAGATGACAAATTAACACATAAAAAAGGAAATAAATCGGATATAAATCAGAAAGAAAGAAATAAAACAGTTTCTATCTACAGATGACATAAATTTACATAGTAAATCCCAAGGAAACTATGAAAAACTCATAAAGTAGGTGAGTACAATAAAGTCACAGGATACAAGTTTAACAAAAAGCACAACTGTATTTCTATATAAGCTCAATGAACAAACACATATACATCTAAATTAGAAATGCAATATCATTTATAATCACTCAAAAAAGGAAATATTTTGATGTAAATCTAACAAAACGTACACGACTTGTAAGTTAAACTGCACAACACTGAAGAAGACATTAAAGAAATTGAGGTGGGCGGATCACGAGGTCAGGAGATTGAGACCATCCTGGCTAAAACGATGAAACCCCGTCTCTACTAAAAATACAAAAAAGTAGCCGGGCATGGTGGCAGGTGCCTGTAGTCCCAGCTACTCTGGAGGCTGAGGCAGGAGAATGGTGTGAACCTGGGAGGTGGAGTTTGCAGTGAGCCAAGATTGCGCCACTGTACTCCAGACTGGGCGACAGAGCAAGACTCCGTCTCAAATAATAATAACAATAATGAATAAATAAATCAAGAAAAATGCCATGCCCATGGATTGGAAGACTCCACATAGGAAAGATGTAATTTTCCTCTGCATTAATGTAATTCTTATGAAATTTCCAGCAATATTTTGTATAGATATAGAAATGTCATTAAAAAGTTTACATGAAAAGATAAAGGGTCTAAAACAGCTAAAACAGTTTTTAAATGGAAGAATAAAATGGGAGAAATCAGTCTACAAAATTCCAAGTCTCAGAATCATATCATCTGCAAACAGAGATGGGTTGACGTTTTCGCTGTTTGGATGCTTTTTCTTTCTTTCTTCTGCCTGAATGCTCTGGCCAGGACTTCCAGTACTATTCTGAGTGAGAGTGGTAAAGGAGGGCATCCTTCTCTAGCTCTAGTTTTCAAAGGGAATGTGTCCAGATTTTGGCCATTCAATATGATGTTCACTGTGAGTTTGTCATAGATGGCTTTTACTGTTTTGAAGTATGTTTCTTCAGTGCCTAGTTTATTGAGTATTTTTAACATTAAGGGATGTTGAATTTGATCAAAATCCTTTTCTGCATCTATTGAGATAATCATATGGTTTTTGTTTGGTAGTTCTGTTTATGTAATGCATCATATTTATTGATTGGTATATGTTGAACCAACCTTGCATCCCAGGGTTAAAACCTTCTTGATCATGGTGGATTAGCTTCGTGGTGTTCTACTAGATTCAGTTTTGCTAATATTTCATAAAGGATTTTTGCATCTATGTTCATTATGGATATTGGCCTGGATTTTCTTTTTTTGTTGTTGTGTCTTTGCCAGGTTTTGGTATTAGGATGATGCTGACCTCACAGAATGAATTGGGTGGGAGTTCCTAGTCTCCACCCACCCAAAAGCTCCTTGGTCTGATTAACGACCTCAGAAAAATTTCAGAATACAGAATCAATGTACAAAACGTAGTAGCAGTCATATACACCAACAACATCCAAGCTGAGAGCCAAATCAGAAATACAACAATTGCCACAAAAAAATGCCCAGGTATATAGCTAACCAGGGAGGTGAAAAATCTCTACAGTGAGAATTACAAAACACTGCTTATAGAAATCAGAAATGACAAATAAATGTGAAAACGTTCCATGATAATGGATAGAAAGAACTAATATTGTCAAAATGGACATATTGCCTAAAGAAATTTATAGATTCAAAGCTATTTCTTTCAAACTACTAATGACATTCTTCCTAGTATTAGAGAAAACTGTTTTAAAATTCATATGGAACCAAAAAAGAACCCAAATAGCCAAGTCAATGCTAAGTAAATGGAAGAATGCTGGAGACATCACACTACCCAACTTCAAACTATGCTACAAGGCTACAGCAAGCAAAACAGCATGTTACTGGTACAAAAAAACACACAGACCAATGAAACAGTATAGAGAGCCCAGAAATGATGCTTCACACTTACAATAATTTGATCTTCAACAAAACTGATAAAAACAAGCAATGGCTAAAGGACTCTATTCAATAAATGGTGCTGGAATAACTGGTTAACCATATGCAGATGATTGAAACTGGACCCCATCTTTACACCGTATACAAAACCAACTCAAGATGGATTGAAGAGTTAAATGTAAAACATAAAACCACAATACAAACTCTGGAAGATAACCTAGGAAATGCCATTCTGTACATAAGACCTGCAAATTTTTCATGATGAAGATATCAAAAACAATTGCAACAAAAACAAAAATTGACAAATGAGACCTAATAAATCTAAAGGCTTCTGAACAGCAAAAGAAATTAACAACAGAGTAAACAGATAATGTACAGAATGGGAGAAAATATTCACAAACTATGCATCTGATAAAGGTCTAATATACAGAATCTATATGGAACTTAAATGCATTTACAAGCAAAAAACACACAACCCTATCAAAAAGTGGGCAAAGGACATGAACAGACACATTTCAAAAGAAGATATACATGTGGCCAACAAGCATGTGAAAGAAGTACTCAACATAAACTAATCATTAGAGAAATGCATATCCAAACAACAATGAGATACTCTCTCACACCAGTCAGGATGGCTATTATTAAAAAGTCAAAAAATAACTTACAGACCTGGTTGCAGAGAAAAGGGAATGCTGTTACAATGCTAATGGAAATGTAAATTATCTCAGCCACTGTAGAAATTGGTGTGGCAATTTCTCAAAGAAAACAGAATTACCATTCAACCCCTCAAGGCCATTATTGGGTATATACCCAAAGGAATATGAATCATTCTACCATAAAGATACATGTATACATATGTTCGCTGCAGCACTACTCACAATGGCAAAGATATGGAATCATCCTAAATGTCCATCAGTGGTAGGCTGGATGAAGAAAGTGTGGCACACAGGAATACTGCACAGCCACAAAAAAGAACAAGATCACATCCTTGTTCTTTTTTTGTGTGTTCTTTTTAAAGCACAGTCACAAACAAGAACAAGATCACATGGATGGAGTTGGGGGTTATTATTCTAAGCAAATTAACACAGAAACAGAAAACCAAGTACAACATGTTCTCACTTATAAGTGAGAGCTAAATAATGAGAACACATGGATACAAAGAGGGGAAAAAAAGACACTGAGGACTACTAGAGAGTAGGGAGAAGGAGATGTGAAAATCTGCAGAGCTCAAGATCATTGTGAAGGTTTTTGAGGTAGATCTAGAGCAAACTGTTAGAAATGGAAATCATTCTGTAACTATTAGCATAAGAATTGCTTTAATTAAATTGCTTATAAGGCCAAAGTTAACGGTCCATGGAAGTTTCTTTTATATGAATACAGAGTTAACCTTTGTTAAATTAAAACAATAATTATAGCAGTCATTGCAAGTTTTAATTTAAATTGTCACATGTGACAGGATTTTCTTATTTTTGTGGCTGAATACTATTTCACTGTATGCATATACCACATTTTCTTTACACATTTCATACGGTTCGAATATATGTGCCTGCCCAAATCTCATGTCGAATTGTAATCCCCAGTGTTAGAGCAGGGGTCTGGTAGGAGGTGATTGGATTATGGGTGTGAATTTCCCCTTTGCCGTTCTCATAATAGTGAATGAGTTTTCATGAGATCTGGTTGCTTAAAAGTGAGTAGCACCTCCCCCTTTGCTCTCTTCTTCCTGCTCTGGTCATGTAAGATCTAACTCTTCTACTTCGCCTTCACCATAACTGTAAGTCTCCTGAGACCTCCCCATCCCTGCTTCATGTACATCCTGCAAAACTGTGAGTCTCTCTCTCTTTTTTTTTTTTTTAAATAAATTACCCAATCTCAGGTAGTTCTTTATAGCAATGTGAGAATGGACTAATGCACCATTCTTTCATCGATGGACATTTAGATTATCATACAATATAGATGAACCTTGAGGACATCATGCTAATTGAAATAAGCCAATCACAGAAGCACAAATACTGCATGATTCCATTTACACAAGGTATCTCACCTAGTCAAACATAGAAACACAAAGTAGAACCGTGGTTTCCAGGAGCTAGTAAGAGGGGAAAATAGGGAGTTGCTCTTCAATAGATATAGAGTTCCAGTTATGAAAGATGAAAAAGTTCTAGAGACATGTTATATAACATTGTGCTTATAGATAACAACCCTGTACTGTACACTTAAAAATTTGTGAAAAGAGTTGATCTCACAGTGTTTTTTCAATACAATAAAAAGTTAAATTACCACTGGAAATATTTTTCTATATCAGTGCTCTTTCAACTGCGATCCACAAACTGTGCTAACAATAAACTCCTTGTTATGGGGTTCGTGTCAATATAAAGAGCTTAATCACAATTCACAATGGCACTAAGCATTCTGTTTCACATATCTGACAGGTTCTTGGTAGCAAGACTTTATTGATTAAGATAGCAATGCATTAAATTACATTTTTGATCAAGCTTCTTATCTCTTAGTGTAAGTGTAATGAACAGTTTGGGAAATAGCTACTTTGAGTATGTGGTTACTTTTATTCTTTGTGAGTCATTTCAAAAATAATAAAAAACAGAAATTACAAATAGAAAGGCGGAATGATTTCCTCATCTGTGCATACACACACACACACACACACACACACACACACGATCTCAGGAAGCTCTGCCTTCTGGCAGGCACTTTGATTGCTGAGATATGGACTATAATGGTATGTTCAAAAGAGTTCAAAGAAAAATTTCAAAATCAAGAGATTAGTGCCTTTCTTTTGTTTTGTTTTGTTTGATATCCAGAAAAACAGATTGTGAAATCTGTTTTCTGACATCAAAGAAAGAGTCCACTTTCAGTCTTTTTTTTTTTTTTGTATTCTGTTCAGTGGAAAGTATGGCCAAGCCAGGACTTACCATTCAATGACCAAGTTAATGCAATAACTAATAACCCGACATGGCTCAAAAATTGAGTACATTTTTGGGAAAAATGTTTTGGTTGACAGGCAGTAATACAGCTGCACACCTTAAGTTTCTGGAAATGGTGTCACTAGCAGTAATTAACTCTTTCCAAATCTGTGAAGTAGCTTCTTGTGACATCTTCAAATACTCCACATTGAAAGCAAAATGGTATAAGTCATATTATTTTTACAACTCAAATCTTCTCTTTATATGGCCTGAGGCAAACATCAGAATGCCTCATAGCGTATGTTCAATGCATACCTGTTGAATTGAGATACTTTGGTGTTATGGAAATAGCCTGGGCTTGGGAACATGAATATTAGGTTCTAGGCCTAGATCTAACGGACTTAGTGGTGTGACCTGAGAAAGTCATTAGTTGAGTTTACACTTTGATTTCCACTTACTGAAAATTCAGGTTAGAGGAACAACATAATACATTACTTTTAAAGGCATTTACTTATCTTGCTTAATAAACACCATTAACTAATTTCCAAACTCTTACAATAATTTCTTTACTGGTCTTTAGTCAGGACATTTTAGATATACATATAAATTTCACACCTACTGATCGCTCCAGGTAAATCTTCTTAAAGGATTTATTTGATCATTTCACTTTTTATTATTAAAATTGAACAAGAAAATAAAAGTTCACTACCATTCTCTAAACAAAGCTCAAAATGTTGACTTTCAGTTTGGCTTTACAAAATCCCCATCAGCCATTAACAGCCATTATTCTCAGTCTTTTATTTCATTCTGCTGTGAAATTAGTATTTATTCTAGCCCAACAGTGTCCTGCTCTTTACCACACCTGGCTAAGCTCTGCTGCTGTGTTATTGGCTTATAATATTCCTTTAACCTAGAAGTCTCCTCCTTTTCTCTTTTTTAATCCTTGTTTTGCCAACAATAGTTCACGTTTATTGAGTGCTCACTAGTACCAGCAAATACACTAAAACTTTTACAGAATTTTCTTGTTTTTAATTTGCACAACTCTCTCAAATAGGCAATATTATTAGGTTCATTTTCCTGATAAGAAAACTGAGATATAGAGAGGTTAAATAAATGTTCTAATGTCAGGCAGACAGTATAGTAGCAAAATGGGAAATGAAATAAAAGTCTATTTTATAGGAGTTAAAAATACATCTTATAAGTATTAAAAATACATTTTATAGGAAGCATTGAGTTCTCAACAGGAGACCAAAGGAAAGTCATTAAGGTGGCTTCAAAGGTTATAATAATTATCTCTACTTTAAAAATAATTAAAATTTTAAAAATAACTTTTATATCTTCATTCTGTTCAATTTATTTCTTCTTAATTTAGTATCAGCAGAACCTTAAGTCTGGCAAAAAATAGTAATAATGAAATTAAGAGAACATCATTTTAAAATGTAATAGTTATTTTCCAATTTGAGTACAAAGCTAAAAGAATATGATTATTTCATATTACTTTTTGGTTGTAATAAAAATAATAAAACTGACTTTTACAAGGCTGAAAAGAATTTCACTAGAACACTGATTTTCTCAAAGTATAAAAATCTTAATAATTTAGACATAAAATTATGTTTACTTGAATGTAAATTATCTGATCCCAACACACAGTCTGCTTAATTAAAGGATGACTTTTGTATTATTAAAGCTTATCTATATGTATGTATATAGCTTTTGCATTCAACTAGTTGACTAGGGAAGGCTTTCAAAAGATTTAAGAGGTATTCATTTGTTGAACAAATGCTTTATATTCACCACTGGGAAATAGTTTAAGCCTGCTGTGTCAATTAGCTTAATTGATAAGAACTTCAATTGGTCCTGGAGTGTGTTAATTTCCTGAGGTGAGCCTATTGAGAGAATTACTTAGAGAAACTTTCACAGTTGGGAAACCTTTCAAACACACTTCACTTAATCTGGGATTGGGTTACCACATTTTCACACATATTTGATGCCCCAAATAGTCCCTACTTTAGCACCTTTGATGTCAAGATAATCCTCTGCTCCCTCTTTCTCAGTTTTCTTCATCTGCCACTCACTTAGACAAGAAGGACAAAAATTCATACTGATTGTTCCAAAAGGTAAAATTTTCAGTGCTTGAAAATTACTCTTTAGTGTAAGGAAGAATTTCCTTAAACTTGTCTCAAAATTATAAGATGTGTAGTTTACAGGTGGATTACGAATATGCCTGTATGTGCTTAGAAGTGTTTACCCATATAGATCCTTTACATATGCAATACTATGTTATCATAGCAGATCTATAAATTACTTATTTCCATTTTATAAATACAACAAACCAGGCTCAGAGAAACTAAATGACTATTTAAGGCTGCATAGCAGAGCCATACATTAAATCAAATCTGGAAAACTGTGTTCTTTTCTCCACATTATACTATCTTATTAAAGATGAGCTGGGCAGTAGTTTTGAGGTATATGCTAAAAGAAATTCAAGCAATTGTTGGAAATTTAGGGAAGAGTTGGACTAAGGTCTTGCACTTCTCTTTGAGTCACTTGATGGCCTAGTCTCTTTCTGAAGAGTCTGAAAATTAATGAGATCTCTCTCTCTCGCTCTCTTCCCTTCTCTGTCTCTCGCTCCCTCTCTCTAATTTTCACATGATGGCTGATGCATACAGAGAGTGACGAAAACAACTATAAGCCAGATTTAGGGCTCTGGAGCCTAAATTCTTCTGAGCTTTGCAGCTTGATTGACAGGTTTCCTCTCAGATACCCTTACCCTCTGTGCAAGGTGCTGGTAACTGCTCAAAGGTGTTAACTTCTTTGTTTACAAAGGTTCACACCTATGGGACTTTTCCCTTAATTTCACTCTCACAATCCACGTCCTAATTATGCTCTGAACTTTTCATCTCTCTAAATGTCTTAAAATCTATGGCTCTCAAATCTCTGTGTTCAGTGTGGTCCACTTTTGTAAAATGTATTGTCTTAATGAACCCCATTACCTGAATTTTTACAGCTCTCCTAAACTAAAATGCCCCAATGCCAACAAATTGGCTAACCTAGAAGAAATGGATACATTTCTAAAAACATACAACTTACCAAGACTAAATCAAGAAGAAATAGAAAAACAGAACAGACCAACAACTTGTATGGATTGAATCAATAATTTTTTAAAAAATCTCACATCATAGAAAAGCCCAGAACAAGATAGATTTATAGCAGAATTCTACCAAACATCTAAAGAAGAATATCAATCCTTCTCAAACTCTTCCAAAGTACTTTTAAACTACTTTTACGAGTCCAGCATTACTCTTATGTCAAAGCCAGATAAGGACACTACAAGAAAATAAAATGGCAGGTCAATATCCCTGATGTACACAGATACAAAAATCTTCAACACAATATTAGCAAACTGAATTCAACAGCAAATTTAGAGGATCTTTCCCTACAGTCAAGTGAGATCATTGTCCATAAAGTTGGATGTCCTACTATCCTTGCATCTATGAAACAATGGATAATGTGATATGGTTTATCACATTTATTATGCAAATAAATAAAAGCATTAAACAATATTAACAAGACAAAGAACAAATGCCAAAGAATCATTTCAGCGGATGTTGAGAAAGCATTTGACGAAGTTCAGCATTTGTTATGATAAAAGGTCTCAAAAAATTAAGCATAGAAGAAACATGTTTCAGTACTATAAAGGCCATAATAAAAAAGTTCACAACCAGCCTCATACTCAAAAGTAAAATGTTGAAAGGTTTTCTCTAAGATGAGGAACAAGACAAAGATGCTCACTCTTGCCACATCTATTTAACATAGTCTGAGAAATCCTAGCCAGAACAATAGGCAATAAGAAGAAATAAAAGGCATCCAAATAGGAAAGGAATAAGTGAAATTGTCTCTGCAGATGACATGATCTTATCCACAGAAAATATCAAAGACTCCACCAAAACAATTTGTTTACTGGTAAACAAATTCAGTAAAGTTGCAAAGTACAAAATCAACACACAAAAATCAGCAGCATTTTCTTATACTAACAATAAACAAACTGAAAAAAATTAATATATCAATCCCATTTAAAAGAATGTACACACGAAAAATACGTAGGAGTAAATTTAACCAAGAAAGTGAAAGATCCATATACAGAAAAGTATAAAACATCGATTAAATAAATCACAGTTGACACAAATAAATGGGGAAGTCTCATGTTCATGGATTGGAAGAATTAATATTATTAAAATGTGTATATTATCCAAATAATTTACAGATTCAGTGCAACCCCTACCAAAATTTCAATGTCATTTTTCATGGAAATAAAAAAATATGTAAAATGTATATGAAACCACAAAGTACCCTGAATAGCTAAAGCAATCTTAGGCAACAGGAACAAAGTCAGAAGCATCACATTGCCTGACTTCAAAATCTATTACAAAGTTATAATAACCAAAACAATATAACACTGGCATAAAAATATATATTACATTGACCAATGGAACAGGGTAGGGAGCTGAAAAATAAAGGCATATGTGTAGTTAATTGATTTAAACGAAAGTGCAAAGAACATACAATGGAGAAAAGACAGTTTCTTCAGTGCTGTGGGGAAAAACTGGATATCCACATGAAGAAAAATAAAATATTATCTGTATCTCACACCATCTACAAAATCAACTCAAAATGAATTACAGACTTAAAGGCAAGACCTGAAACTAAAGGCACTTAAAGAAAATACAGGGGAAATCCTCCAAAACATTGGTCTAGGCAAAGATTTCTTGGACACAACTCCAAAAGCCTATACAATCAAAGCAAAAATAAATAAATGGAATTGCATTAAACTAGAAAGCTGCTGCACAGCCAAGACAACAATTAGCAGAACGAAGAGACAATTCACAAATTTGGATAAAATATTTGCAAACCGTATATCTAATAAGTGCCTAATATCCAAAATATATAAAAAACTCAAACAACTTTATATCAAGAAAACAACCCAATCAAAAAATGGGCAAAAGATCTAATAGATACTTCTCAAAAGAAGACACACGACAACAAATATATGAAAAATGCTTATCATCACTAATCAGCAGGAAAATGCAAATTAAAACCATAGTCATGTATCACCTCCACACACCTGTTAGAATAACACCTGTTATTATGAAAAAGATAAAAGATAAATGTAGGTAGGGGTGTGGAGTAAAGGGAATACTTGTGCACTGTTGTTGCGAATGTACATGAGTAGTCCTTATAGAAAACATTATTGGGGTTCCTCAGAAAACTAAAGACAGAATTATCATATGATCCAGCAATCCATCTTCTGAGTATATACCCAAATTGAAATCAGTATGTGATAGAAATATGTACACTCCAATATTCATCCCAGCATTATTCACAATAGCCAAGATATGAAAGCAACCTATGTGTTCATCATCAGATGAATGGATAAAGAAAATGTGACATATACATATACTGAATTTTGAATACTATTCAGCCTTAAAAAGGGAGGGGGAAATCCTACCATTTGCAACAACTTGGATACACCTGCAACACATTGTGCTAAGTGATGGTGCTAAGCCAGGCACAAAAAGAAAAAATACTGCATCTAGCCTATATATGGAATGCAAAAAAAGTTGAACTTGTAGAAGTAGAGAGTAGATGATTGCCAGATGCTGGAGAATGGAGAGAAGATGGAGAAATAGGAGATATTGATCAAAGGGAAATTTCGGTTAGAGAGGAGGAATAAGCCTTACTGCTCTATGGCACAGAATAGTGACTATAAATAAACAATTCATTGTATATTTCAAAATTGCTAAAAGAATAGATTGTAAATATTTTCACCAAAAAAACTGATAAATACGTGAGGTGCTGTATTTCCTAATTAGTCTGATTTAATCATTCTACATTGATAACACACATCAAACCATCACAATGTACCCCGTAAATATATATAATTTTTATTTGTCAATTAAAAATAAATTTAAAAAATAAAAAAATAAAATGTCCCAAATAATCTAGTAATCTTTATATTTACTTATATCTCTTCTTTGATTCTTCAAAACCATAAGGTAGAGCCTTTGAATTTACCTTGGCCTTCTATAATAAATTAAAGATCCAATTGACTACACTTAAGGTTTAGTTAATGGGACTTCACTTCCTAAACACCCTTTGCCTCATTGGTCTGTCTTTGTTTTCTCTTAGAATAAGTTCTCTTCTTCTTTGGTCTGGTCTAGAGCAGTCACCTTCTTTAAGAGTTACTATTATAAAATCAATATGAGAATGTCTCTGCAAAGCTAAACAAATATAAAATAAATAATAGGTATATTGCATATAATTTCATTTGATTCTATGAACAAGTATTGCTTTTTATTAAGGTGCGAAAATTAAAGCTGAAAATAGACAAGTGTCTTGCCAAAGGTCACGTAGTGAAAGAACTGAGTATCAATTCTTTCTTATCACAGTCTCTTTCTATTATTGCAGGCTAGGCCTACCAAAAATTCCTCTTTATACATGGGCTGAAATCGAAATTCCTTTAAAATGTGGCTCTACCTTCAAAATTTTAACTTCTTTCACTCCCACACATTTAATTAATGCTTGCTTAACAAAACTACTTGTCATTTCTCTCAGTAAGCAGGTCTTTATAAATCCACACATATTCCAACTGTCATTAGAGAGGTAACCAGTAATAAGACTTTTTCTCTACAGAACTTGAACCTCCATGAGCAGGAGAACGTTGCTAACCCCTCTCTGTAACACTGACAACTTTGCAAACACTATTTTTCTTAGGAATGACTGTATTATTCTTTTTTTGTGTGGTTACTTACTATAAGAAGCCCTATTCTCCCACACCATTTATTTTCCCTTAGAAATTTGATTCCTTTAGTTTCTGTACATTACCTTTTCTGACCTCAACTCCCGCTGCTCGTCATCTTCTAAAATCTTTTCCCTGGACTCTCTGAAATTCCATGCCAGTTATGATGATAAACCTTTATATCTCCAGCATTTTCAGTGAACAGTCTTCACCTTTTCTTCTCTAACCTAAAACCAGATTTCTACTGTGACTATTTTATATGTGATCTTATCAAATAACCATAGGTTTTTCCCTGCCTGCCTCCCACCATCCATTGTAGAGGTGAACTTGTCTCCACTTTCCTCACTATTATTGCCTCCAGATACTTTTCTCTCCATCCTCTCTAATCCGAATTTCATGTTTCTACGTCACTTATCTATCATCATGTCTCTTTATTGCAGACATCTACCACTCCCTTCAGGTCACTATTCCTTCTTTGATATTAGCACTGGATTCACTATTATTCTCTCCAATATCACTCCTATCATAACTCTTGGAGATTTCCCTGTCCATAAAGATGCTTCCATGATTCAAATCTCTCAGCAACTTGATCTCCTTTACTCTACAACAGCCATACATCCTCATGATCATACCCTACTGCTTGTCTTGATCAATGACTAATGCAACCTTCCTCCTTAATTTCAACATCACGCCTCCTACTTCTTCTTTTTCCGGCTCACTTCCTCTAATAACTCAGCTCCAACAATCCTTCAAAATGCAAGACATATCTTATTCTATAACTTGACAATATCCCTTAGCCCTTTACTCACTTCCATCCTTACTCAGATTAAATTCCATAGCCAATTATTATAATCATGTTGCTCTGTTTCATGTACACGCAGCCTCCTTGCCCTCTGCCTGCAGCCGCACAAATGAATATGTCTGGATAAAAGCCCACAATTATGCTGACTGGCCACTCTTTATAATCATGATCATTAGCCTCAAATGGTTCCTTAATGATGCCCAGTCATCATATTTTATTTTGCTTTTCTTATTCATGCTTCCCTTCAACTAGAGAATTGCTTCACAGTTGTTCTTTTCTTAAACTTCCAAAATCTCCTCCTTCATCTTCATTCTCAGATGATTATTTGCTTGCTATTTCAGAACTGACTACGTAATTTGTAAGTCTTGGTGCAAAATAAAAATACAGGGTCTCTTGTTTTAAAAGCAGAAAAAAATGCCATTAAAGGCACTAAAATATAGCACTGTTTTCTTCCACAGACTCTCCTTCTCAAAATATCATATCATTTTTAAATTTAGTATTTAATGATTCTCTAAGCAAAGAAAAATTAAAAATTTAAGGTGCTAGTATGGATTCTGATTCATCTTTATATTGTGGAATTCCAGTTTTACATGCATTTGTAAGAACATTTAACCCATAAGCATACTAACCAAACTCACACAATTCATATTATGTAGCTTATACATGTAAATGTACTTTTTCTTGACAGAATAGTAGATATGCTGCACAAAAGTAACTCAACTATTTACTTTTACTTCTTGATGTGTGCATGTTCTACCTAAACTCTCTACCTTCAACATATTGATGAATAAGGGTGGAAAGGAAATAGAACTGTAGGTTACTTTGTCTTCCCCCTTCTTTTTATGTCACCATTTTCAGTATAAATAGTCAGCTAAAACTGAAAGGTAACATGAATGAGAAAAGATATAACAACACTTCCTTTTTTTTTGCACCAAACAATTTTTTTAATTTTTAATTTTTGTCCATACATAATAGGTATATATATTTATGAGGTACATGAGCTGTTTTGATACAGGCATGCAATGTGAAATAAGCATATCATGGAAAAAGGAGGATCCATTCCCTCAAGCATTTATCCATTGAATTGCAAACAATCCCATGACACTAATAGGGCTTCTTGATCATTTGTGTTTCTTGAAACATTACTATTTTTTGAATTGGAAGCAAGTTCTTGTACTAACTGAAAGTGTGACTTTTGGGACCTCAATGCCCCAGGCTTACTCAGTAATAGACTGGTTTACCTTGTACTTGCTTTGAGTCTTGATGAACTCCCACATATTGTGGGTTCATTGGGATTGTGTGCTCAAGGCCATTGGTAGTGCTATATGTGAATGAAGTGGCAAGAAAGAGCAGATACATATGTTGTGTACATCTCTGTTTAGACTCACATTCCTTGTCTCAATGGATTTCACAAAACATACAAAGACAAAATGCTAATAATTTCATGGCATCAGATAATTAAAGTAAATAATGGATCTTTCTGAGCAAGGAGACTTTTGCAATTGCATGGGTTGCACACCCATGAGAATAGGCGTGCCACCCAAAGAATAGGACAAGGACTGCCCTATTTTATGAGAAATAGAAATCATCAGAAGAGAACTTTGATAATATCCTGCCACCATACCACCATTTTGACCTGCCTCTACACCCGTATCCTCAAATTCCCACCTACTTTGAGGAACAGTCCATACTCCTGTGTATGTTTTAGCCTTTCACATCCATAGAAATCTCTCGTCTTTCAACTATTCAAGGTATTACATTTCTGCCTTTTCTTTCCCACATCCTCTCTACTAGATCATTCTTATCAGCATTTAAACATATTGTTATTTCTCCTATATATATATTAAAAAACCTTCTCTTAACCTTATCACTCAATCAAGCTACCATACTATTTATTTCCCTATCTTTAAAGCAAAACTTCTTGAAAGAATGGTTTATTCCTTCTGTGTTCAATGTCTCTCCTTCCACTCACCTTTGAATTTACTTCAATTAGGCACAACCATCGATGCCACCTGAGATACCTCGTGGCATTGTTTTGCTAATTCTGATGACCAGTTTATGGTCAAATTCTCATCTTATTGTACCTGTTGCAGCACTTGATTAAAACTTGATCTCTAGTCTTTGAAACTTACTTTTTACTTGGTTTTTGTGATGGTTAATTTTATGTGTCATATTGGTTAGACCACAGTATCCAGATATTTGGTCAAACACCAGCCTGGATGTCACTGTAAAAAATGTTTTCAGGTAAAATTAACATTTAAACAAGTAGACTTTTAGTAAAGCAAATCACTTTGCATAATTCTGGTGGGCCACATCCAATCAGTTGAAGACCTTAAGACAAAAAAGACGAAAGCCCCCCAAAGAAGAAAAAATACTCCTATCAGACTGCCATTGAATTTGAACTGCAACATCAACGCTTCCTTGGGTCTACAGCCTGCAGCCTATCCTGCAGATGTTGGACTTGCCAGCCTCTACAATCAAGTGAGTCAATTTCACACACACACATACACACACACCACTCTATTGGTTCTGGTTCTCTAGAGAACCCTGACTAATATAGCTTCCAAGACTGTGAAGTCAACCACCTAGTTTTGCCTTTACCCCTCAAGCTAGTCCAACTGAGTCTCATTTGCAATTTCTTCTCCATTTCCCCAGTTTTTAAACTCTGGAGTACTACAGGATTTGTCCTTGGCATTAATCTTTTTGCTATTTATATTTACTCTCTAGGTAATTTCATCCACAATATGTTTTAAATACTGTCTAAGTGCTGGTAGCTCTCGATTTCTTCTCTAACACAAAAATCTCCTCTGAACTTCAGGTTCACATAGTCTGCTTATTTTGCATCCCCACTTAGATGGCGTATAGGTACTTCTAATTTAACATGGCTAGGAATGAGCTCCTGGCATGTGACTTCCCTCAAAAATCACTCTATTTTTCTCTTCAACTTCCTCAACTCAGTAAATGAGAGCTCCATTACTCTAGTTGCTTGACCCAAAACTTTGGTGGTGTCCTTGGCTCCTTTCTTTCTCTAACACTCCACATTAAATCAGAAAATCTCATTGGCTGTGTTTTCAAAATACATCCAGATCCCAACCATTTCTTAAAATTTTCATGCCAACATCTCTGGACCACACCACCATCCTCTTGCTTCTGTATTACTATAGGAACTGGCTAATTGGTGTTTCTTTTCCTGTCATTAGCTTCTACCCACCACCTCTCGTGCCACATCCTATATAATTAACATCAAGAGTTATTTGTCTCATATCAAATTATACATTTTTTTGGCTCTAAACTCTTTTCTCTTACCCAGAGAAACCATCAAAATATTTGTAATGTGCTACATTATATGAGACCCTGTTACCTCTATGACTTTATGCCCCTTGGTTATCCTGTTTCTTTCTTTTTCTTCAAACCCATAAGTCGTACTGTGTCTTCAAGGCTTTTGTATTTGCTGTTCTTTTGCGAAGGATATAAGATCTAGGTCTAGATTCAATATTTTTTTGCATGTGGATGTCCATTTGTTCCAGTATTATTTGCTGAAAGAGTATCTTTTCTCCACTGTATTGCCTTTGCTCCTTTGTCAGGGATCAGTTGACTATATTTATGTGAGTCTATTTCTGGGCTCTCTATTATGTTCCATTAATCTATTTGTCTAATCTTTCACCAATAACACACTGTCTTGATTAATGTAACTTTATAGTAAGTCTTGGTGAACATACTTCCGTAAGTGTTTTACCACCTCCTCTTTGTCTTCTCATCTGCTGAACACTATGCATAGTCAGGACATGACTGACATGTCACTCGGGGCCCAGCTGCCTCACCGTACAAGGTGAGTTAGACTGTCTGCCTCTGTATTTTCACAGATAAATATGGGAAATACGCATTTCTTTTTACTATGTTTTAGAACAGGTCCCATTGTATTTAATTAGTTCATTTACATTTATGTTTCCTTTTGAAAATAAATCAAAGAATAAACCCTATTCATCTGTGTATTCCAAACACCTGAAATACTATCTGATGCAAAGCAGAGGCCATGACACATATATCTGGTCAGGAGGCCTTCAACTTTTCCCTGTTTTGTATAATGTTGGCTATGAGTTTGTCATAGATGGTTTTTTATTACCTTAATGTATGTCCCTTCCATGCCAATTTTTCTGAATATTTCAATCATAAAAGGATTCTGGATTTTGTCAAGTGCTTTTTCTGTATCCATTGAGATGATTATGTGATGTTTGTTTTTAATTCTGCTTATGTGGTGTATAAGAATTTGTCCCATTGAGATGAGGAGCGTTGTGTTGTTGCCCAGAAAAAATTTCTACTCATTTTAGCATTTGGAGGACTATACTCCTTGCTGACCAGCTACCTGATTATTTACTTGAAAACAAAGGCTATCTCTCAACATACCCCAATTTCTATTCACAAAGCTTACAACATGGCCTCCCAGGAATTTCATGATATAGAACAAGACCCACATTAGCTATCTAAATGATCAAACCAATGAATTTGTTTTCTTATTAATATTTTTAAATTTTTATTATATATATTTAAGGTATACAATATGATTACTCAATATACTATAATAATCATTTAACTATGTATATGTATGTCATACTATACACATACATAGTTTATATATTATGTAATGCATATTATGATATACATATACATAGTTAAATGATTATTACGGCAAATTAGCATATCTATATATGTATATATAAAGAGGGTTTATAGATATATAAAGATATATATAGATAAAGAGGTAACAAACTGAAATAATGGATATGCTAATTTACTGCAATAATCATTTAACTATATATAGTTGAATGATTATATTATATATGTATGTGTGTGTGTTGGTAAGAGCACCTGAAATAAACGCTCCTGGAAAATTATCAATATGCAGTATAGTATTATTAACTATAATCCTTATATGCTATAAATCTCTAGATTCATTCATCCTACATAACTGCAACTTGATTATACTTTTGACCTATGTAGCGATTTGTTTTTAAATATGAATGATCAGCCAAAATCAGCAGGCATTTCAGGAACACAAATAACATAAAATGCAAAGTCCAAGTAAATCAACAAAGACCTTTACCCAAGATGAAACTGTGATTCAGGAACAGAAGAAAATATTTTAATTTGTAGAGTGGAACAACACATTTTAAACTATACACTGATGTGCGGAGAAATTGTGACTTCTTTGCTTTCTTTTTCTTTCATTTTTGGTTGTGGTTGTTGTTTTGAGGCAGAGTCTCAATCTGTCACCTAGGTTGGAGTGCAGTAGTGCCAAGATAACTCCCTGCAGCCTCAATCTCCTGGGCTAAAATAATCCTCCTGTGTCAGCCTCCCAAGTAGGTAGGACTAGAGGCACACACCACCACACCTGAGTTTTTAAAACGTTTTGCACCGACGGGACCTTGCTATGTTGTCCAGGCTGGTCTTGAAGTCCTGGCCTCAAGGGATCCTCCCACCTTGACCTCCCAAAGTGCTGGGATTATGGGCATGAGCTACTGTGTCCTGCCAACGTTTTTGTTTGCTATATCTGAGATAATATTCTTCAAATGCTTTCCACTCATTGGGAATATATTGCTGGGTGATAAGAATTTAGATGTTAGCATGTTAATAACCTCTTTTTAGTTTAAAATTATGACCTTCAAGCTCATGCTGAATCTATTCCAGTTTTATGTTTTCTTATTTATGGTCTCCCAAATAGTATCTGAGGAATTTCTAGGCATAAGAAGGAGACAAGGATTTATTAACTTGTGGGATCTTGTGCTCATTCTATTTTTTTCCTGGCCTATGAAGCAGGTGACTTTATCCACTTGTCATGTTGCACTCACCCACTCCCTGCTGAAGCGGTGGTTGGTGAACTCATGGTCTCTACTCACTTGGCTCATTCAATTTCTTAGATCCCTTCTATTGATTTGCTTCTTGCAGTCTTCCAAGATTTTTCTGACATCAGTCATTGAATTGCTTCCCTGTTGACTTTTGGTTTTCAAATAATTCCAGATATGTAGAAAAGTTGCAAGAATTACACCAAAATTCCTATATATTTACCCTTAGATTTTCCAAAAGTTAATATTTTAACGTATTTGCTTTATTGTTTCCTCTGTGTTTGTAGAGGAAAGAATATCATTACTTTTCTGAATTATTTCATAGTAAGTTGCACACATTATTTCCCTTTACCCAAAATACTTCACTGCATATTTCTTAAAATCAAGGATACTCTCTTACATACCCAAAATAAGATTATCAAAATCAGTTAATTAAGATTGGTATAATATTCTCATTTAATGTAATGGCATTATTACAATTTTGTGAAATTCCTATAAGTGTTCTTTATAATAAAAGGAAAAACAATCTATTCAGGACATCACCTTTACCGTTAAGTCTTTTTAAGTATCCTTTAATACGGAGCAGCTCCTCAGTCCTTCTTTGTCTTTCGTGACATTGATATTTTAAAAGTATAGAGGATTTATTTCATAAAATATCTTTCAGTCTGGGTTTGTCTGATGTTTCCACATGATTATGTTCAAGTTAAGTATTTTTGGTAGGAACACCATGAATGCCTACTTTTTGATTTATAGCCTAAACTGTTTGCCCTACATGAAGTAGCTCCAAAGTCACTTTGTACCTAGCAAGGAAACTTTCAGACTTTCTAGTCAACATCACTGGCAAATTTTCTGCTTCTTCATCAGGTACAAAGGGATTCAGAAAACCTTCCATGATATCTGTAAATACTGTGATTCTTTGTGGATTGAAACTCAAACTCTTCTACTGCCTAAACATGGAAAACCCTAAATTTATCCTAAAATAGGGTTACTCATATTTTGAAAATAAGGATAAAGATCCTCTTCTCTAAACTTGCCCTTCAACCCAACACCCTGCCTCAGAGAGAAACAAAAGGAATATGCATCCAGAAAACAAAAATAAACTTTGATGACTAAAAAAAAAAGAGAACATGAAGGAATTCTTAGAAACTGAAGACATTACTGCTGAATTTTAAGAAATAATAAGAGAAGATGTCAAAGATAAAGTCCAAGAAATATCCCAAAGGACAGAAAGTGATGGAAACACATGAAGGTAAGTGCAATGTAAAGAACAAATCCAATTAATCAGGAAAGATCTAAAAGAGAAAATAGAAATTTATATTACCATCCAGAGCATTAATCAAGTGCAAGAGCAATGTAAAGACTTTCTCACCTGTGAAAGAAATAGTTAATTGTTTTCACACTCTCTCTAAAGAAGTTACTTGAATGTCTATGTGTTTTGTCCTAGTGACAACCCTTGTAAATTGCCAGGCTTACCTTCAGAAACACCAGAACAATAAAAAGGTGTCATGAGAACAAAAGAGTGGATGCAAGTTTCTTGTACCTAACCAGGTTTGGATGAGTGGCATCAGTATCAGTTGCACGATTTTATAGGAAAATTTCACAGCTCTAAATATCCAATGCCTCCATCTTGGTATAGATATTAAAGGAAACTTTTTTTTTTTTTTGAGACGGAGTCTGGCTTTGTCGCTCAGGCTGGAGTGCAGTGGCGCGACCTCTGCTCACTGCAAGCTCTGCTTCCCGGGTTCACGCCATTCTCCTGCCTCAACCTCCCGAATAGTTGGGACTACAGGAGCCCACCACCACGTCCGGCTTATTTTTTGTATTTTTAGTAGAGACGGAGTTTCATCGTATTAGCCAGGATGGTCTTGATCTCCTGATCTCGTGATCCGCCCGCCTCGGCCTCCCAAGGTGCTGGGATTACAGGCGTGATCCATAGCGCCCGGCCAAAGGAACCTTATATCCCTTAACATTACTTGTTGAACTCTTTCTAACCATCACTTCACTACCCTGTGTTGAAGCCCATAAAAAGGCATATTCATCTTTTCTCAACAGAAAACACAAAGGCAAACAAACCTTTTGGCAAAATACATTTTTAAAAACTATCTAAAAAGTCATTTTTCAAATACGAACAAAAAATCGCATAACTTTGAGAAACTGGTAGAACAAAAGATATGATTCTGATTACCCTTGATATTGTGAGTCATCATGGTACAGAGCACTAATTCTAATAAAAGTTTGTAAAGAAGCATATACAACGTCCAGAAAAAATATTTTGTCCTACCTTGGTAAATATTTCCATGGCCATAGTTTTTGGGAGACTATTCTCCATGGCTCTCTTATTTCTGCAAATGTTTAAAGGCATTCATTCATAATTTAATCTGGAACACCTTTTCAAGTATATTTGTATATCAGGCAGTCTTAGAAAATAAAAATGTCCCTCCCTGGTGCAGATTTGTTTACACTACAGGGTGAGAAAAATAACTTCTTTCTCTGGAGGGGAAGATGGAAGGTGAGAATTTTGGCTCAGGGAAACAGTATAACGATGTGTTGGTCACTACTACTGACGCAATAATATTAGGTCTCTAACCCAAGAGCCCCGTGTCTCCGCTAGTTTTTATGAAAATGTAGCAGGCTAACTTGTCATGTAAGCAGAATAAAATCTCCAACGTTTTGCAGTTCTCATTAATAACAATGCAAATGCTTTTTTTTTTTTTAATTTTCAACTTTTAGAAAAAATATAAGCAGGCTGTTTTTGTAGGCATCCATAAACTGATTTTTAAAATTATATAGAATTACAAAGGACCTAAAATAACCAGAACAATTATGAAAAAAAAAAAATGCATGGAGAACGAATACTTCCTGATTTCCAAAATTGTTTTAAATCTACAATAATTAAGACAGTGTGGTAATGGATATGAAGATAAACACATGTATCAATGGAACTGAATCAAAGTTCAGAAATAGAACCACATTATATGGTGAATTGATTGTCAACAACAATGTCAAGGTAATTGATTGAGGAAAGAATTTTCTTTTGAAAAAGGGTGCAGGAACAATTAGCAATCAAATATAGGAAAGAAAAAAATGAACATTGCTCTTTACCTGACACTATATGCAAACTTCGACTTAAAATAGACCTAAATATAAAAAGCTTAAACTAAAACAATTCTAGAAGAAAACATAGAAGAAAATCTTTATGAATTTGAGCTAAACAAATAATTCTTGCACAAACGAGCACATACTATAAAAGTAAACTTTGATAATTTGAATTTCATTAAAATAAAAAGCAAAAATAAAACTTTTATTCCCTAAATTTACCATTAAGGAAACGAAAAGTCAAGTCAGACTAGGGGAAATATTCTCTCTCTCTCTTTTTCTCTCTTTCTATATATACATATATATATGTGTGTGTGTGTGTGTGTATGTGTATGTGTGTATATAAAATTATATAAATATATATAATATATAAATATATTTTAAAACCTTAAAGTATTTAAGATGGAGATAATATGTATGGAAACAATAGCAACTGCTTATTTCGCTTTAATTCTTAATGTCTGTATTGTTCATTTTTAGACAACATAATAAAATGTCTAACTATAGTCATTTTTTAATGGCCCTACTCAGAATTTCTGGCATTGTCTAAAAGCTGTCCATAGAGAAAGTTGTTAGGTGTCTTGGTACTAAGCAAAGAAACTGGAAAATAATTTGGAAATAAACTCAAGTATAATTTTTTTAAAATACAGTGTTTGATCTGGATATTAAGATTGTTGATAGGAAGGGGTTACTTTTCACTTAGAATTTGTTAGCAATTTTCAATGTTTGTTACTTTCGTGCAGTTTGTCACCTACGTAAATTTATACATGAAATGGTAAATTCTTTTCAAAATTTCAGCCAGTTGGCTATTACTGTTATCATTAGAAGAGCTCATTGTGGTTGATTGCCTCAGAGCAACTCTCTGACCAACAGCAACTTACAGGCTTAAAACCATCCATAACTTAAGTGGGCCTATACTCAAGAACTCTCTGTTAGTATCTAAGTTAGTATTTCTCAAACTTGGATACACATGTAATCACTTCAAAAAATACTTACACCTGGATCCCCTACCATTTTCATTTTTTAATTGTCTGGGAAATGGAATTTTAAAAATAGTCCCTGTTGATTACCATGTGCAGCAATGTTGATAACGCCCTGATTAATCCAGCCTTACTGTATAACTAATCATGTGTGGTAAGTTAGTAGCAGCTCAGTGTTTCATGACTGTACTTCATCTACAAGTCAGTTGGTTTCTGTGGATGGAAAGCATCTTAATGACTCTTTGTGTTATTCAAATTATGACTTTCATAAAGCTTTATTTCAAGCTTCTAATCCACTGCTGTAGATTTGAGGAAATGTTAGCTTTAGAGACAGAAAATTATTAGTCAATTACAAAAAGGAGAAAGAGAATTTCATATCATGAATTTCTGAACCACATTTTTCTTCCACACATAGTCCTCTGGTTCAACTTATGATAGAGGATCCAGAAATATCATTGCATAGTCATTTACAGTGACTTTTTTCCTAATGTAAGTAATTAGATTTATTAATTACTCTTAGGTAATTAAGATTTATTAATTTGGTTAACAGAAAGACTTTGTAGTTTTAAAGTTTTAGTCGTATATTATCCATTGCTAACTGATTGCTTTCTAAATCAGTGGCTATTATGGGCCAAATTGTGTCCCTTCCAAATGCCTATGTTGAAGTCCTAACTTCACTACCTCAGAATGTGACTATATTTGGAGACGGGTCTTTAAAGAAGTAAAATGGGGTCTTTAGGGAGGATTCTAATGCAATACAACTTATCTTCTTATAAGAAGAGAGGATTGGAAGATTAGGACACAGACACACAGAAGGAGGGTCATGTGAGGACGCAGGCAGAAGGTCATCCTCTGTAAGTCAGGGAGAGGCTTCAAAAGAAACCAACCCTGCCGACACCTGGATCTCAGACTCTAGTCTCAAGAATTTTGAAAAAAAAAATTCTGTTGTTTAAGACACCCAACCTATAGTTACTTTGATATAGCAGCCTTAGCTAATGAATACACTGGTTGTCAACCTTGGCTGCTCCATAGAACCACCTGTAGCTACAAACAATAAAATTAAAATAAAATGAAATAACATTCATGCTAATTAAATCATAATGGAGCAAGGGATAGTGAAGGGAGTACAGGGCGAGTGGGCACTAATTTTTAAAAACAATGTCTCTGTATTATTGAGGACAGGCTTATGTTTAACTGACTTCTTTCTGTAACAGTCTCCTGGAAAGTTGCCTATAGAAAATAATCTGAAAATTGATAAACATGTCATCAACTCTTTACAATCTATTCAGGTTCTATTTGTTATTTTGACAAGTGTGTTCCTTAAATTATTCAGTATCTAGTATTTCGTATCTATTTAGTATTTAGTATTGTGTGACAGAAAACAGAAGTGAGGTAGTTTAAATTTTTGTTATCCATTATTGAAACACATTTCTTCTAATGGCTTATGCAGAAGAAGCATTATTTATTCTATTGCAATATTTCCCTTAAGAGGTAGATCTTGATATGTTCCTGTGTTTTCAATTTGATAGCATAGCCCCAAAGAAAACATAAATGTCAGAATTTTAAGCAACTTCATAGTAATATTGAGGATTGATACCAATTATTAATTTAAAGTTTTTAAAATTGTTTGGTTTGATCTCCTTAAAAAGAAAATACTACATCAAATGTAAAAACAGAAAAAAAGTCCTGAAACAGAAAAGAAAACAAATAAGACAGCAGCAGCTGCAGCAACTAACCACAGCAGGAACTCACCGCCCAGATGCACCATTTAAAATTTAGCTCTTTCCATATCGTTGTTTTCAAATGAGTACTGCTGCTTGCTTGACTGAAGATACGTAAGACACATGATACGTATTGATCATAATATGCATGGCAGGGGGTCTCCAGGAACTGACCAATATAACAGGATAAAAGTCACCTGGAGACCTCTGGTTGTTCTTGCAAAGCAACCCTGAGACCAAAGATGGTACAGGGTTTAAAACCAAAAAATCAGGTGCTGGAATAGATGGACTGAATTCAAATCTAGTTTTAATCCTTTTGGTTTTGTGACTTTAGGAAAATTATTATTTATTATGATTATTAATATTTTAATTTTCGTGTGACTTTCTTGCCTCAAAAGTTTGTTATGGTAATTTATTTAAGGTAGTATTAAACACTCAATGTTAATTTACATCAGATGTTGTCTACTACAACTGTCTAGAAATCCTTACATCTTTTTCTACATTTCCACATGACTTTTGTATTTGATCTATATTTTACTTTTCCATTCCATTTCTTTTTCATTGTTTTTTATACAGACAATACGAAAAGTTCAGATTGCTTTTTAAAATTCTGTATCAACCGCATGCCAATATGTTTCCATTTTGGTTTTCACTGGAAATTATCCAACGGGTAATATACTGAAAGAGAAGCTCCTGCTCTCATCAGCCATAATTATCTCATTTGTTATCCATTAGTTCACCTTAGAAAGGGAATGTAGCTCTGAGATGGTTTGTGGTTAAAGAAAAAAAATTGAAAAAGATAGTGTCAAAACCTTACAGAGAAAAAAAATTCTGCTTTTATTAAAGAAACTGCTCAATTTTACCAGCTTTACCCACTTAGCCAGCTTATACTGATAACTCTTCAGTTCTTTCCACTGAATCATTACTTAACTCATCCTCATCCATAATCTAGCAGCACTAAAACCTCAATCTGAGATACGACTCAAGGTCAGGCACTTAATTACTATGAACACTAATTCCTCTCAAAATTTTACTCCTTTGAATCTCATTATTTCTAATAACTCCTGAAATTTAATATTTCTGATAATTCCAATAATCCTTTTATCTGTAACATATTTGACACTGAGTATGGAACATATTGAACATGATATATAATCATCTATCTGTTTTAAATATAACGTTTAAAACGATAAGTCTTTTCTTCTTTAACTGGTCATAGTACCCATGAGGAAAAAGACTACGAGCTAAATTTCTTCTTGTCCTCTGTAAAGGCTAGTCCCAAGAGTGACAGGAACATAAGAGGCATATATTTAGCTTGATTTTATAAGCAATTATTCCTTCAAAATAAAACATAACAGAAAAACATTATTGGTGTTATTCCTTGGTGACTATGATTTGGCTCTGTGTCCCCACCCAAATCTCATCTTGAATTATAGTCCCCATATGTTGAGGGAGGGACCTGGTGGGAGGTGATTGGATCATGGGGATGGTTTCCCCTACGCTTTTCTCATGATAGTGCGGGAGTTCTCACAAGATCTGATGGTTTTAAAAGTGGCATTTTTCCCTAACCTTTCTCTCTCTCCTGCCACCTTGGGAAGAAGGCGCCTGCTTCCCCTTCCACCATGATTGTAAGTTTTCTGAGGCCTTCCCAGTTAAGTGGAACTGTGAGTCAATTAAACTTTGTTTCTTCATAAATTACCCAGTCTCAGATAGTATCTTTATAGCAGTGTGAGAACAGATGAATATACTTGGTATTTTACTGAATAAGGTGCTAGATGGATGTATCTCTTCTTTGACTTCATTGTCCTTAAAAGATCTTGTTGTGTCTTGGTTTGGTCATAGTCATGAGTAGAGATGAAATTAATCCCATTGAAACAAAAGCTCTAGACATATTTCAAAATTGTGAGAAAATGTTATATTATTCTTGAGTCAGTGGTTTTATTTCATGTACATTAGTATATTGCTACAACATAACTGTGGATTTAATTTGGCTGCCTACTAATTACATGTGCAAAGAAATGTTCCTTGTGCCAGATCTCATTAAATAATATAATGTAACAGGAACATGTTTCTAACATAGTTCATAATTTCATGTTTGCTTTTTAAATTTATTTTCATTCCATTGCCTGCTTGTCTTGGGGTGAATAATAAGCATATGACATGCATGAAAATCTGACTGCATAGATAAAAGGCTTGCCTTTTCACTATAAACTCCACCGGTGATTCATTACTTCCTTCACATGTATGAAACTGGGAGGATTCTAAAAAGTAATAAAATATCATGATGTGAAAAGAAAGTAAATTTTTTTTTTAAATTTATTATTATTAAACTTCAAGTTGTAGGGTACATGTGCACAACGTGCAGGTTTGCTACATATGTATACTTGTGCCATGTTGGTGTGCTGCACCCATCAACTCGTCATTTACATCAGGTATAACTCCCAATGCAATCCCTCCCCCCTCCCCCCTCCCCATGATAGGCCCCGGTGTGTGATGTTCCCCTTCCCGAGTCCAAGTGATCTCATTGTTCAGTTCCCACCTACGAGTGAGAACATGCAGTGTTTGGTTTTCTGTTCTTGTGATAGTTTGCTAAGAATGATGGTTTCCAGCTGCATCCATGTCCCCACAAAGGACACAAACTCATCCTTTTTTATGGCTGCATAGTATTCCATGGTGTATATGTGCCACATTTTCTTAATCCAATCTGTCACTGATGGACATTTGGGTTGATTCCAAGTCTTTGCTATTGTGAATAGTGCTGCAATAAACATACGTGTGCATGTGTCCTTATAGCAGCATAATTTATAATCCTTTGGGTATATACCCAGTAATGGGATGGCTGGGTCATATGGTACATCTAGTTCTAGATCCTTGAGGAATCGCCATACTGTTTTCCATAATGGTTGAACTAGTTTACAATCCCACCAACAGTGTAAAAGTGTTCCTATTTCTCCACATCCTCTCCAGCACCTGTTGTTTCCTGACTTTTGAATGATCGCCATTCTAACTGGTGTGAGATGGTATCTCATTGTGGTTTTGATTTGCATTTCTCTGATGGCCAGTGATGATGAGCATTTTTTCATGTGTCTGTTGGCTGTATGAATGTCTTCTTTTGAGAAATGTCTCTTCATATCCTTTGCCCACTTTTTGATGGGGTTGTTTGTTTTTTTCTTGTAAATTTGTTTGAGTTCTTTGTAGGTTCTGGATATTAGCCCTTTGTCAGATGAGTAGATTGCAAAAATTTTCTCCCATTCTGTAGGTTGCCTGCTCACTCTGATGGTAGTTTCTTTTGCTGTGCAGAAGCTCTTTAGTTTGATAAGATCCCATTTGTCAATTTTGGCTTTTGCTGCCGTTGCTTTTGGTGTTTTAGACATGAAGTCTTTGCCCATGCCTATGTCCTGAATGGTACTACCTAGGTTTTCCTCTAGGATTTTTATGGTATTAGGTCTAACATTTAAGTCTCTAATCCATCTTGAATTAATTTTCGTATAAGGAGTAAGGAAAGGATCCAGTTTCAGCTTTCTACCTATGGCTAGCCAGTTTTCCCAGCACCATTTATTAAATAGGGAATCCTTTCCCCATTTCTTGTTTCTCTCAGGTTTGTCAAAGATCAGATGGCTGTAGATGTGTGGTATTATTTCTGAGGACTCTGTTCTGTTCCATTGGTCTATATCTCTGTTTTGGTACCAGTACCATGCTGTTTTGGTTACTGTAGCCTTGTAGTATAGTTTGAAGTCAGGTAGCGTGATGCCTCCAGCTTTGTTCTTTTGACTTAGGATTGTCTTGGAGATGCGGGCTCTTTTTTGGTTCCATATGAACTTTAAAGCAGTTTTTTCCAATTCTGTGAAGAAGCTCATTGGTAGCTTGATGGGGATGGCATTGAATCTATAAATTACCTTGGGCAGTATGGCCATTTTCACGATATTGATTCTTCCTATCCATGAGCATGGTATGTTCTTCCATTTGTTTGTGTCCTCTTTGATTTCACTGAGCAGTGGTTTGTAGTTCTCCTTGAAGAGGTCCTTTACATCCCTTGTAAGTTGGATTCCTAGGTATTTTATTCTCTTTGAAGCAATTGTGAATGGAAGTTCATTCCTGATTTGGCTCTCTGTTTGACTGTCACTGGTGTATAAGAATGCTTGTGATTTTTGCACATTAATTTTGTATCCTGAGACTTTGCTGAAGTTGCTGATCAGCTTAAGGAGATTTTGGGCTGAGACAATGGGGTTTTATAAATATACAATCATGTCGTCTGCAAACAGGGACAATTTGACTTCCTCTTTTCCTAACTGAATCCCCTTGATTTCTTTCTCTTGCCTGATTGCCCTAGCCAGAACTTCCAACACTATGTTGAATAGGAGTGGTGAGAGAGGGCATCCCTGTCTTGTGCCAGTTTTCAAAGGGAATTTTTCCAGTTTTTGCCCATTCAGTATGATATTGGCTGTGGGTTTGTCATAAATAGCTCTTATTATTTTGAGGTACGTTCCATCAATACCGAATTTATTGAGCGTTTTTAGCATGAAGGGCTGTTGAATTTTGTCAAAAGCCTTTTCTGCATCTATTGAGATAATGATGTGGTTCTTGTCTTTGGTTCTGTTTATATGCTGGATTATGTTTATTGATTTGCGAATGTTGAACCAGCCTTGCATCCCAGGGATGAAGCCCACTTGATCATGGTGGATAAGCTTTTTGATGTGCTGCTGAATCCGGTTTGCCAGTATTTTATTGAGGATTTTTGCATCGATGTTCATCAGGGATATTGGTCTAAAATTCTCTTTTTTTGTTGTGTCTCTGCCAGGCTTTGGTATCAGGATGATGTTGGCCTCATAAAATGAGTTAGGGAGGATTCCCTCTTTTTCTATTGATTGGAATAGTTTCAGAAGGAATGGTACCAGCTCCTCCTTGTACCTCTGGTAGAATTCAGCTGTGAATCCATCTGGTCCTGGACTTTTTTTGGTTGGTAGGCTATTAATTATTGCCTCAATTTCAGAGCCTACTATTGGTCTATTCAGGGATTCAACTTCTTCCTGGTTTAGTCTTGGAAGAGTGTAAGTGTCCAGGAAATTATCCATTTCTTCTAGATTTTCCAGTTTATTTGCATAGAGGTGTTTATAGTATTCTCTGATGGTAGTTTGTATTTCTGTGGGGTCGGTGGTGATATCCCCTTTATCATTTTTAATTGCGTCGATTTGATTCTTCTCTCTTTTCTTCTTTATTAGTCTTGCTAGTGGTCTGTCAATTTTGTTGATCTTTTCAAAAAACCAACTCCTGGATTCATTGATTTTTTGGAGGGTTTTTTGTGTCTCTATCTCCTTCAGTTCTGCTCTGATCTTAGTTATTTCTTGCCTTCTGCTAGCTTTCAAATGTGTTTGCTCTTGCTTCTCTAGTTCTTTTAATTGCGATGTTAGAGTGTCAATTTTAGATCTTTCCTGCTTTCTCTTGTGGGCATTTAGTGCTATAAATTTCCCTCTACACACTGCTTTAAATGTGTCCCAGAGATTCTGGTATGTTGTATGTTTGTTCTCATTGGTTTCAAAGAACATCTTTATTTCTGCCTTCATTTCGTTATGTACCCAGTAGTCATTCAGGAGCAGGTTGTTCAGTTTCCATGTAGTTGAGCAGTTTTGATTGAGTTTCTTAGTCCTGAGTTCTAATTTTATTGCACTGTGGTCTGAGAGACAGTTTGTTATAATTTCTGTTCTTGTACATTTGCTGAGGAGTGCTTTACTTCCAATTACGTGGTCAATTTTGGAGTAAGTACGATGTGGTGCTGAGAAGAATGTATATTCTGTTGATTTGGGGTGGAGAGTTCTATAGATGTCTATTAGGTCTGCTTGCTGCAGAGATGAGTTCAATTCCTGGATATCCTTGTTAACTTTCTGTCTCGTTGATCTGTCTAATGTTGACAGTAGAGTGTTGAAGTCTCCCATTATTATTGTATGGGAGTCTAAGTCTCTTTGTAAGTCTCTAAGGACTTGCTTTATGAATCTGGGTGCTCCTGTATTGGGTGCATATATATTTAGGATAGTTAGCTCTTCCTGTTGGATTGATCCCTTTACCATTATGTAATGGCCTTCTTTGTCTCTTTTGATCTTTGATGGTTTAAAGTCTGTTTTATCAGAGACTAGTATTGCAACCCCCGCTTTTTTGTGTTCTCCATTTGCTTGGTAAATCTTCCTCCATCCCTTTATTTTGAGCCTATGTATGTCTCTGCGTGTGAGATGGGTCTCCTGAATACAGCAGACTGATGGGTCTTGACTCTTTATCCAGTTTTCCAGTCTGTGTCTTTTAATTGGAGCATTTAGTCCATTTACATTTAAGGTTAAGATTGTTATGTGTGAACTTGATCCTGCCATTATGATATTAACTGGTGATTTTGCTCGTTAGTTGATGCCGTTTCTTCCTAGCCTTGATGGTCTTTACATTTTGGCATGTTTTTGCAATGGCTGGTACCGGTTGTTCCTTTCCATGTTTAGTGCTTCCTTCAGGGTCTCCTGTAAGGCAGGCCTAGTGGTGACAAAATCTCTAAGCATTTGCTTATCTGTAAAGGATTTTATTTCTCCTTCACTTATGAAACTTAGTTTGGCTGAATATAAAATTCTGGGTTTAAAATTCTTTTCTTTAAGAATGTTGAATATTGGCCCCCACTCTCTTCTGGCTTGAAGAGTTTCTGCCGAGAGATCTGCTGTTAGTCTGATGGGCTTCCCTTTGTGGGTAACCCGACCTTTCTCTCTGGCTGCCCTTAAGATTTTTTCCTTCATTTCAACTTTGGTGAATCTGGCAATTATGTGTCTTGGAGTTGCTCTTCTCGAGGAGTATCTTTGTGGCGTTCTCTGTATTTCCTGGATTTGAATGTTGGCCTGCCCTACTAGGTTGGGGAAGTTCTCCTGGATGATATCCTGAAGAGTGTTTTCCAACTTGGTTCCATTTTCCCCCTCACTTTCAGGCACCCCAATCAGATGTAGGTTTGGTCTTTTTACATAATCCCATACTTCTTGCAGGCTTTGTTCATTTCTTTTTCTTCTTTTTTCTTTTGGTTTCTCTTCTCGCTTCATTTCATTCATTTGATCCTCCATCGCTGACAGTCTTTCTTCCAGTTGATCGAGACGGTTACTGAAGCTTGTGCATTTGTCACGTATTTCTCGTGCCATGGTTTTCGTCTCTTTCATTTCGTTTGTGAGCTTCTCTGCATTAATTACTCTAGCCATCAATTCTTCCACTTTTTTTTCAAGATTTTTAGTTTCTTTGCGCTGGGTACGTAATTCCTCCTTTAGCTCTGAGAAATTTGATGGACTGAAGCCTTCTTCTCTCATCTCGTCGAAGTCATTCTCCGTCCAGCTTTGATCCGTTGCTGGCGATGAGCTGCGCTCCTTTGCCGGGGGAGATGCGCTCTTATTTTTTGAATTTCCAGCTTTTCTGCCCTGCTTTTTCCCCATTTTTGTGGTTTTATCTGCCTCTGGTCTTTGATGATGGTGATGTACTGATGGGGTTTTGGTGTAGGTGTCCTTCCTGTTTGATAGCTTTCCTTCTAACAGTCAGGATCCTCAGCTGTAGGTTGTAGCTGTAGGAGATTGCTTGAGGTCCACTCCAGACCCTGTTTGCCTGGGTATCAGCAGCAGAGGCTGCAGAAGATAGAATATTTCTGAACAGCGAGTGTACCTGTCTGATTCTTGCTTTGGAAGCTTCCTCTCAGGGGTGTACTCCACCCTGTGAGGTGTGGGGTGTCAGACTGCCCCTAGTGGGGGATGTCTCCCAGTTAGGCTACTCAGGGGTCAGGGACCCACTTGAGCAGGGAGTCTGTCCCTTCTCAGATCTCAACCTCCGTGTTGGGAGATCCACTGCTCTCTTCAAAGCTGTCAGACAGAGTCGTTTGCGTCTGCAGAGCTGCTGCGTTTGTTATTATTTACTGTGCCCTGTCCCCAGAGGTGGAGTCTACAGAGACAGGCAGGTTTCCTTGAGCTGCTGTGAGCTCCACCCAGTTCGAGCTTCCCAGCAGCTTTGTTTACCTACTTAAGCCTCAGCAATGGCGGGCGCCCCTCCCCCAGCCTTGCTCCTGCCTTGCCGGTAGATCACAGACTGCTGTGCTAGCAATGAGGGAGGCTCCATGGGTGTGGGACACTCCCGGCCAGGTGTGGGATATGATCTCCTGGTGTGCCTGTCTGCTTAAAGCGCAGTATTGGGGTGGGAGTTACCCGATTTTCCAGGTGTTGTGTGTCTCAGTTCCCCTGGCTAGGAAAAGGGATTCCCTTCCCCCTTGCGCTTTCCAGGTGAGGCAATGCCTCGCCCTGCTTCAGCTCTCGCTGGTGGGGCTGCAGCAGCTGACCAGCACCGATCGTCTGGCACTCCCCAGTGAGATGAACCCAGTACCTCAGTTGAAAATGCAGAAATCGCCGGTCTTCTGTGTCGCTCGCGCTGGGAGTTGGAGACTGGAGCTGTTCCTATTCAGCCATCTTGCTCCGCCCCCCGAACATTTTCTAGAAAGTAAATTTTTTACTTGCAGGAGATGGTTGGATATTCCCTGATCACAAGCCACAGTTATCATACTGCCTATTGTGTTAATTGGTATTTTCTGTTCTAATGTTCGCTGAAATCGTGAATGTCAATGTCTCCAAACACAATAGAGATTGATATATTGGGAGCCCATGAAAAAAATCTCTTTTGGAATATATGAGTGTATGTATTTGTATTTGTGTGTGTACACACACAAAATTTGCTGTTTCTCAGACTATAAGAGAGAGTATAATAAGTACAAAATAAATGGACTTTTAATAGTTGATTATATTAGAGAGAGCACTGATTACTAAATTCAACTAAGTCCTAAAGCTATAATTACAATTGTGTTGACTGATACATAATTTTCTCATAAGTGGTATTTGCTGAATCAATATTGGGACTTCCAAACAGGCCCCTAGAAGTAAAATGATAATTTCAACAAATTTTTCTAAATATATTGACCATTGGAAATTTTCTTATGATTTAGCTACTGCCTTTCAATCTAATGACGGTTCTTGGCTGGAAGGATTGAAAAACATTTACAATAGATTTTATTCTTATTAATAATGTTTCTTGATGGCATTAAATAAAAATGAGCATAACAGTTATATTTGTTCAGGGTTATCACAGCGTGTAGAATAAAAAAAGGTTGACCAAAAAGAAAAGGAATTAAAATTACCCATAAACCCTGCCTACAGCATAATTAAGAGTGAGATAATACTACAAGGTAAAATTTACGTGTAAGTATGCATAACATACAAGACCACTGCAGTAGTCCCCCCAGAGTCTACGTCAGAACAGTCAAACAAAAGTTGCATGGGAGGGAGAAGCAGGGTCCCTGTGGACTAATCCACAGAAGAACAGAGACCCAAATGAAGTGGGAGTACTGGAAACAAGTCCAGGATCTGGTGCATTAGTGTACCAACTAGAAGATGGAACGGTCCTAGCAATTGCTTGGCATGAGAGGTGCTAGCCTTGGTAAGAGAAGGAGGCACCCTTGAAGAGGAAGATAAATCTGAGATGGTTGTTGGTTAAGGTAAACAGGAAAATCTAAAAAGTCTATGTCAAAATAACTCAGGAAACCAGAGCAAAAAATCTCCATTTATTAAAGAAGCTACTCCACTATACCAATGAAAAAAGACTTTTTCTTTACTAGAGTACTGGGTATAATATTCAAACCCCTTCATCCATTCAGCCTCATTGTGTCACCTATATATTGTGGGTCCAGGAAAATCCAATGCATATAAACGTGAACCAACAAAAAGCGTCAAATATATATAAAGTTATGAGAAGAAACTGGGAAAGATGAAACAGATCTTTTGAGCACATCATTTTTCCTTTTTCTTTTTTCTCTTCTTTCTTTCTTTCTTTTTTTTTTTTTTTTTTTGAAATGGAGTCTTCCTCTGTTGCCAAGGCTGGAGTGCAGTGACACAATCTCAGCAAACTGCAATCTCCACCTCCCGGGTTCAAACAATTCTCCTTTCTCAGCCTCCTGAGTAGCTGGAACTACAGGCTCACGCCACCACATCCAGCTAATTTTTTTATTTTTAGTAGAGATGGAGTTTCATCATATTGGTCAGGCTGGTCTTGAATTCCTGACCTCAGGTAATCCACCCGCCTCGGCCTCCCAAAGTTCTGGAATTACAGGCATAAAACAACATGCCTGGCCCTAAACAGGTCATTTTTTAAAAGCCTTTTTGTAAAGCCCTTTGAAAAGGTGGTAAAATACAGGGAAATTAAAATGTCCATTAAAATAAAAATTAAATATAATTTCAGATTGAAAAGCACCAGAAACTAGAAATCCAAAATCTCAACATAAAAATGACTAATGCCAGGCAAATGTGAAATTGAATTTGAACTGAGGAACTAAATTAAAGTAAAAGATAAAATCTTCTCAGATAAGAAAACTAAATTATAAGATACACAAGAAAGAACAGGGAAGGCCAGAATGAGAACCAGAGAGAAAGAGCCAAGAAAATTCAACTGAATAACAAAGGCATAAAATAGGAAAGAAACAAAAGTGGTAAGAAAGATTGACAACTACAACTAGAGCAGGACTAATCTTTAAAAGAATAATCCAAGGAAACCTCCTCAAAATAAAAGATGACCTGAATTTACACATTTGCCATATACTTAGGAAAAATGAGCAGAATGGTCAACTCAAAACTTACCTGAACAGAAACAAGTGTTAATAATAAAGAAGACAAAATCCTCTGATTCTTCAGCAAAAAAGTCCTAATTACTAATAAAGGAAAAAAAAATCATTTCAGCACTTGATTTCTTGATAACCACATCCACATTGAAAGCAGAAAATGATGGAACAGAAATAAGAATTTTGTGTCCAACCAAGATTTTCTTCAAATATAAAGTCTATAAAATGAATGAAGAACTCAGGAAACATTGACTAATGAGGCATTAGCAAGAAACTGATTTAATATTGCATATTTAAAACTGAAACAAAAGTGGGATAATAATGAAAAAATGTATGTAAATATTATGTGCTCTGATAAAGTTCAAAAAGAAACAGGACCAAAAAAATGGGAACAAAAGAAAGCAAGTAATAGGAAACCTCACTTAATGCCACATAGATAATAGGTAGAAGTCAAACAAAATTCTTTAAAGCTGACAAAGCAAGGGTAAAAGTCTAAACAAGGAAAAGGGTATCAAATAGCAACACTAGAGAACAAACACAAGACTTTCCAAATACTAGAAGTAATCCAATATTTTTAAAATAATGAAAACAGGTCACATAGTGGAAAACACAGTAAGTAGAACATAATGTGACAGAACCGAAACTCAGCAAATCAAATATATTAGTAAATTCAAATAGGCTTAAAGTTCCTTTGTAAAGGAAAATGTTTTCTGATCGGTTCAGAAAGCAAAATCATACTATGTGCTATATGAAAAAGACACCCTTAGAACAACGTGTTTCAGAAAGTCTAGAAATATAAGATAGGTGTTGGAAGCAGGCAAATTCAGACAAAATAAAGTAGACATTTGGATCTCAATGTCTGACAAGGTCAAATTAAGAACAAAAGGATTAAGAGTGAAATGAATGACACTTCATAATGCTGAAGGGCCGCTTCACAAAGAAGGTACAATAGGTATTAACATGTGTGCTTCAAATAACATAATAGCAAGTTTAAAAAAGTAGAAAATGCTAACAAAAGCAAGATTATGTTAGGCAAATTTTACACACACACACACACACATATGTGTATGTGTGTGTGTGTGTGTGTGTGTGTGTATATATATATATATATATATATATATAAAATATATAATTTTTTTTTTCCTGAGGCAAGGTTGGGTTCTATTGCCCAGGCTGGAGTGAAGTGGCCCTTGGCTAACTGCAACCTTCGCCTCCCAGGCTGAAGCCATCCTCTCACCTCAGTCTCCCTAGTAGCTAGAACTACAGGTGCATGCCACCACGCCTGGCTAATTTTTGTATTTTTTGTAGAGACAGGGTTTCACCATGTTGCTCAGGTTGGACTCAAACTCAAGAGCTCCAGCGATCTGCCCACCTTGGCCTCCCAAAGTGCTAGGATTACAGGTGTAAGCCATCACTCCTGGCCTTCTTAATATACCCTTTTAGTCTAAAATAGTTCACATGAACACATAAAAAAGTTAGAATACAAAAGAATTATTCCAGTGTATCTAAAACATTAACCAAAAATGATGGTATATTAATTCACAAAAAATAACTTAAAATTGCATGAAATAGAAATGATACATTAGTCACAATGCAATAAAACTATGAAGAAATAGAAATCAAAATAACAACAATAAAAATTATTCCACAGAGAAATTCTTAAAATCCTCTGTTAAACAACTCTTGAGTCTAAGAGGAAACACAAAACAAGATGTACGTTATCTAATAAATAACATAACGAAAATATAATTTAACAAATCTATAGGGCTCAATACAATCAATACAATTAAGTGATTAGAGAAAACCCTTGCCCTTTAATATTTATTTAAATATCAATAAGATATAAAAATAACTGAATTAATCTTAAACTTTAAAAAGATGAAAAAAATTTCAAAGTAAACAAAGGAAAATGGAATGCTCTAATATAGAAAAAAAGCAGATATTGATAAGTTAGAAAAATTAGATTAATAATTTTTTAAAACCTGGATTGTGACAAAAACAACAAAATAAGGAAATGCCTGGGTTCTTAATAAATAAAAATGATAGAACAAATGAACAAAATAACAAGGGTGAATTCGTCACTGGAAAAAAATTAAAGAAATCTGATAAGAGATGACTTTGCATATCAAAATTACAAATCTTGATGACCACTACACATCTATTATAAAGTCCAAATTCAAGACACTGATAACACTCCAAATCTACTCCATTTACTCCAAATGCTGGAGTAGATGTGGGGTAACATAAACTCTCATTCATGGTTGGTAGAAATGCAATGATACAACCACTTTAAATAGTTTGGCAGTTTTTTTAATAAAACTAAACAAACTCTAACTATACAATTTAATAATTGTCACCCCTGGGATTCACCTTAAATTAAAACTTCATGTTCACACAAAAACCTGCACATATGTGTGTGTGTATAGCAGCATATTCACAAATGCCACAACTTGAAAGCTACCAAGATGTCCTTCAGTAGGTGAATGGATAAACTGGTACATCAGACAAAGCAGCATTTTTCAAAACTAAAAAGAAATGAGTCATCAAGTCATGAAAAGACATGGAGAAAACTTAAATGCATATTACTAAGTAAAACAAGCTTGTCTGAAAAGTCTACATACTATATGATGTTCTGGAAAGTGCACAACTATGACAACAGTAAATAGCAGTTACTAGGGAGTAGAGTGAAGGGTGGGATCACACAGGATTTTAGGGTTGTGAAGCTTTTATTTATGATGATATAATGCTGGAGACATGTTATTATAGATTTGTCAAAATACATAGAACAAAAATATCTAGGAATACAGCTAATCAGGGATGTGACAGATCTCTACAAGGAAAAATACAAACCATTGCTCAAAGAAACCAGAGATGATACAAACAAATGGAAAAACATTCCATGTTCCTGAATTGGTAGAATCAATATCGTTAAAATGGCCATACTGCCCAAAGAAATTTATAGATTCAATGCTATGCCTATTACACTACCATTGACATTCTTCACAGAACTAGAAAAAACTATTTTAAAATTCATATGGAACCAAAGAAAAGAGCCCACATAGCCAAGGCAATTGTAAGCAAAAACATCGAAGCTGGAGGCATCATGCTACCCATCTTCAAACTATACTACAGGGCTACAGTAACCAAAATAGCATGGTTCTGATACCAAAACAGACATATAGACCAAGGAAACTAGATAGAGAGCCCAGAAATCAGACAGCACACCTGCAAACTATCTGATCTTTGACAAACCTGACAAGAACAAGCAATGGGGAAAGGATTCTCTATTCAACAAATGGTGCTGCGATAACTGGCTAGCCATATGTTTAAGACTGAAATTAAACTCCTTCCTTGCACTGTATACAAAATATAAACTTAAGATAGATTAAGACTTAAATGTAAAACCGAAAACTAAAAAAACCTGGAAGACAACCTAGGCAATACCATGTAGAACATAGGCACAGGCAAAAATTTCATGACAAAGACAACAAAAGCAATTGCAACAAAAGCAAAAATTGCCAAATGGGATCTAATTAAATTAAGGAGTTTCTACACAGCAAAAGAAACTATCAATAGCATGAACAGACAACATAGAGAATGAGAGGAAACTTTTGCAGCCTATCCATCTGACAAAGGTCTAATATCCATGATCCATAAGGAACTTAAACAAATTTACAAGAAAAAAAAAAACCATTAAAACATGAGTGAAATACATGAACAGGCACTTCTCAAAAAAAGACATACATGTGGCCAACAAATTTATGAAAAAAAGCACAGCCTCACTGATCATTAGAGAAATGCAAATCAAAACCATAATGAGATACAATCTCATGCCAGTCAGAATGGCTATTATTCAAAAGTCAAAATATAACAGATGCTGGTGAGGCTGTGGAGAAAAGGGATGTTTATACAATGTTGATAGGAGTGTAAAGTAGTTCAGCCATTATGGAAGACAGTGTGGTGGTTCTTCAGAGACTTAAAGACAGAAATACCATTTGACTCAACGATCCCATCACTGAGTTACCCATAGGAATATAAATCATTCAATTACAAAGACGTGCACACGTATGTTCATTGCAGCACTATTCACAATAGCAAAGACATGGAATCAAGCTGAGTACCCATCAGTGACAGACTGGATAAAGAAAATGTGGTGCATATACATCATGGAATACTATGAAGCCATAAAAAAGAATGACATCGTGTCCTTTTCAGACACAGAACTGGACCCCATTATTCTCAGAAAACTAACACAGAAACAGAAAACCAAATACTGCATGTTCTCACTTATAAGTGGGAGCTGAAGATGGCCGAACAGGAACAGCTCCAGTCTCCAACTCCCAGCGCGAGCGACACAGAAGACAGGTGATTTCTGCATTTTCAACTGAGGTACTGGGTTCATCTCACTAGGGAGTGCAGGACAGTTGGTGCTGGTCAGCTGCTGAAGCCCGACCAGCGAGAGCTGAAGCAGGGAGAGGCATCACCTCAACTGGTAAGTGCAAGGGGGAAGGGAATCCCTATTTCTAGCCAGGGGAACTGAGACACACAACACCTAGAAAATCGGGTAACTCCCACCCCAATAGTGCGCTCTACCAAATATCTTAGCAAATGGGCATACCAGGAGATCATATCCCACACCTGGCCGGGAGGGTCCCATGCCCATGGAGCCTCCCTCATTGCTAGCACAGCAGTCTGTGATCTGGCAGCAAGGCAGCAGCGAGGCTGGGGGACGGGCGCCCGCCATTGCTGAGGCTTAAGTAGAAAAACAAAGCAGCTGGGAAGCTCGAACTGGGTGGAGCTCACAGCAGCTCAAGGAAACCTGCCTATCTCTGTAGACTCCACCTCTGGTGACAGGGCACAGCTAAACAACAACAACAAAAAGCAGCTGAAACCTCTGCAGACGCAAGCAACTCTGTCTGATAGCTTTGAAGAGAGCAGTGGATCTCCCAACACGGATATTGAGATCTGAGAAGGGACAGACTGCCTGTTCAAGTGGGTCCCTGACCCCTGAGTAGCCTAACTGGTAGACATCCCCCACTAGGGGCAGACTGACACCTCACACCTCACACAGTGGAGTACACCCCTGAGAGGAAGCCTCCAAAGCAAGAATCAGACAGGTACACTCACTGTTCAGCAATATTCTATCTTCTGCAGCCTCTGCTGCTGATACCCAGGCAAACAGGGTCTGGAGTGGACCTCAAGCAATCTCCAACAGACCTACAGCTGAGGGTCCTGACTGTTAGAAGGAAAACTATCAAACAGGAAGGACACCTACACCATAACCCCATCAGTACATCATCATCATCAAACACCAGAGGCAGATAAAATCACAAAGATGGGGGAAAAGCAGGGCGGAAAAGCTGAAAATTCAAAAAATAAGAGCGCATCGCCCCCTGCAAAGGAACACAGCTCATCGCCAGCAACGGATCAAAGCTGGACGGAGAATGACTTTGACAAGATGAGAGAAGAAGGCTTCAGTCCATCAAACTTCTCAGAGCTAAAGGAGGAATTAGGTACCCAGCACAAAGAAACTAAAAATCTTGAAAAAAAAGTGGAAGAATTGATGGCTAGAGTAATTAATGCAGAGAAGGCCATAAATGAATTGACAGAGATGATAACCATGACACAAGAAATACGTGACAAATGCATAAGCTTCAGTAACCGACTCGATCAACTGGAAGAAAGAGTATCAGCGATTGAGGATCAAATGAATGAAATGAGCAAGAAGAGAAACCTAAAGAAAAAAGAAGAAAAAGAAATGAACGAAGCCTGCAAGAAGTATGGGATTATGTAAAAAGACCAAATCTATATCTGATTGGGGTGCCTGAAAGTGAGGGGGAAAATGGAACCAAGTTGGAAAACACTCTTCAGGATATCATCCAGGAGAGCTTCCCCAACCTAGTAGGGCAGGCCAACATTCACATTCAGGAAATATAGAGAACGCCACAAAGATATTCCTCAAGAAGAGCAACTCCAAGACACATAATTGCCAGATTCACCAAAGTTGAAGTGAAGGAAAAAATCTTAAGGGCAGCCAGAGAGAAAGGTTGGGTTACCCACAAAGGGAAGCCCATCAGACTAACAGCAGATCTCTCCGCAGAAACTCTTCAAGCCAGAAGAGAGTGGGGGCCAATATTCAACATTCTTAAAGAAAAGAATTTTAAACCCAGAATTTCATATCCAGCCAAACGAAGTTTCATAAGTGAAGGAGAAATAAAATCCTTTACAGGTAAGCAATTGCTTAGAGATTTTGTCACCACCAGGCCTGCCTTAGAAGAGACCCTGGAGGAAGCACTAAACATGGAAAGGAACAACTGGTACCAGCCATTGCAAACACATGCCAAAATGTAAAGAGCATCGAGGCTAGGAAGAAACTGCATCAACTAACGAGCAAAATAATCAGTTAATATCATAATGGCAGGATCAAGTTCACACATAACAATATTAACCTTAAATGTAAATGGACTAAATGCTCCAATTAAAAGACACAGACTGGAAAACTGGATAAAGAGTCAAGACCCATCAGTTTGCTGTATTCAGGAGACCCATCTCACACGCAGAGACATACATAGACTCAAAATAAAGGGATGGAGGAAGATTTACCAAGCAAATGGAGAACAAAAAAAGGCAGGGGTTGCAATACTAGTCTCTGATAAAACAGACTTTAAACCATCAAAGATCAAAAGAGACAAAGAAGGCCATTACATAATGGTAAAGGGATCAATTCAACAGGAAGAGCTAACTATCCTAAACATATATGCACCCAATATAGGAGCACCCAGATTCATTAAACAAGTCCTTGGAGACTTACAAAGAGACTTAGACTCCCATACAATAATAATGGGAGACTTCAACACCCCATTGTCAACATTAGACAGATCAAAGAGACAGAAAGTTAACAAGGATATCCAGGAATTGAACTCATCTCTGCAGCAAGCAGACCTAATAGACATCTACAGAACTCTCCACCCCAAATCAACAGAATATACATTCTACTCAGCACCACATCTCACTTATTCCAAAATTGACCACATAATTGGAAGTAAAGCACTCCTCAGAAAATGTACAAGAACAGAAATTATAACAAACTGTCTCTCAGACCACAGTGCAATCAAACTAGAACTCAGGACTAAGAAACTCAATCAAAACCGCTCAACTACATGGAAACTGAACAACCTGCTCCTGAATGACTACTGGGTACATAACGAAATGAAGGCAGAAATAAAGATGTTCTTTGAAATCAATGAGAACAAAGATACAACATACCAGAATCTCTGGGACACATTTAAAGCAGTGTGTAGAGGGAAATTTATAGCACTAAATGCCCACAAGAGAAAGCTGGAAAGATCTAAAATTCACACTCTAACATCGCAATTAAAAGAACTAGAGAATCAAGAGCAAACACATTCAAAAGCTAGCAGAAGGCAAGAAATAACTAAAATCACAGCAGAACTGAAGGAGATAGAGACACAAAAAACCCTCCAAAAAATCAATGAATCCAGGAGTTGGTTTTTTGAAAAGATCAACAAAATTGATAGACCGCTAGTAAGACTAATAAAGAAGAAAAGAGAGAAGAATCAAATAGACACAATAAAAAATGATAAAGGGGATATCACCACCGACCCCACAGAAATACAAACTAACATCAGAGAATACTATAAATACCTCTACACAAATAAACTAGAAAATCTAGAAGAAATGGATAATTTCCTGGACACTTACACTCTTCCAAGACTAAACCAGGAAGAAGCTTAATTCCTGAATAGAACAATAGCAGGCTCTGAAATTGAGGCAATAATTAATAGCCTACCAATGAAAAAAAGTCCAAGACCAGATGGATTCACAGCTGAATTCTACCAGAGGTACAAGGAGGAGCTGGTACCATTCCTTCTGAAACTATTCCAATCAATAGAAAAAGAGGGAATCCTCCCTAACTCATTTTATGAGGCCAACATCATCCTGATACCAAAGCCTGGCAGAGACACAACAAAAAAAGAGAATATTAGACCAATATCCCTGATGAACATCAATGCAAAAATCCTCAATAAAATACTGGCAAACCAGATCCAGCAGCACATCAAAAAGCTTATCCACCATGATCAAGTGGGCTTCATCCCTGGGATGCAAGGCTAGTTCAATATATGCAAATCAATAAACGTAATCCAGCATATAAACAGAACCAAAGACAAAAACCACATGATTACCTCAATAGATGCAGAAAAGGCCTATGACAAAATTCAACAGCCATTCATGCTAAAAACGCTCAATAAATTCGGTATTGATGGAACGTATCTCAAAATCATAAGAGCTATTTATGACAAACCCACAGCCAATATCATACTGAATGGGCAAAAACTGGAAAAATTCCCTTTGAAAACTGGCACAAGACAGGGATGCCCTCTCTCACCACTCCTATTCAACATAGTGTTGGAAGTTCTGGCTAGGGCAATCAGGCAAGAGAAAGAAATAAAGCGTATTAAGTTAGGAAAAGAAGAAGTCAAATTGTCCCTCTTTGCAGATGACATGATTGTATATTTAGAAAACCCCATTGTCTCAGCCCAAAATCTCCTTAAGCTGATAAGCAACTTCAGCAAAGTCTCAGGATACAAAATTAATGTGCAAAAATCACAAGCATTCTTGTACACCTGTAACAGACAAACAGAGAGCCAAATCAGGAATGAACTTCCATTCACAATTGCTTCAAAGAGAATAAAATACCTAGGAATCCAACTTACAAGGTATGTAAAGGACCTCTTCAAGGAGAACTACAAACCACTGCTCAGTGAAATCAAAGAGGACACAAACAAATGGAAGAACATACCATGCTCATGGATAGGAAGAATCAATATCGTGAAAATGGCCATACTGCCCAAGGTTATTTATAGATTCAATGCCATCCCCATCAAGCTACCAATGAGTTTCTTAACAGAATTGTAAAAAAACTGCTTTAAAGTTCATACGGAACCACAAAGGAGCCCGCATCGCCAAGACAATCCTAAGTGAAAAGAACAAAGCTGGAGGCATCACGCTACCTGACTTCAAACTATACTACAAGGCTACAGTAACCAAAACAGCATGGTACTGGTACCAAAACAGAGATATAGACCAATGGAACAGAACGGAGTCCTCAGAAATAATACCACACATCTACAACCATCTGATCTTTGACAAACCTGAGAGAAACAAGAAATGGGGAAAGGATTCCCTATTTAATAAATGGTGCCGGGAAAATTGGCTAGCCATGAGTAGAAAGCTGAAACTGGATCCTTTCCTTGCTCCTTATATGAAAATTAATTCAAGATGGATTAGAGACTTAGATGTTAGACCTAATACCATAAAAATCCCAGAAGAAAACCTAGGTAATAACATTCAGGATGTAGACATGGGCAAGGACTTCATGTCTAAAACACCAAAAGCAATGGCAACAAAAGCCAAAATTGACAAATGGGATCTCATTAAACTAAAGAGCTTCTGCACAGCAAAAGAAACTACCATCAGAGTGAACAGGCAACCTACAGAATGGGAGAACATTTTTGCAATCTATTCATCTGACAAAGGGCTAATATCCAGAACCTACAAAGGACTCAAACAAATTTACAAGAAAAAAACAAACAACCCAATCAAAAAGGAGGCAAAGGATATGAAGAGACATTTCTCAAAAGAAGACATTCATACAGCCAACAGAGACATGAAAAAATGCTCATCATCACTGGCCATCAGAGAAATGCAAATCAAAACCACAATGAGATACCATCTCACACCAGTTAGAATGGCGATCATTAAAAAGTCAGGAAGCAACAGGTGCTGGAGAGGATGTGGAGAAATAGGAATATTTTTACACTGTTAGTGGGATTGTAAACTAGTTCAACCATTATGGAAAACAGTATGGCGATTCCTCAAGGATCTAGAACTAGATGTACCATATGACCCAGCCATCCCATTACTGGGTATATACCCAAAGGATTATAAATCATGCTGCTATAAAGACACATGCACACATATGTTTATTGTGGCACTATTCACAATAGCACAGACTTGGAATCAACCCAAATGTCCATCAGTGACAGACTGGATTAAGAAAATGTGGCACATATACACCATGGGATACTATGCAGCCATAAAAAAGGATGAGTTTGTGTCCTTTGTAGGGACATGGATGCAGCTGGAAACCACCATTCTCAGCAAACTATCTCAAGAACAGAAAACCAAACACCGCATGTTCTCACTCATAGGTGGGAACTGAACAATGAGATCACTTGGACTCGGGAAAGGGAACATCACACACTGGGGCCTATCATGGGGAGGGGGTAGGGGGGAGGGGTGAGGGATTGCATTGGGAGTTTTACCTGATGTAAATGATGAGTTGATGGGTGCTGACGAGTTGATGGGTGCAGCACACCAACATGGCACTAGTATACATATGTAACAAACCTGCACGTTATGCACATGTACCCTAGAACTTAAAGTATAATAATAATAATAATAATAATAATAATAATAATAATAATAATAAAATAAGTGGGAGCTGAATTATAACAAATGGACAGATAGAGGGGGATGACACACACTGGGGCCTTTCAGAGGGTAAAGGGTGGAAAGAGGGAGAAGATCAGGAGAAACAACTAATGGGTACCAGACTTAATACCTGGGTTATGAAATAATCTGTGCAAGAAATCCCATGACACAAGTTTATATGTAACAAACTCGCACTTGTACCCTTGAATTTAAAATAAAAGTTAACAAAAAGAAAGAGCGAAAAGATTCGCTGTTTGATAGTACAATAGGGTGACTGTCATCAATAATAATTTAGTCATACATTTTAAAATAATTAAAAGAGTAACTGGATTGTAATTGGGCACCTACAACTATCTGGCAATTAACAAACCTGACAAAAACAATCAATGGGGAAAAGATTCCCTATTCAATAAATGGTACTGGGACAGCTGGCTAACTATATGCAGAAGATGGAAACTGGACCCCTTCTTACACCATATACAAAAATTAACTCAAGATAGAGACTTAAATGTAAAACCCAAAAGTATGGAAACTCTGAAAGACAACGTACGGTTGTAACTGGATTGTTTGTAAAACAAAGAATAAATGCTTGAGAAAATGAATACCCCATTCTCCATGATGTGAGTATTTCACATTGCATGCCTGTATCAAAACATCTCATGTACCTCATAAATACGCACACCTACAATGTACCCACAAAAATTAAAAATTAAAAAAAGTGCATGGTAGAGGATCAAAGTCTACATAATAAAGGATGGCTATTTGCCTCTAAAAATTCAATCTTGTTCTTATAAATATTAAGAACCTTAAAAATTGTTCATAATCTTTCAAGTTATAAAGGAATGTAATCTGGCTTGCTTGCTCTTTTTGTTGTTAATTTAGCTAAGAAGATATAATAAAATACAGAAATATAAAAAATCCTGATTATATAACTTATATAATTATAATTACATATTTTAAATGATATATTTTCTTGTTTACTGAAGAAAAATCATATCCATACACACTGAACCAGCAGAATTCACTATTCATTTCTGATAAAATTCATTATTAAATGTGAATATCAGGAAATAATGAGAGTCAGAATTATAAAAGATGAGATTAAATGATTTACATTTGAAGACGAGATGATGGTACAATTGGATGTTAACCTCTGTGAAAGGCTTTTGGGAGATATGTTTTATGGGAAATTGAAGCTAGGTGCAATGTGATTTACATAGTGCTATCTTTTGCAGTAAAAGGTAGGGAAATCAAAATATATGTCCATATTTGCTTATTCCTACAAAAAGAGATGCAAGAAGCATTAACTGGAAAATAATCAAAATAAATTAATATGGGGAAAGGCATGAAAGAAGTGGAGAGAACATCACTGAAAGTGAATATTCTTTGAGGAAAGCATTTCAAGGTATATTTTTGTTTTTCAAGCTGTATAAGTTTTGCATATTTTTAAATATAAAATTATCAAATCCTGAAATTGAAAATAAATGGAAATGAGCTAGTCTAATTGAGCATTATATTAGTGTAATAGTTGTGGAGAAAAATATTTCAGATAACTAAAATACATTTTTATAACTATACCTACTTAATGTAATATATTATAAACATAAAAAGGACTACAAAATTCTTAAACTTAATCAGGATTTTTCTTGTTAGAATTCATACATGATATTGTAATTTTGAAAATATTTCACATATAGGATAGAGTTAAGAACAAATGTGTGAGAACATATCTGTGAAAATATCTTTAGAAAATAAGATTTTGATGTAAGAGAAAAATTAGAATAAAAAGCCAAAGAAGGTACAAAGGTTAATGCGGAATTACAATTCTAAGGCCAGGTGTGGTGGCTCACGCCTGTAATCCCAGTACTTTGTGAGGCCAAGGCAGGCAGATCATCTGAGGTCAGGAGTTCAAGACCAGCCTGGCCAACATGGTGAAGCCCCATCTCTACTAGAAGTACAAAAATTAGCTGGGCGTGGTGGCAGGTGCCTGTAATCCCAGCTACTCAGGAGGCTGAGACAGGAGAATCAACTGAACCCAAGAGCCAGAGGTTGCAGTGAGCTGAGTCTATGCCACTTCACTCCAGCCTGGGCAACAGGGTGGGACTCTGTCTCAAAAAAAAAAAAAAAAAAAAAGAAATTATAAATATTAATGTGAACTTATGATTTTTAAAGAATATATTTGTGCTTCTGCTTTAATAATTTAGAATAACACCCCAATGAGCATAACTAGTAGCCAGATATTAATTTCTAAATATCATTTCCTAATCAAAGGAACCAGTATTTCTTAGAATAATAGTTGATTACAGAACTAAGGCAGATTTTTAAAAATGCAAGGCAAACTTAGGATATTTTTCTGTGCCAGAAAGTGAGGAAGAAATGTGATAATTGAATGATAAATGAAACAAAACCTGGTTCTTTGGAAAGATAAATAAAATTGACAGGCCATTAGCCGGATTAACCAAGAAAAGAAGAGAGAAAATCCAAGTAACCTCATTAAGAAACAAAACAGGAGATATTACAACTGCCACCACTGAAATACCAAAGATCATTCAAGGCTACTATGAATACCTTTATGCACATAAACTGTAAAACCTAAATCAGGAAGAATTAGATACCTGAACAGACCAAAAACAAGCAGCGAGACTGAAATGGTAATTTAAAATGTAACAACAACAAAAAGTCCAGGACCAGACAGATTCACAGCAGAATTTTACCATTCAAAGAAGAATTGGTACCAATCCTTTTGACACTATTCCACAAGATACAAAAAGAAGGAACCCTCCCTAATTTATTCTATGAAGCCAGCATCACTCTAATACCAAAAGCAGGAAAGGACATAATCAAAAAGGAAAACTACAGAACGATATCCTTGATGAACATAGATGCTAAAATCCTTAACAAAATACTTGCTTACTGAATCCAACATCATAACTAAAAGATAACCTACCATGAACAAGTGGGTTTCATACCAGGGATGCAGGGATGGTTTAACAAATGCAAGTCAATAAATGTGATAAGCTACATAAACAGAATTAAAAACAAAAATCACATGATCATTTCAATCAATGCAAAAAGCTTTCAACAAAATCCAGCATCTATGATTAAAACTCTCAGCAAAATCGGCATAGAAGGGACATATCTTAATGTAATAAAAGCCATCTATGATTAATTAAACTAAAGAACTTTTGCAAGGCAAAAGGAACGGTCAGCAGAGTAAACAGCCAACCCACAGAGTGGGAGAAAATCTTCACAATCTATACATCCGACAAAGGACTAATATCCAGAATCTAAAACTAAAACAAAACAGTAAGAAAAAAAACAAACAATTCCATCAAAAATGGGGCTAAGTTTTGCGAAGCTGAGGTGGGAGGATCACCTAAAGTCAGGAGTTTGAGATCAGGCTGGCCAACATGGTGAAACCCCATCTCTACTAAAAATACAAAAAAATACCTGGGAGTGGTGGCACGTACCTGTGATTCCAGCTACTCAAGAGACTGAGGCATGAGAATTGCTTGAACCTGTGAGACAAAAGTTACAGTGAGCTAAGGCACTCCAGCCTGGACAACAGAGCAAGACTCTGCATCAAACACAAAAACAAACAAAAAAAAAGTGGGCTGAGGACATGAATAGACAATTCTCCAAAGAAGATATACAAATAGCCAATAAACATACGAAGAAATGTTCAATATCACTAATGATCCGGGAAATGAAAATCAAAACCACAATGCAGTATTACCTCACTCATGCAAGAATGGCCATAATCAAAAAATCAAAAACAGTAGTAGATATTGGCGTGGATGCGGTAAACAGGGAACACTTCTACACTGCTGGTGGGAATGTAAACTAGGACAGCCACTATGGAAAACAATGCGTAGATTCCTTAAAGAGCTAAAAGTAGAACTACCATTTGATCCAGCAATCCCATTACTAGGTGTCTACCCAGAGGAAAAGAAGTCATTATTCAAAAAAGATACTTTCACAAGCATGTTTATAGCAGAACAATTCACAATTGCAAAATCACAGAACAAACCCAAATGCCCATCAATCAATGAATGGATAAAGACATTGTAGTACAAATATGCAATGGAATACTCTGCAGCCATAAAAAGGAGTGAATTAACAGCATTTGCAGTGACCTGGATGAGATTGGAGACTTACTCTAAGTGAAGTAACGCAGGAATGGAAAATCAAACATCATATGTTCTCACTGATATGTGGGAGCTAACCTATGAAGACACAAAAGCATAAGAACGATACAATGGTGGCCGGGCGCAGTGGCTCACGCCTGTAATCCCAGCACTTTGGCAGGCCGAGGTGGGCGGATCACGAGGTCAGGAGATCAAGACCATCTTGGCTAACACGGTGAAACCCCGTCTCTACTAAAAATAAAAAAATTCCCGGGACGTGTTGGTGTGCACCTGTAGTCCCAGCTACTTGGGAGGCTAAGGCGGGAGAATGGCCTGACCCGGGAGGCAGAGCTTGCAGCGAGCCGAGATTGCGCCACTGCACTCCAGCCTGGGTGACAGAGCAAGAGACTCCATCTCCAAAACAATAAACAAAAGAATGATACAATGGACTTTGGGGACTTAGGGGGAAGAGTGGGAGGGGGACGAGGAATAAAATACCACAAATATGGTGCAATGTATACTGCTTGTGTGATGGGGCACGAAAATCTCACAAATCACCACTAAAGAACTTACTTATGTAACCAAATACCACCTGTACCCTGATAACTTGTGGAAAAATAAAATAAAACAAACAAAAAACAATAAGGAACTGAGATCCCAGCAGTTTGAGAAGCCAAGGTGGGTGGATCACTTGAATCCAGAAGTTCAAGACCAGCATGGGCAACATGGTGAAACCCCTTCTCTACCAAAAAAAAAAAAAAAAAAAAAAAAAAAAAACTTAGCTGGACGTGGTGATGCGAGTCTGTAGTCCCAGCTACTAGAGAAGCTGAGGTGGGAGGATCACTTAACCCTGGAAAGTCAAGGCTGCAGTGAGTAGTGTTCACGCCACTACACTCCCGCCTGGGTGACAGCGCAAACCCTTTTTTAAAAAAGAAAGAAAGTAAAGGATTAAGCATTTAAACTAGATTTTTTAGTAGAACTCTTGTTTAACCCCAGAGGAAGGAGAAAGCTCTTAAAAAAAAAAAATACGCAGAGCACTAGTGAAAAGGGAATGAGAGAATTATAAATGAAATACTTGTTATGTAAGAATCATTAATGAAGACTAAAATCACTAGCTGCAAGATATCAGGGACTAGTACTTTCACATGGGTTTTATGATGACTTTTAAAAAGAAAAAGCATACTTTCACCATGAACACATTTAAGAGGTTTCACCTTAAGTGATCAAAGTTAGCATTAATAACGGTGCAACCTGATATTGGGATGTGACACTTTGTGCCACCTAACTTGATCCAATACGAAGTGTACAGGATCACCTATGTAGTGTTACCGGAAGAAAAAATGTTTAGTTTGAAGTTCATCACAAAGGAAGGTACAATTTCCAATTTACTAGAAATATGTGAGATAAAGGAACTCATAAATGATGCCACAAAGTACCAATCACCCAAATCCAGAATGCAATACATTCCATATAACAACTGACCTGATCTCTTAAAAATCCAATATCACAAAGAAAAAGCAAGTAGAAGGCCTGTCTATGGTTAAAATAGATTAAAGATACATAATTTAAAGCAATGCATAAATTTTTATTGCTTTCTGGTTTTGAAAGATAGCAATATGACATTTGGAAAAAATGGGAAGGATTTGAATATGACTTGAATGATAGATGACATTAAGAAATTGTTATCAATTTGATTAGAAGTGAGAGGGACTTTGTTGCTATATGTGCAAATGTCCTTATTCTAGGACCTGTGTTCAAAGCTTTTAGGAGTGAAGTAGCATGCTATCTCAAACTTACTTTAAATAGTTCAAAAAAATATGTATTTTTTAATTTGTGTCTGTACATGTGTAGAGAAAAGAGAGATGGCATATTTGCGAAAATGCTAATAGATGTTGATAAGATTTGTGAATATATCTTCACCGTATTATATTTTTTATTTTTCTGTTTGTAATTTTTCATAACAAGGAGAGAGATTTCTACCTTTGTAAAAAACGAATTGCAGCTATAAAGATTGTGTAGGTTTTTTTTTATTTCAATGATTATTCTCTAAATATCTATAAAAGTAAGGCGCTTTACATTATGAAAAATGAATCAGACAGATTTCAGCATTCAAAGTGTGGTAAAACAGTAAACATTAAAACAATTTAACAAGCAATAATTCCTCTCAGAGGAAAAAGCAATGATGACATAGGGAAATAAAAATATGTGTAGGTAAAATAATATGGATTTTAAGGAATAAATGATTTTTTATCTACAAGAAGAAAATTTAAGAAAGCTTTCATATAGAAAGTAAGATTTTTCTTTGTTGTTTGTTTGTTTCCTTTTGTTTTTAAGACAAGGTCTCACTTTGTTATCCAGGCTGGAGTGCAGTGGCATGATCACAGCTCACTGCAGCCTCAACTTCCCAGACTCAAAAAGGCTGGAATTCTCCCACCTCAGCACCCTAAGTAGCTGAGACTACAGGCATGAGCTACCACATCTGGTGAATGTTTTAGTTTTTTTATTTATTTATTTATTTATTTATTTTTTTTATACTTTGAGTTCTAGGGTACATGTGCATAACGTGCAGGTTTGTTACATATGTATACTTGTGCCATGTTGGTGTGCTGCACCCATCAACTCGTCAGCACCCATCAACTCGTCATTTACATCAGGTATAACTCCCAATGTAATCCCTCCCCCCTCCCCCCTCCCCATGATAGGCCCTGGTGTGTGATGTTCCCCTTCCTGAGTCCAAGTGATCTCATTGTTCATTTCCCACCTATGAGTGAGAACATGCGGTGTTTGGTTTTCTGTTCTTGCGATAGTTTGCTGAGAATGGTGGTTTCCAGCTGCATTCATGTCCCTACAAAGGACACAAACTCATCCTTTTTTATGGCTGCATAGTATCCCATGGTGTATATGTGCCACATTTTCTTAATCCAGTCTGTCACTGATGGACATTTGGGTTGATTCCAAGTCTGCTATTGTGAATAGTGCCGCAATAAACATACGTGTGCATGTGTCTTTATAGCAGCATGATTTATAATCCTTTGGGTATATACCCAGTAATGGGATGGCTGGGTCATATGGTACATCTAGTTCTAGATCCTTGAGGAATCGCCATACTGTTTTCCATAATGGTTGAACTAGTTTACAATCCCACCAACAGTGTAAAAGTGTTCCTATTTCTCCACATCCTCTCCAGCACCTGTTGTTTCCTGACTTTTTAATGATTGCCATTCTAACTGGTGTGAGATGGTATCTCATTGTGGTTTTGATTTGCATTTCTCTGATGGCCAGTGATGATTAGCATTTTTTCATGTGTCTGTTGGCTGTATGAATGTCTTCTTTTGAGAAATGTCTGTTCATATCCTTTGCCCACTTTTTGATGGGGTTGTTTGTTTTTTTCTTGTAAATTTGTTTGAGTTCTTCGTAGGTTCTGGATATTAGCCCTTTGTCAGATGAGTAGATTGCAAAAATTTTCTCCCATTCTGTAGGTTGCCTGTTCACTCTGATGGTAGTTTCTTTTGCTGTGCAGAAGCTCTTTAGTTTAATGAGATCCCATTAGTCAATTTTGGCTTTTGCTGCCATTGCTTTTGGTGTTTTAGACATGAAGTCTTTGCCCATGCCTATGTCCTGAGTGGTACTACCTAGGTTTTCCTCTAGGATTTTTATGGTATTAGGTCTAACATTTAAGTCTCTAATCCATCTTGAATTAATTTTCGTATAAGGAGTAAGGAAAGGATCCAGTTTCAGCTTTCTACTTATGGCTAGCCAATTTTCCCAGCACCATTTATTAAATAGGGAATCCTTTCCCCATTTCTTGTTTTTCTCAGGTTTGTCAAAGATCAGATGGCTGTAGATGTGTGGTATTATTTCTGAGGACTCTGTTCTGTTCCATTGGTCTATATCTCTGTTTTGGTACCAGTACCATGCTGTTTTGGTTACTGTAGCCTTGTAGTATAGTTTGAAGTCAGGTAGCGTGATGCCTCCAGCTTTGTTCTTTTGACTTAGGATTGTCTTGGAGATGCGGGTTCTTTTTTGGTTCCATATGAATGTTTTAATTTTTTATAGAGACAAGGTCTCCCTATTTTTCCCAGGCCCAGGCTTGTCTTGAATCCCTGGGCTCAAGCTGTCTCCCAGCCTCGGCCTCCCAAAGTGCTGGGATTACAGTTGTGGGCCACCATGCCCACCAGAAAGTAAGATTTTTAACTAAACTAAATACAAGAAAAATTAAAGATATACCTTTCAAGGTCACTAAAAGATCTTGTTTCAGTAATAAAGAATATTGGATCATTATATTAAGCAGCTCCCAGAAGTGATTCTTGTTTAGATGTTGTTACGTCCAGCTAGTATACTTTGTGGTTTTTATACTGTGTACAATTTTGTGGTCTGGTTAAGTGAAAAGTAGTGACATAAGATCATGAACTTAGAGTCAAAAGAATTTAGGCCATTTAACTTGTAACAATGGCATTTCTTTTTATTCATATAGTACCTTAATATTTCCAAGTGTTTAGTCTGTATTATTTCCATTTATTTCAACCATCTCATGGGTTAAATGATGTACAAACTATAATTCCCTTATACAAAGTCAAAGAAATAAGATTTTATTAGGTTGTAGCTTTCAGAAATCAGCTACTTTCTTTTTTGTAACAAGAATAGTACAAATAGTGTCTATCACATGGAAGATCCAATACAATTCTAAGTGAATGAACTCACAGGTGAATGAATGAATGTGTGAACAAGTTGGTATGAAAAACACAGTGATACAGGTTCCTCAAAGTCTCTCCACTTCACCCCATCCCCTAAAGAGTGGTTCACTTTTGGGTGGGTGCAGTGACTCACATCTGTAATACCGGCACTTTGGGAGGCTGTGGAGGGTGGATCACCTGAGGTTGGGAGTTGAAGACCAGCCTGACCAATGTGATGAAACCCTGTCTCTACTAAAAATACAAAAATTAGCCAGGCATGGTGGCATATGCCTATAATCCCAGCTACTCGGGAGGATGAGACAGGAGAATCACCTGAACCCAGGAGGTGGAGATTGCAGTGAGCCCAGGTCACGTCATTGAACTCCAGTCTGGACAACAAAAGCAAAACTCTGTCTCAAAACAAACAAACAAACAAACAAACAAACAAAAAACTAATAAAGTGGTTTGCTTTCTATGTAGCCCCAGAAGATTCTATGAAGGGATGAAATAGTTTTGGTGCTGAAAGACAAATAACCATTTAAGGTGCTCTTATCTTACTATACACAGAAAGAGCACTTCAGGTTTAGTCTTAAATTTCTGGCAAGGTACTTGGCTCAAAGTACAATACAATAGTCCTCCTACATCCTCAGTTTGCTTGCCGCGTTTAGGTTACCGTGGGTCAACTTTGGTCTGCAAATATTAAATGGAAAATTTTAGAAACAAACAGTTCATAAGTTTTAAATTGCAGACCTTCTTGAGTAGCATGATAAAATATTGCACCATCTCGCTCCATCTTGTTCAAGATGTGAATCATCCCTTTTCCCTGAGTATACTCATTGTATACAGTATCAGTGTTAATGATGTTAGTCATCAACATCATCTGCTCCTGACATCTGAACATGGACATCATAGCTCTATGATCCAGGATCACCCAAAGCAGATGATCCTCCTTCCGATGTATCTTCAGAAGGTTAGTAGTGACCTAACGCTGCATCACAGTGCTTACATCATTCATCTCACTTCATCTCGTCATGTAGGCTTTTATCCTCTCACATATGACAAGAAGGGTGAGTATATTACAGTACAATATTTTGAGAGAGTGACCACATTCTAATAACTTTTATTACAGTTACATTATTGTAATTGTTCTATTTTGTTATTATTGTTGTTAATCACTGTGCCTAATTTATAAATTACACTTTATCATAGACATTTATGTACATGAAAAAACATAGAATATGTAAGGTTTAGTTCTATCTGTGGTTTCAGCTATCCCCTGGGTGTCTTGGACTATATCCTCTGTGGATAAGGAGGCACTACTGTTATTCCAAATCGTGCTGAAAGCTTCTAAATTTAAATTATGTAAGGTTGACATCTAAAGACTAAGGGGTAAGGTAACACAGGTAAGCCTTTGTTTATGCAGGAAATCATTCCAATATAATTGTTGTAGAAAACTTCATAATTCATCAGAAGTCATGTTTACATACACATTTTGATACAAACGGTTGCATCTATGTTTGAGTGGGGTTCAGAATTAATTTTACTTCTTTTCTATGTAATGGCTTATTTCCTAGCTGATTTATTAAAATGTGGTTCTAGGTAAGTGCAAATGCAAAGGTATTGTTGCTATAGAAGCTATCATAACTCATGTCACTAAATGAAAAGCACATTGAATGATTATTCCTGTATTTTTTATTGTTTTTCTCATCAACAACCTACTAAAATTTTATGGCACCTTGAGTTTTGTAAGCCTCAAATAAACTTTTTTAAGAACCATAACTGCATTATTTTCAGTTGAGTTATTCTGGTAACTAAAGCCATATAATAAGCTCAGTACTGAAAGGTTTTTTTTTTTTTTGTTTTGCTTTGTTTTGTTTTGTTTTGTTTTTAAATGCTCTGTCGCCCAGGCTGGAGTGCAGTTGCCTGGGATCTCGGCTCACTGCAAGCACCGCCTGCCGGGTTACATCATTCTCCTGCCTCAGCCTCCCGAGTAGCTGGGACTACAGGCGCCCACTACCACACCCGGCTAATTTTTTTGTATTTTTAGTAGAGATGGGGTTTCACCATGTTAGCCAGGATGGTCTCGATCTCCTGACCTTGCGATCCGCCCACCTCAGCCTCCCAAAGTGCTAAGATTACGGGCGTGAGCCACCGCGCCCGGCCTTAAACTGCTTCTATCCACATTATAGACCACTAATAAGCTTATGAAAGTATGTTTAAATTAAAGGCAGAAATGAAGAGCATACAAATATGTATTATGCACAAACGTAGTTTTACCTTGCACTATGGCTCTGTGAAAAACACAAGAGTAGAAATTGGCTGTTTACTGTTACAAGTTACAGCTACCTACAGTTAAATTGCCAATGTTCTTTAACCAAGAATATGTGCACTAAAGCCCTTGCTGACCTAACATGGCTTCTGCTAGTGTCTACATGACGCTGCAAGTAAACACTGCAAATCAGAGCTTCTTTGCTTTTTGGTGTTAAGAGCTGATCACTGGCACACTGAATGTCAGACAATTCAGGCTGAAATCTGTATTTCTGAAATCAGTATTGCAATAATTACAAAAGCCATTACACATTGAGTTTTTATTTATGTGCCAGTACTGTGCTAAGAAAGTTACCTGCATTTGTTCATTTAATCGTTACATGTCCATTTCTTCTCAGCAAGAAGAAAGTTGACATGTAACAGGTATTCAGATGTAACATCAACTTTTAAAATAAAGACAAATTCTGACCTTGCACTTGTGCAACTCAACTCACTTGTCTCACCCTAATCCTGGTCCCCTCAGAACCTGCCTTTTAAAAAACTTGGATTTTTTGGTTCATTATATATCATTCAAAAATTGATTTTGATTTAAAAAATATCAAACTAACATGTGTCTTTAAGTACTAAGTTGTCTTAATTCAGGCTGCTATGACAAAAATAACAGTTTGAGTGGCTTAGAAAACAAATATTATTTCTCAGACATTCTAGAAGCTGGGGCATTCAAGATGAAGGCACTAGACAATTCAGTATCTGGTCAGAGCCCAGTATTACTCCCATCATGCAATGCTATAAATAAATACCTGAGACTGGGTAATTTATAAAGAGGTTTAATTGGCTCACAATTCTGCAGTGTGTACAGGAAGCATCTGCAGGCTGTACACTATAGCATTCTGCAGACTGTACAGGAAGCTTCTCCTTCAGGGTTGGCCTCTGGAAACTTACAATGGTGGAAGGCAAAGGGGAAGCAGGCCGTTCGCATGGATGGAGTGGGAGGAAGAGAGAGAGGAGGTGCTATGCGCTTTTAAACAACCAGATCTCACGATAACTCACCCAGTCACTGTCATGAGAACAGCACTGAGGGGATGGTGCTAATCCATTCATGAGAATTTCTTCCCCAACCCACCCTGTGATCCAGTCACCTCCTACCAGGCCGCACCTCCAGCACTGGGGATTACATTTCAACATGAGATTTGGGTAGGGGCACAGATTCAAATCATGCAAAGCCTACTTCCTGATTCATAGATCGCTGTCTTTTCCTTATGTCCTCACATGGCAGAAGGAGCAAGCTTGCTCTCTGAGGCCTCTTTTGTAAGGACACTAATGGCATTCATGAGGCTTCCACCCAGAAGACCTAATCACCTCCCCAAGGCCCCACCTTCTAATGTCATCACATTGGCAGTTAGGATTCAAGATATGAATTTTCAGGGGACACAAACATTCAGTCCATAACATGAGTTTCTGATCACTTGATTAGGGCTTTTTTTGGCATTCTCCTTTCCTCTTAAATTTTACACCTGAGACGGCTGCCAATCCCACCTCACTCTAATCTGGCCCTGAGAGACGTAGGAAGAGATCATCTTCTTCCCGAGGTGATATTTCATTCCTCAAATATTCACATAACTCCACCAATCTTTTGTCATACAAACAGATAAGGCTATTTTGCTTATTAAGAAAAGGTTTTGCTCCCAGAAAAGTTCTAAAAGATATTCAGTAAGATCTCTAAGTTCAAAATATCAGGGAGTTCAAAAATCATGTCATCTATTACTGTGGAATGTTTGCTCATGAAAGAGATTCTATTTTTAATGGCTTTATTCCTTACCTAAAGAGCTCTTGGAAATCATGTGTCATTTTCTTTGTTTACTAACTTGGTAGAGAGGGAATTTAAACCTTTTTGGAAGCAAAAATATTTTGAGAATCTAAGGAAAATGATATAAAGTTTTCTACAGAAATATTTATCTATGTTCAAATATTTGCATATATAAATTCAATGGGTTTCTTATACCTCAGATATACATTACAAAATAATATATATGGACAATTATTTGAACACTAATCGGTTCTCAGTCAATAACATAGGTTTATTTTATATTAGTGACACATAAAACATTTTCATGTTTTTGGCCAACTCTACCATAGCTTGGAATGTTCCATTTGTTCTGTGGATTATGTGAGTAGTAATATGATAATAACAGAGAAAAGCATACAATAGAATAAGAACAGTGGAAGAAAATATCAAAATAACGTTACATTAAGCAGTAAAAAATACAAAAGAGGAAGAAGAAGCGGGGTTTGCAAAGTAGCCATACCTGGAAAGATTGAATGTGCTTGGTAAGAGATTCATGAACTGAGCATTCAAAAATAGACTTAGTAAATATTAAGTAAAGACTGTGCCTATTCCACTGATATAATTCCACTGTCCAGCAACTGAGCAGTGTGCAATACATGTGTTAGAAAAGTCCACAAAAGAGAATTGAAGTGAGTGTTTTGAACGACAGCTGTCTAGAAGAATGAGAAATGGAAATACACGCTGGTAGGAAAAACAAATCAAAGCAGGACAACAGGAGGTGATTTGTAGAGACATGATCCATTGAGAAGAAGGGGCGGGAATCTTCTTTTGAGCTAAAAATTTTTGGTTAAAATATTAACCTATGAGTTAAAACTAATTTATGTATGGTAAAAGGGGCCTCAACTTATGTATGATAGAGAAGGCTCCATCTCCGTAGTTACCTTATGATTCTTTCAGAGTTCCCAGGGCACAAAGGCAAGTTGTTAGTGTAACTCACAGCAGGTAAGAAATTAAATCATTTGGGTGGTGTGGGCGGGGGGTCATTGAACTTTAAACATAATTTATATTAGTTATTTCAATTCAGTTTTACATTGTTCTCCAAACACCACAAGGATCATTATACAGATTCATAAAAAGCTGGGAAATTATTTTCCCAGAAGGTTCATATGTAGCTGGTATAACAATTACCTTGACCTAAAGGATTAAAGTAATTCTGAGTGTATTAATCTCTCCTGAGCCACACAAACTTTTTTTTATTTATCCCAGAACCATCAGAGCTGTCCTGATGCTTGCAAAATATGCAATGGTAGTTGAATTTAGCACCTCATATTTATTTGTCTCAATATTTCGTTAGGATGTTGAAATCAAAATATTGCTATCAATAGTCACTATTTATCCTATAATTCGGAAGTACAGTCATGCATCACTTAATAGCAGGAATAAGTCCTGAGCAATGTGCTTTTAGGTGATTTTGTTATTGTGCATACATCATAAAGTGTATTTACACAAACCTAGATGGTATAGCCTACTCCATACCTGGGCTATGTGGTAGAGCATATTGCTCTTAGGCTAAACACCTGTACAGCAGATTACTGGGCAATTGTAATACAATGGGAAATATTTGTGTATTTAAAGACAGAAAAAGTAAAGTAAAAATACAGTATAAAAAATAAAAATGGTGTACCTGTATAAAGCATTTACCATGAATAGAGCTTGCAGGACTGGAAGTTGCTCTGGGTGAATTAATTAGTGAGTGGTGGTTGCATGTGAAGGCCTTGACATTTGTGTACACTACTATAGACTTTATAAACACTGTTTACTTCTGCTATACCAAATTTATTTAAAAAATTTTTTCTTCAATAACTTTAACATCGTAACTATTTTATTTTGTAAAGTTTAATTTTTAAATTGTTTATTCTAAAAACACAAACACATTGTACATATGTACAAAAATAATTGCTTTCTTTCCTCATTCTATAATTTTTTTCTAGTTTTACACTTTGTTGCTTTACTTTTAAAATGTTTTGTTAAAAACTAAAACACGAGGGCGGAGCAAGATGGCCGAATAGGAACAGCTCCAGTCTCCAACTCCCAGCGCGAGCGACACAGAAGACCGGTGATTTCTGCATTTTCAACTGAGGTACTGGGTTCATCTCACTGGGGAGTGCCAGACGATCGGTGCTGGTCAGCTGCTGCAGCCCCACCAGCGAGAGCTGAAGCAGGGCGAGGCATTGCCTCACCTGGAAAGCGCAAGGGGGAAGGGAATCCCTTTTCCTAGCCAGGGGAACTGAAACACACAACACCTGGAAAATCAGGTAACTCCCACCCCAAAACTGCGCTTTAAGCAAACCGGCACACCAGGAGATCATATCCCACACCTGGCCGGGAGGGTCCCACACCCACGGAGCCTCCCTCATTGCTAGCACAGCAGTCTGTGATCTACCAGCAAGGCAGCAGCGAGGCTGGGGGAGGGGCGCCCGCCATTGCTGAGGCTTAAGTAGGTAAACAAAGCTGCTGGGAAGCTCGAACTGGGTGGAGCTCACAGCAGCTCAAGGAAACCTGCCTGTCTCTGTAGACTCCACCTCTGGGGACAGGGCACAGTAAATAATAACAAACGCAGCAGCTCTGCAGATGCAAACGACTCTGTCTGACAGCTTTGAAGAGAGCAGTGGATCTCCCAACACGGAGGTTGAGATCTGAGAAGGGACAGACTCCCTGCTCAAGTGGGTCCCTGACCCCTGAGTAGCCTAACTGGGAGACATCCCCCACTAGGGGCAGTCTGACACCCCACACCTCACAGGGTGGAGTACACCCCTGAGAGGAAGCTTCCAAAGCAAGAATCAGACAGGTACACTCGCTGTTCAGAAATATTCTATCTTCTGCAGCCTCTGCTGCTGATACCCAGGCAAACAGGGTCTGGAGTGGACCTCAAGCAATCTCCTACAGCTATAACCTACAGCTGAGGATCCTGACTGTTAGAAGGAAAGCTATCAAACAGGAAGGACACCTACACCAAAACCCCATCAGTACATCACCATCATCAAAGACCAGAGGCAGATAAAACCACAAAGATGGGGAAAAAGCAGGGCAGAAAAGCTGGGAATTCAAAAAATAAGAGCGCATCTCCCCCGGCAAAGGAGCGCAGCTCATCGCCAGCAACGGATCAAAGCTGGACGGAGAATGACTTCGACGAGATGAGAGAAGAAGGCTTCAGTCCATCAAATTTCTCAGAGCTAAAGGAGGAATTACGTACCCAGCGCAAAGAAACTAAAAATCTTGAAAAAAAAAGTGGAAGAATTGATGGCTAGAGTAATTAATGCAGAGAAGCTCACAAACGAAATGAAAGAGACGAAAACCATGGCACGAGAAATACGTGACAAATGCACAAGCTTCAGTAACCGACTCGATCAACTGGAAGAAAGAATGTCAGCAATGGAGGATCAAATGAATGAAATGAAGCGAGAAGAGAAACCAAAAGAAAAAAGAAGAAAAAGAAATCAACAAAGCCTGCAAGAAGTATGGGATTATGTAAAAAGACCAAATCTACGTCTGATTGGGGTGCCTGAAAGTGAGGGGGAAAATGGAACCAAGTTGGAAAACACTCTTCAGGATATCATCCAGGAGAACTTCCCCAACCTAGTAGGGCAGGCCAACATTCAAATCCAGGAAATACAGAGAACGCCACAAAGATACTCCTCGAGAAGAGCAACTCCAAGACACATAATTGCCAGATTCACCAAAGTTGAAATGAAGGAAAAAATCTTAAGGGCAGCCAGAGACAAAGGTCGGGTTACCCACAAAGGGAAGCCCATCAGACTAACAGCAGATCTCTCGGCAGAAACTCTTCAAGCCAGAAGAGAGTGGGGGCCAATATTCAACATTCTTAAAGAAAAGAATTTTAAACCCAGAATTTTATATCCAGCCAAACTAAGTTTCATAAGTGAAGGAGAAATAAAATCCTTTACAGATAAGCAAATGCTTAGAGATTTTGTCACCACTAGGCCTGCCTTACAAGAGACCCTGAAGGAAGCACTAAACATGGAAAGGAACAACCGGTACCAGCCATTGCAAAAACATGCCAAAATGTAAAGACCATCAAGGCTAGGAAGAAACTGCATCAACTAACGAGCAAAATAACCAGTTAATATCATAATGGCAGGATCAAGTCCACACATAACAATCTTAACCTTAAATGTAAATGGACTAAATGCTCCAATTAAAAGACACAGACTGGCAAACTGGATAAAGAGTCAAGACCCATCAGTCTGCTGTATTCAGGAGACCCATCTCACACGCAGAGACATACATAGGCTCAAAATAAAGGGATGGAGGAAGATTTACCAAGCAAATGGAGAACAAAAAAAAGCGGGGGTTGCAATACTAGTCTCTGATAAAACAGACTTTAAACCATCAAAGATCAAAAGAGACAAAGAAGGCCATTACATAATGGTAAAGGGATCAATTCAACAGGAAGAGCTAACTATCCTAAATATATATGCACCCAATACAGGAGCACCCAGATTCATAAAGCAAGTCCTTAGAGACTTACAAAGAGACTTAGACTCCCATACAATAATAATGGGAGACTTCAACACTCCACTGTCAACATTAGACAGATCAACGAGACAGAAAGTTAACAAGGATATCCAGGAATTGAACTCATCTCTGCAGCAAGCAGACCTAATAGACATCTATAGAACTCTCCACCCCAAATCAACAGAATATACATTCTTCTCAGCACCACATCGTACTTACTCCAAAATTGACCACGTAATTGGAAGTAAAGCACTCCTCAGCAAATGTACAAGAACAGAAATTATAACAAACTGTCTCTCAGACCACAGTGCAATCAAATTAGAACTCAGTACTAAGAAACTCAATCAAAACCGCTCAACTACATGGAAACTGAACAACCTGCTCCTGAACGACTACTGGGTACATAACGAAATGAAGGCAGAAATAAAGATGTTCTTTGAAACCAATGAGAACAAAGATACAACATACCAGAATCTCTGGGACACATTTAAAGCAGTGTGTAGAGGGAAATTTATAGCACTAAATGCCCACAAGAGAAAGCAGGAAAGATCTAAAATTGACACTCTAACATCGCAATTAAAAGAACTAGAGAAGCAAGAGCAAACACATTCGAAAGCTAGCAGAAGGCAAGAAATAACTAAGATCAGAGCAGAACTGAAGGAGATAGAGACACAAAAAACCCTCCAAAAAATCAATGAATCCAGGAGTTGGTTTTTTGAAAAGATCAACAAAATTGACAGACCACTAGCAAGACTAATAAAGAAGAAAAGAGAGAAGAATCAAATCGACGCAATTAAAAATGATAAAGGGGATATCACCACCGACCCCACAGAAATACAAACTACCATCAGAGAATACTATAAACACCTCTACGCAAATAAACTGGAAAATCTAGAAGAAATGGATAATTTCCTGGACACTTACACTCTTCCAAGACTAAACCAGGAAGAAGTTGAATCCCTGAATAGACCAATAGTAGGCTCTGAAATTGAGGCAATAATTAATAGCCTACCAACCAAAAAAAGTCCAGGACCAGATGGATTCACAGCTGAATTCTACCAGAGGTACAAGGAGGAGCTGGTACCATTCCTTCTGAAACTATTCCAATCAATAGAAAAAGAGGGAATCCTCCCTAACTCATTTTATGAGGCCAACATCATCCTGATACCAAAGCCTGGCAGAGACACAACAAAAAAAGAGAATTTTAGACCAATATCCCTGATGAACATCGATGCAAAAATCCTCAATAAAATACTGGCAAACCGGATTCAGCAGCACATCAAAAAGCTTATCCACCATGATCAAGTGGGCTTCATCCCTGGGATGCAAGGCTGGTTCAACATTCGCAAATCAATAAACATAATCCAGCATATAAACAGAACCAAAGACAAGAACCACATCATTATCTCAATAGATGCAGAAAAGGCTTTTGACAAAATTCAACAGCCCTTCATGCTAAAAACGCTCAATAAATTCGGTATTGATGGAACGTACCTCAAAATCATAAGAGCTATTTATGACAAACCCACAGCCAATATCATACTGAATGGGCAAAAACTGGAAAAATTCCCTTTGAAAACTGGCACAAGACAGGGATGCCCTCTCTCACCACTCCTATTCAACATAGTGTTGGAAGTTCTGGCTAGGGCAATCAGGCAAGAGAAAGAAATCAAGGGGATTCAGTTAGGAAAAGAAGAAGTCAAATTGTCCCTGTTTGCAGACGACATGATTGTATATTTAGAAAACCCCATTGTCTCAGCCCAAAATCTCCTTAAGCTGATAAGCAACTTCAGCAAAGTCTCAGGATACAAAATTAATGTGCAAAAATCACAAGCATTCTTATACACCAGTGACAGTCAAACAGAGAGCCAAATCAGGAATGAACTTCCATTCACAATTGCTTCAAAGAGAATAAAATACCTAGGAATCCAACTTACAAGGGATGTAAAGGACCTCTTCAAGGAGAACTACAAACCACTGCTCAGTGAAATCAAAGAGGACACAAACAAATGGAAGAACATACCATGCTCATGGATAGGAAGAATCAATATCGTGAAAATGGCCATACTGCCCAAGGTAATTTATAGATTCAATGCCATCCCCATCAAGCTACCAATGAGCTTCTTCACAGAATTGGAAAAAACTGCTTTAAAGTTCATATGGAACCAAAAAAGAGCCCGCATCTCCAAGACAATCCTAAGTCAAAAGAACAAAGCTGGAGGCATCACGCTACCTGACTTCAAACTATACTACAAGGCTACAGTAACCAAAACAGCATGGTACTGGTACCAAAACAGAGATATAGACCAATGGAACAGAACAGAGTCCTCAGAAATAATACCACACATCTACAGCCATCTGATCTTTGACAAACCTGAGAGAAACAAGAAATGGGGAAAGGATTCCCTATTTAATAAATGGTGCTGGGAAAACTGGCTAGCCATAAGTAGAAAGCTGAAACTGGATCCTTTCCTTACTCCTTATACGAAAATTAATTCAAGATGGATTAGAGACTTAAATGTTAGACCTAATACCATAAAAATCCTAGAGGAAAACCTAGGTAGTACCATTCAGGACATAGGCATGGGCAGAGACTTCATGTCTAAAACACCAAAAGCAACGGCAGCAAAAGCCAAAATTGACAAATGGGATCTCATTAAACTAAAGAGCTTCTGCACAGCAAAAGAAACTACCATCAGAGTGAACAGGCAACCTACAGAATGGGAGAAAATTTTTGCAATCTACTCATCTGACAAAGGGCTAATATCCAGAACCTACAAAGAACTCAAACAAATTTACAAGAAAAAAACAAACAACCCCATCAAAAAGTGGGCAAAGGATATGAACAGACATTTCTCAAAAGAAGACATTCATACAGCCAACAGACACATGAAAAAATGCTCATCATCACTGGCCATCAGAGAAATGCAAATCAAAACCACAATGAGATACCATCTCACACCAGTTAGAATGGCGATCATTAAAAAGTCAGGAAACAACAGGTGCTGGAGAGGATGTGGAGAAATAGGAACACTTTTACACTGTTGGTGGGATTGTAAACTAGTTCAACCATTATGGAAAACAGTATGGCGATTCCTCAAGGATCTAGAACTAGATGTACCATATGACCCAGCCATCCCATTACTAGGTATATACCCAAAGGATTATAAATTATGCTGCTATAAAGACACATGCACACGTATGTTTATTGCAGCACTATTCACAATAGCAAAGACTTGGAATCAACCCAAATGTCCATCAGTGACAGATTGGATTAAGAAAATGTGGCACATATACACCATGGAATACTATGCAGCCATAAAAAAGGATGAGTTTGTGTCCTTTGTAGGGACATGGATGCAGCTGGAAACCATCATTCTTAGCAAACTATCACAAGAAGAGAAAACCAAACACCGCATGTTCTCACTCATAGGTGGGAACTGAACAATGAGATCACTTGGACTCGGGAAGGGGAACATCACACACCGGGGCCTATCATGGGGAGGGGGGAGGGGGGAGGGATTGCATTGGGAGTTATACCTTATGTAAATGACGGGTTGATGGGTGCAGCACACCAACATGGCACAAGTATACATATGTAGCAAACCTGCACATTGTGCACATGTACCCTACAACTTGAAGTTTAATAATAATAAATAAATTTAAAAAAAAATAAAATAAAATAAAATAAAATAAAAATAAAAAAATAAAAAAAAAAAAAAAAAAAAAAAAAAAAAAAAAAAAACTAAAACACAAGCACACACATTAGCCGAGGCCTATACAGGTTCAGGATGATCAATATCACTGTCATCCACCTCCACATCATGTTCCACTGAGAGGTCTTCAGGGACAGTAACATACATGGAGCTGTCACCTCCTATTACTACAATGCCTTCTTCTAGAATACCTCCCGAAGGACCTACCTGAGGTTGTTTTACAGTTAACTGTTTGTTTGTTTGTTTGTTTACATATAAGTAGAAGTACACTTTAAAAATAATGTTTAAAAAGTATACTATAGTAAATACGCAGGCCAGTAATACAGTCATTTATTATTGTTAAATATTATGTACCTTACATATTGTGTATGCCAAATTTATACCACTGGTGGTGCAGTAGGTTTGTTTACACCAGCGTCACTAGAAGCACATATGTAATGCATTGTACTATGATCTTATGACAACTAGTCACTAAATGATAGAAATTTTTCAGCTCCGTTATACTCTGATGGAACCACCACTCTATGTGTGGTTCATCATTGATCAAAACGTCAATGTGGCACATGACCAAATGTTAACTTTCAGTCAGACGTTAGTAATTCCATCAGAAAATATCTTCCCTCACCTACCCCTTCCCCCCACCACCTCCCACCTCATGTATAACTTCGGAGAAAAAGGAAGAAATAACTCAAAGCAGAAACAAATCTTTTAGCAGTTGTAACAAGAAATGTGCAAAATAAATTATTTTGTAAACATCAGAATTGCATGTCCTTAAGTGTGAAAGTGTTCTCTCTCTTTTTTTAAATGAAAACTGCTAGTATCAGTGTAGAAGATTTGTAGTATCAGTGTAGAAGACGTGACTGGATAGAAATTTAAAATGGGAAGTAAAATGACTGTGTATATATGTATTCCTGCATCATTAACAAGAATGCATTTATTTCAGTGTTTTTTTCCTTCTGGACTCATAGGTATGCTGTTACTTATTGAGCTTTTCAGAAACATGAAAGATCTTTCTTACTGATAATTTCTAATTTTCCTGAAGTGCCATGTGTTTTTTTAGGCAAAAATCATCATATACCTCTGTTCATAACCTGAATAAAGAGAATATTTTTAATATATCAAGTTGCCAGCTACTTTTCAACTGGTGCCTTCAGGATAGAAGACTGTGACAAAATGTCAGAAAACGGTGTGATTTAGCCAAATTCTGCTTTAATAGGTTTTATTTTTATTTCGGTACAATAAGGCCAACAGATGAAGAGGCAACTACCATTGAAAAGATAATTTGTTATACTCTTAGACTCCCAAAAAAGGAAGGTCATACTAGGAATCACTGAGTTTGGCCATGAGGCAGGAGAGCAACAGACTATGGTCCAGATCCTTTATTGTGGTTTCTACAAGAAGGAACAGGCAAAGCAGGGTAAGCAGCCTTACGATTGGCTAGTTTGGAATAATTTCAGCAGGCTCTGGGGCATAAGGACTGGCCCTGGTTGTCTGGTACCTGGTCCTGGGGTTATCAGGGCTGATGTATAGTGCCCATGAGTGTAAAAGCCTGATAACTAGGTGATTGGAGGAGTGGACTTAACTGGCTGCTCAGGAAGGGAACTGAACAGCCTCTATCCAGGGCATGCAAACTGGATCAAGACAGCATTTTTTTAAAAACTATATACATTTGTATGTGTGTATATATACTTTTGATATATTTTTCTGGTCAAGATGGTGGCCAGCTCTAGCAGTTTTGTTGCTAGAGGGTTTGAACTTAGTGTAGTAAAGGCTATGTAAAGATTAGTGTCATTTGTGTGTAACCAAGGGGAAGGGGTGGTTGTAGCAGTCACGGATGGAGACACGAGGCAGTGGGCCTTGGTAGAAAAGTGAGGGAATCAAAGGAAAAGCCACTGGGGAGTGAGTAATTCTCACTTCAGAAGGTCAAGGGATTGATTGACTGATAAGAGGAAGATGCCTTCTGGGGAAAACAATCATCTCCATTCATTTTTAGAATAGCACAGATTTTAGTATCCTGTACTCCATTTCCTTTTAAGCATGAATGTGTAGCGGTGTATGTTTTGGGAGACAGCAAGGAGTGTACAAGGATCACAGGCTAAGCAGACAGCAATCTCGGGAAACATAATAGGATTCCTAATATCAAAGTAAGAAAAGCAATAAATGTCTCACACCCAATTTGTCAGCACCTTAGGAGAGGCAGCCCGTGGGAGTTGCAAGTACAGGGATTTCAGGGTCCTAGGTGAAGTCACAGGGAGCGATGTCATATCCAGTGGTGAGCCCCTGGGCCAGGATGATGTCATGTAGAATGTGGGTTCATTGTCACCAGGTGATTAGGTGTTCTTTGTAAGTGGATATCCACCGCAGAAGATAGGGGTTTTGTTATCGTGAATCTGTGGACTGAAAATGAGACTAGGCCACTTGTGTATTTAAAGGCAAGATTGGCCTGAGAATTTGACTGGTAAATAAATGTCATTTAAGTCAACAGGCTTCTGGGTGCCAGCTAGCAAAGGCAATATTGGCATCGTGATGCTGTAGTAAGGGACAAAAGCACCAGAACTCTACTGGCACAATTAAATTCCTCATTAAAGATGGCAGAATCTAAAGTTTCTGATATTTAAGGTTTTGCCTAGATAGGTAATGAGAAGGATTATGTTGCAAATAGGTTTTAAATTATATGGCCTGACTTGGATATATGTTGTTAATAGGGGAACAGGCTGTTTAAAACAGCGGCCCCCATCCTTTTTGGAAGAGAATTTTTTCCACGGCCAGACAGTGTGGGGCAGGGGATAGTTTTGGGATGAAACTCTTCCATGTCATGTCATCAGCCATTAGATTATCATAAGGAGCACACAAGTTCGATCCCTCACACATAGTTCACAATCGGGTTCATGCTAATATGAGAATCGGTTGCCACTGCTGATCTGAAAGGAGGCAGAGCTCAGGTGGTGATGCTGGCTAGCTCAAGGCTCACCTCCTGCTGTGCAGCAGGGTTCCTACTAGGCCTCAGAACAGAGCAGTACCAGTCTGCCGCTCAGGGGTTGAGGACCTCAGGTTTAAAAGAAATCCACACATTAATATTTGGGACTCTTCAAAGAAAAGATTAACAGTCAGGCCTACACGTTCAACAATTTGCTTTCTAGTGTATCACCCTTAAATTTTAAGAAAAGAAAGTTGAAAATAATTTTTAAAAAGGAAGAGGGTTTAGAGGCATCAGATAAATGTAGCAGAAGTAAACTTCTAAAATCAACATCTATCATTATTTTCCTTTATTCTGAGATATTTTTGCATAATATGAGAACGAAATGCTATGAGAAGTTAACAGTAAACAAAGAAATCCCTTAAAATAAAAATATAGCAACCAAAACTTTTAAAAATTAATTTGAACATTCTTGAGATCTTATAGATATGGAAAGCAGATTAGGGTTGGCACTGGTTAGGGATGAAGGAGCAGAGAGGAAATGGTGAGGCTACAAGGGTAGCATGAGGCATAACTTTGTGGAGCTGGGACAGTTCTGAATCTTGATTGTGATTACAAGTCTACATTTAAAATTGCACAGAACTACACACACATACACATACACATGAGTACATGTAAAATGGGAAATCTGAATAAGATCTGGGGGTCATATCAATGTCAATTTCCTGATTTTGATATTGTACTATGCTGTAGTTATGTAAGTTGTTACCAAACAAAAGGAATGTCAGTTATTAACTCCAGGTAAAAACAAGTGGAACAAGAAAAGTAAGTTATATTAATTGGTTCAAAAGTGTACAATATCTATGTAGTTATACATTAAACATTATTATTAAATTAAAAATTGTGATATAAACTGCATTGGAAAAAATGAGTAGAGGCTAAGTGGGAAGATGGATTTTTAAAAGTTAATATTTTTTCTCTATATAATACTTAAAATTGATAAATCAAGAAATAGTGCTATAAGAATATTACTTTAAAATGTACAGCTAAATATAAAAAGAAATATTTATAAGAGTTGAAAGAATAATTGGCCCTGGAAATTGCTGTTTTTTATTATAATCTTATTTAACTGTTTTGACTGTGAGCATGCATTGCTCCAGCAAGAATAAAATTTAACCCAACATATATAAAATATATTAAAGAGGAGGGCAGAGCAAGATGGCCCAATAGGAGCAGCTCCAGTCTCCAACTCCCAGCACGAGCAACACAGAAGACCGGTGATTTCTGCATTTTCAACTGAGGTACTGGGTTCATCTCACTAGGGAGTGCCGGAAAATCGGTGCTGGTCAGCTGCTGCAGCCCGACCAGTGAGAGCTGAAGCAGGGTGAGGCATTGCTTCATGGGGGAAGCTCAAGGGGAAAGGGAATCCCTTTTCCTAGCCCGGGGAACTGAGACACACAACACCTGGAAAATCAGGTAACTCCCACCCCAATACTGCGCTTTAAGCAAACAGGCACACCAGGAGATTATATCCCATACCTGGCCGGGAGGGTCCCATGCCCACGGAGCCTCCCTCATTGCTAGCACAGCAGTCTGCGATCTAACCGCAAGGCAGCAGCGAGGCTGGGGGAGGGGCACCCACCATTGCTGAGGCTTAAGTAGGTAAACAAAGCCGCTGGGAAGCTCGAACTGGGTGGAGCTCACAGCAGCTCAAGGAAACCTGCCTGTCTCTGTAGACTCCACCTCTGGGGACAGGGCACAGATAAACAACAACAAAAGCAGCAGAAACCTCTGCAGATGCAAACGACTCTGTCTGACAGCTTTGAAGAGAGCAGTGGATCTCCCAACACGGAGGTTGAGATATGAGAAGGGACACACTCCCTGCTCAAGTGGGTCCCTGACCCCTGAGTAGCCTAACTGGGAGACATCCCCAACTAGGGGTAGTCTGACACCCCACACCTCACAGGGTGGAGTACACCCCTGAGAGGAAGCCTCCAAAGCAAGAATCAGACAGGTACACTCGCTGTTCAGCAATATTCTATCTTCTGCAGCCTCTGCTGTTGACACCCAGGCAAACAGGGTCTGGAGTGGACCTCAAGCAATCTCCAACAGACCTACAGCTGAGGGTCCTGACTGTTAGAAGGAAAACTATCAAACAGGAAGGACACCTACACCAAAACCCCATCAGTATGTCACCATCATCATCAAAGACCAGAGGCAGATAAAACCACAAAGATGGGGAAAAAGCAGGGCAGAAAAGCTGGAAATTCAAAAAAAAAGAGCGCATCTCCCCCGGCAAAGGAGCGCAGCTCATCGCCAGCAACGGATCAAAGCTTGACGGAGAATGACTTTGACGAGATGAGAGAAGAAGGCTTCAGTCCATCAAACTTCTCAGAGCTAAAGGAGGAATTACGTACCCAGCGCAAAGAAACTAAAAATCTTGGAAAAAAAGTGGAAGAATTGATGGCTAGAGTAATTAATGCAGAGAAGGTCACAAACGAATTGACAGAGATGAAAACCATGAAACGAGAAATACATGACAAATGCACAAGCTACAGTAACCGACTCGATCAACTGGAAGAAAGAGTATCAGCGATTGAGGATCAAATGAATGAAATGAAGCGAGAAGAGAAACCAAAAGAAAAAAGAAGAAAAAGAAATGAACAAAGCCTGCAAGAAGTGTGGGATTATGTAAAAAGACCAAATCTACGTCTGATTGGGGTGCCTGAAAGTGAGGGGGAAAATGGAACCAAGTTGGAAAACACTCTTCAGGATATCATCCAGGAGAACTTCCCCAACCTAGTAGGGCAGGCCAACATTCAAATTCAGGAAATACAGAGAACGCCACAAAGATACTCCTTGAGAAGAGCAACTCCAAGACACAAAATTGCCAGATTCACCAAAGTTGAAATGAAGCAAAAAATCTTAAGGGCAGCCAGAGAGAAAGGTACGGTTACCCACAAAGGGAAGCCCATCAGACTAACAGCAGATCTCTCGGCAGAAACTCTACAAGCCAGAAGAGAGTGGGGGCCAATATTCAACATTCTTAAAGAAAAGAATTTTCAACCCAGAATTTCATATCCAGCCAAACAGAGTTTCATAAGTGAAGGAGAAATAAAATCCTTTACAGAAAAGCAAATGCTTAGAGATTTTGTCACCACTAGGCCTGCCTTACAAGAGACCCTAAAGGAAGCACTAAACATGGAAAGGAACAACCGATACCAGCCATTGCAAAAACATGCCAAAATGTAAAGACCATCAAGGCTAGGAAGAAACTGCATCAACTAACAAGCAAAATCACCAGTTAATATCATAATGGCAGGATCAAGTTCACACATAACAATCTTAACCTTAAATGTAAATGGACTAAATGCTCCAATTAAAAGACACAGACTGGCAAACTGGATAAAGAGTCAAGACCCATCAGTTTGCTGTATTCAGGAGACACATCTCACACGCGGAGACATACATAGACTCAAAATAAAGGGATGGAGGAAGATCTACCAAGCAAATGGAGAACAAAAAAAAGCAGGGGTTGCAATACTAGTCTCTGATAAAACAGACTTTAAACCATCAAAGATCAAAAGAGACAAAGAAAGCCATTACATAATGGTAAAGGGATCAATCCAACAGGAAGAGCTAACTATCCTAAATATATATGCACACAATACAGGAGCACCCAGATTCATAAAGCAAGTCCTTAGAGACTTACAAAGAGACTTAGACTCCCATACAATAATAATGGGAGACTTCAACACTCCACTGTCAATATTAGACAGATCAACGAGACAGAAAGTTAACAAGGATATCCAGGAATTGAACTCATCTCTGCAGCAAGCAGACCTAATAGACATCTATAGAACTCTCCACCCCAAATCAACAGAATATACATTCTTCTCAGCACCACAACGCACTTATTCCAAAATTGACCACATAATTGGAAGTAAAGCACTCCTCAGCAAATGTACAAGAACAGAAATTATAACAAACTGTCTCTCAGACCACAGTGCAATCAAACTAGAACTCAGGACTAAGAAACTCAATCAAAACCGCTCAACTACATGGAAACTGAACAACCTGCTCCTGAATGACTACTGGGTACATAACGAAATGAAGGCAGAAATAAAGATGTTCTTTGAAACCAATGAGAACAAAGATACAACATACCAGAATCTCTGGGACACATTTAAAGCAGTGTGTAGAGGGAAATTTATAGCACTAAATGCCCACAAGAGAAAGCAGGAAAGATCTAAAATTGACACTCTAACATTGCAATTAAAAGAACTAGAGAAGCAAGAGCAAACACATTCAAAAGCTAGCAGAAGGCAAGAAATAACTAAGATCAGAGCAGAACTGAAGGAGATAGAGACACAAAAAACCCTCCAAAAAATCAATGAATCCAGGAGTTGGTTTTTTGAAATGATCAACAAAATTGACAGACCACTAGCAAGACTAATAAAGAAGAAAAGAGAGAAGAATCAAATAGATGCAATAAAAAATGATAAAGAGGATATCACCACCGATCCCACAGAAATACAAACTACCATCAGAGAATACTATAAACACCTCTATGCAAATCAACTAGAAAATCTAGAAGAAATGGATAATTTCCTGGACACTTACACTCTTCCAAGACTAAACCAGGAAGAAGTTGAATCCCTGAATAGATCAATAGCAGGCTCTGAAATTGAGGCAATAATTAATAGCCTACCAACGAAAAAAAGTCCAGGACCAGATGGATTCACAGCTGAATTCTACCAGAGGTACAAGGAGGAGCTGGTACCATTCCTTCTGAAACTATTCCAATCAATAGAAAAAGAGGGAATCCTCCCTAACTCATTTTATGAGGCCAACATCATCCTGATACCAAAGCCTGGCAGAGACACAACAAAAAAAGAGAATTTTAGACCAATATCCCTGATGAACATCGATGCAAAAATCCTCAATAAAATACTGGCAAACCGGATCCAGCAGCACATCAAAAAGCTTATCCACCATGATCAAGTGGGCTTCATCCCTGAGATGCAAGGCTGGTTCAACATTCACAAATCAATAAACATAATCCAGCATATAAACAGAATCAAAGACAAGAATCACATGATTATCTCAATAGATGCAGAAAAGGCTTTTGACAAAATTCAACAGCCCTTCCTGCTAAAAACGCTCAATAAATTCGGTATTGATGGAACGTACCTCAGAATAATAAGAGCTATTTATGACAAACCCACAGCCAATATCATACTGAATGGGCAAAAACTGGAAAAATTCCCTTTGAAAACTGGCACAAGACAGGGATGCCCTCTCTCACCACTCCTATTCAACATAGTGTTGGAAGTTCTGGCTAGGGCAATCAGGCAAGAGAAAGATTTCAAGGGTATTCAGTTAGGAAAAGAAGAAGTCAAATTGTCCCTCTTTGCAGATGATATGATTGTATATTTAGAAAACCCCATTGTCTCAGCCCAAAATCTCCTTAAGCTGATAAGCAACTTCAGCAAAGTCTCAGGATACAAAATTAATGTGCAAAAATCACAAGCATTCTTATACACCAGTAACAGACAAACAGGGAGCCAAATCATGAATGAACTTCCATTCACAATTGCTTCAAAGAGAATAAAATACCTAGGAATCCAACTTACAAGGGATGTAAAGGACCTTTTCAAGGAGAACTACAAACCACTGCTCAGTGAAATCAAAGAGGACGCAAACAAATGGAAGAACATACCATGCTCATGGATAGGAAGAATCAATATCGTGAAAATGGCCATACTGCCCAAGGTTATTTATAGATTCAATGCCATCCCCATCAAGCTACCAAGGAGTTTCTTCACAGAATTGGAAAAAACTGCTTTAAAGTTCATATGGAACCAAAAAAGAGCCCGCATCTCCAAGACAATCCTAAGTCAAAAGAACAAAGCTGGAGGCATCACGTTACCTGACTTCAAACTATACTACAAGGCTACAGTAACCAAAACAGCATAGTACTGGTACCAAAACAAAGATATAGACCAATGGAACAGAACAGAGTCCTCAGAAATAATACCACACATCTACAGCTATCTGATCTTTGACAAACCTGAGAGAAGCAAGAAATGGGGAAAGGATTCCCTATTTAATAAATGGTGCTGGGAAAATTGGCTAGCCATAAGTAGAAAGCTGAAACTCTATCCTTTCCTTACTCCTTATACGAAAATTAATTCAAGATGGATTAGAGACTTAAATGTTAGACCTAATACCATAAAAATCCTAGAGGAAAACCTAAGTAGTACCATTCAGGACATAGGCATGGGCAAAGACTTCATGTCTAAAACACCAAAAGCAATGGCAGCAAAAGCCAAAATTGACAAATGGGATCTCATTAAACTAAAAAGCTTCTGCACAGCAAAAGAAACTACCATCAGAGTGAACAGGCAACCTACAGAATGGGAGAAAATTTTTGCAATCTACTCATCTGACAAAGGGCTAATATCCAGAACCTACAAAGAACTCAAACAAATTTACAAGAAAAAAACAAACAACCCCATCAAAAAGTGGGCAAAGGATATGAACAGACATTTCTCAAAAGAAGACATTCATACAGCCAACAGACACATGAAAAAATGCTCATCATCACTGGCCATCAGAGAAATACAAATCAAAACCACAATGAGATACCATCTCACACCAGTTAGAATGGCGATCATTCAAAAGTCAGGAAACAACAGGTGCTGGAGAGGATGTGGAGAAATAGGAACACTTTTACACTGTTGGTGGGATTGTAAACTAGTTCAACCATTATGGAAAACAGTATGGCGATTCCTCAAGGATCTAGAACTAGATGTACCATATGACCCAGCCATCCCATTACTGGGTATATACCCAAAGGATTATAAATCATGTTACTATAAAGACACATGCACATGTATGTTTATTGTGGCACTATTCACAATAGCAAAGACTTGGAATCAACCCAAATGTCCATCAGTGACAGACTGGATTAAGAAAATGTGGCACATATACACCATGGAATACTATGCAGCCATAAAAAAGGATGAGTTTGTGTCCTTTGTAGGGACATGGATGCAGCTGGAAACCACCATTCTCAGCAAACTATCACAAGAACAGAAAACCAAACACCGCATGTTCTCACTCATAGGTGGGAACTGAACAATGAGATCACTTGGACTCGGGAAGGGGAACATCTCACACCAGGGCCTATCATGTGGATGGGGGAGGGGGGAGGGATTGCATTGGGAGTTATACCTGATGCAAATGACGAGTTGATGGGTGCTGACGAGTTGATGGGTGCAGCACAGCAACATGGCACAAGTATACATATGTAACAAACCTGCACATTATGCACATGTACCCTAGAACTTAAAGTATAATAATAATAAAATATATATATATAAAAGAAAACTTATGAAACAAGAATTTTTTATTATGTTATTTTAAGGAATAATAGATAAAATGATATTACCTCAAAATAAAGTTGGATCAAATATGAAGAAGATGTCATTTTCAGCTTACCTAATTACTTTATACCCACATCACATTCATTGTTGTCAGGTTATATTGTTTGGAGTCATCTCAGATCGTGTTAGGAATTCTAGATATTGACATAGAGATTTTCTAGTTCAATAGTCAACATACTGGATTATAAATCCCTAATGGGGAATCAACACTCTCTTATTTATCTTGTTAATTCACCCTCAGAACTTTTTTTCATCACATATTCATTTAATTTAACTGGAAAACAGACCAAAAAAAAAGTCAGAAGACTAATGGCAGTTGTTTTTATTTCATAAGTAACCATGAGATCAGATCAGATTCATTTAGTGTGCCTCATGTGAATAAAGTAGACATATAAAACAATAAGAAAATGAAAAATAAGGATGTATATGTTGATGCATTTTTAGATGGAATACGTTTTTATTATTAAGATGATAAAGCCAACATCTTTACAACAGCAGATAAATCACAGAGACTAGAATTTGACAAAGAGCTGATACACATTTTCCTAAATGAGATTTAAAAGAAAATGTTAGGGAATCTTAAAGTGAAAAAAGTTTTGTTTCTGGTCAGAGATTTTTAGCATTAGTCTTTACCATTTGGGGTGTTAAATTTGAGCTTTTAAGAGATGTTTTATCACTTGTGAAAATATGAAAAAGAAAGTCATTATTTTCTTTTCTAATAAGACTGTATTTGTGATCATATAGTTTGATCTGCTGTGCTTAGGTACCCAAAGTCATAGTTTACATAGTTTGGATTTCAGTACGTTTGCCACATTGTTGATGAGACTGGACTTAATTTTCTTTATTAATAAAATTGTTAATGATTTCAGGCAAAAAGCAAATGTATGATAGAACAGTAGACAATGCATAATACTTAGAATATTTAAAGCAAAATAAAATAGCAATTTCAGAGAGAAGTTAAGTTGGAAAAACTTGCTGGAGATAACAAAACTTGCTTACCACAAACTATAAGAGAAAGAGACTAGGGCAGATGGGGAGATAAGTATCTGTTTTATCTGGTTGAAGCAGAGCTTTTGTAGTAATGTAGCAATGAGATCAGACAGATAGAATGAGAGACTAGCTTAATGTTTCATGTTCCACTGATTTTCAGGATAACTGCTCCAAATGAAAAGCCTTTTAGTCACTAAGGCACATCAAATAGAAGATGAAGAAAACCATTGAGGATTCGTTCCCCAATGCTCACGCACATGTACACCTTGCAAATGTGAGTTTGCCAAATATTCCCTAAGTGCTTGCAGTGTCCTTTACTTACCATGTGCCCAGACCTGCTTTTTTTTTTTTTTTAATAGTTCTCTTCCTGCTTGAACATGTTTCTGTGGATTAGATTCTGAAATGGTGAAGATAATGTCCCTTCTCTAGCCAAAGTTTGACCTTCAAACTAACTGCTAGTCCTCTTCCAGAACTGACTCACCTGAAGATCCTAGACTGCTTTTCCCCTTCTCCAGTTCTTTATCTTTGTCACCACCTGCACAAACACAAAAACGAATCAGGTCAGAGAGTCTTGAAGTGAAGAAATAGTGTTACTTAAAGAGAACCTGAGAATTCTACATTAACTTCTTTGTTTTATCAATGAGTTAACTTGACCTGAGAGAAGTAGGAGTATGTTCAAAGTTAGGCAACTTGACGGGGGGACCAAGCAGAGATTACAGTCCAAGTCTCTGAATTACTAAACTAGCCTTTTCTTCTAATCTGAACTTTTATCAACCAGTATGGCAGGGCTAGACTGGCTATGTGCATACCACATGATTTACAAATGTATGTGCATCTGTAAATAAAAGCATTGAATGTTTGGTTTCAGACGTGAAAAGCTACTAACGAGATAAGAAAATAAAATACTTAGTGCATTTACTTAACTACAGTTGAATCTAATGAAGAATGAAATATCAATTCATGGTCACAGCCACAGCTTGTAATTGTCAAGGAAAATGATCCTGCCCTTCACTCTCTGTAGTGCCCACAGGAGAAATATCGTGGAATACTTACTAGCCACACATTTTACAATTTTACTATTCAGTCTATAACAATAGTCGTTACCTCCATATCCCAACGATTGGCCTCATCATCCTAAATTAATTGCAAAGGCATATTTAGGAGTTAACATTGCCAGGTCCCTGTAGAAAACAAATTATATGAATTATGTTTTAGTAGTAGCATATCAAGATTCAGACCTAGATAGAAACAGATGGAATTTCTCTGCTTGTTAGTGAATGGAAGACATTTCAGGACCATGACTAATCATGACAGATTCTAGTAACACCTAAACATAAATTTATTCTCTCTAATCAACTCTTAAGAATGCATCACCTTCCAACTGAACTCTAATAACCCAATCTAAATGCTCCAGCCCTTTTCAATCATATCTAGAAAATCTTTGGACATTAGAAACATTAAACAAATCTATCTTCCTTTCCACAAATGCAGACAATTTAGGACAGAATAAAAATAATCTGACTGTTGCCATTTTTAATAAAAAGATGTTAACTTTTATTTTAAAAATCTAATAGAAGTGAAGAGGAATTCTGATTGTCCTTTCATTAAGCTGATCTCTGCATCTCTCCTGCCATCTATTCACTCTCCTAAATCTAGACTTTGGTTTATCTAGATAGAAATGCTTTGAAGCACAATCTAACTGAAAATATCTGGGTGTATATACAGGTATATCATTTACAAATTTAGTGTGCAGTCCTGATATACACATTGGAAAAAATTGTTTGAATTTCTTGAATTCTATTTTCCAGCTACTCCTTATGTTATTGTAGGCCTTATCAACCTTAGCCAGATGCTAATTTTCCAGATCGGTGGTCCTGCGGTCAATACCTGAAATACAAGAGGACTTGATATTCAATTTCTTTTCCATAATTTCTGAGAGAATTTCTCAAAGAATGTCAAATCTTACATTAACTATTACACTTTGTGCCAGTTAACAAGTGCTTAAGCTCCTTCCTATATTCAGGGCCTTACTCTTAAAGTTGAGAAGTTGGAAAGAAGGGGCACGAGAAAAAATATCTCTTCATTGACACTCTGCCAGAGTTAAATAATTAAAATTGAAAGGTGATGGCATAGTACTTTCTTTACATCAGGTATTTTAAAGGTCTCTGATGATTCAAATGAAAAGAATATAATAAGATTTAGTCTTCTCAAAAATTAGTAAAAAAGTATATAGATACATACATAGAAATACATACATATTTTTGAAGTTTATGTCTACTCCTAGATAGTGGACACTGAAAAGTATACCCTTGTGATATTGCAGTTTTGTTAAATACAATTTTAGGAAGGTTAAAGTAGAGAGCAGGCAATAAGGTTAGTAGAAAAATGTATGAAACTTAAGAATTCTGGAGGCTTCATATGAATGCAAATGTTATTTTTCTTTAAAAAGTTTATTTCCTAAGAAGAAAGAGCTTAAATTGAATATGAGCTTCAGAAAGCATCACATCTAATTCCTCCATTTTTGAAGCCATAGAAATTTGAACTATGGAAAAATATGTCCTGATTGACATAAGGATAAAGTAGGTTTGATAGATTCATTGTTTTCTATATGAATACTCAATGACTTTAAAATTGAAAAAAATTCTAAACTTCATGCATTCATTTGGGATCTAATTTACATACATTTCAGCATTATAAGTCTGTTTCATAAATAATGCTCTCTATAAAACATATATTTAATCTGATTCTTATTTGGTCCCACTAAGTGAAATTGCCCAGACATGGGATGTAGACACAGACCAACAAACACATGGTTTTAAAAAGACTTTTTGTTGATTATGCAGGAAAAATATATGAATTATTTTAGACTACTTAACATACAGCGGGCATCACTCTTAAAGCTTTTAAATTGTGCAGTCCATTCATGATTGTGAAAATCAGTTTGGAGACACTGCAGTGAGATCTAACATTTCAAAATGTATGTGTGTGCGTGTGTGTATATATAGGCATACATATATTTTTTAAAAGGATACTTCCAAGTATTTACAAGTACTAAATTAATACTTGTAAAGGAATTAGATATGAATTTACAAGTATTAGAATCATTGCTGGTATAAGAAGCCAGGAAAGGGACTGGGAGAGGAGGGAACCATGGACTGCTAACTCCTAAAGTAACGTCATATCCATTTGCTTCATTCTGTCTCACAAATAGTATCTTGTGCTTTTAGAGCCTTGCTATAAAAAGGTTGGGAAGCATTTCTCTTTGACAGCTATTTGCTACTCCCAAGCTCTCTTTCACACGGCCAACATCAGCCCCATATTAGCCTTAGATGTCAGGAGGCTTCTCCTCTTACTTTCTTAATCTGATTTGGACACTTCCACCTTGAGCGTCATTTGCTTTTTCCTTTTGGGAAGGTTAGATCTGTTGCAAGTCCTTATATAAGGGCAATTTTTAAAAATTTGTCTGCCCAACGTGACAATTAAACAAACAAAAGCCAATGGGTACTCATAGGTAAATCCATAGAAAAGTTTACAAAGCACTAGTGCTTCACAATTAAGTAGACACTATATACATCAGTTAGTGCTTTGTTTCATTTTTCCCTGAATCAGTCTAATACTTTCTGCTTTAAGAATGGGGAAAAATGGATACCTAAAGTAGAACTCACAACACTAAATATTCGTTGAGTGAATACATTTACTGCTGTTTGAATGATGACAGTTCATCCATATCCTGTGACATATTTCCTAAAGCACACTCAAGCTTTTAATGAAGGCCAAAATGCTTCTGTGTACATTAATAAGTTGTATATGTCAAATTAAAATATAGCATATAGTCTGAATGTGTGGCTGATCCAAGTTCAAATGGTGACTCATATTCTGTTTGATGTTTGGAACTCAAAAGAGGCAGTAAATATATACAATATAAGAAAAGTAAAATCTTAGATGGCCTCAATTTTATTAAAAATATGTGAATACTAGACTGATTAAAATTGTACTGTGTGTAGAGCACACTGTGATTTTCTTGGATCCAGATGATAATGAATTACTTTGGAAACATTAGGTTGATGAATGTGGTACATGGCCTTGGTTCTGATGGATCCTTCAGTCTCTCCTGCATTTGTCTTTTTAAAGATGATGGAATTGTGTCTCTAATATTCTAATGCATATTTTGAGATTCTGTGGATTAGTTATCTCTACTACCATATTACACAACAAATAAATCTTTGGACAGTAAGTGAAATGTTTTCACCCTCATTCTAATCAACGTATATGTTGTCAATGGAATGAATTATTTGAGTTCATTGGATTTGATAATCAGGATTACAATGAGAATGAATTTGATGCCTAAAATATATATGAACCTTAGGTGACTTTAATTTTATCATTTACCTAGAAAAACATTTTAATGTGCTTATCTTGACTTTTTAAAGTTGATATGCTTCTATAGAAAAGTTATTGTATTTAACTATATAAAGAATAAAGAAAATACGATACAGTCATTCTTCCCTTTGAAGAAGACTAGCCAGTCAATAAATTCTGATTTCTGTCTATATAAAAGACAAAAGATTAAAATTTGAAGGTGATTTGTTACATAGGATATATGGTAGAGTTTAGAATTCAAAGGATTATTTTACGTATCTTTAAAATGTTTCTAGCTGCTGACAGAAATAGAACACATAAGAGTGAATTAAAATTTATAAATCTCTTCAACCTTTCATAGAATCCGAGTTTATATATTTTCTGGTCTTATTTGCATGAGTGACCTTTTCTAGTGGAGTGAAATCCACAAGGATGCACCTGTAAATTAGATCCATACAAGAATTTAAATCGCCTCCTGACAATGAACTAAGTGCAGCTTTTGAAATTTCTTTGTGTGACATGATGTAATCTACATACTTGTCAATGTCTACATCTATGACATTCATTAAAAAATGAATCATTCAAAAACAGGAATAGAAGTATGACTTCTTACATTGTTCATAATACGTTTTCATTCCATATTTTTTATTATCTATATGCTACTAACCACAATTAAGCCTTCTCAAACATGTATTATGTTTTTCAAGTTCCTTCTCAATATTTCATCTAACACATATGTGCAAACTTTTAAGCGAAATCTGTTCAAACAACTAAAATATTTATAAATGGAAATTAAAGGCAATAGCAATAATTCCTTCCCAGGTTTTATTTCCTTTTGCAGTAATATCATTGTTTATTGAAACTCAACTGAAAATTAGAATTAATACAAAATCATGTCAGTTGGGAAAAAATACAAACAACCTTAAAGATTATCAGTGTTGAAATGGAACTAAAACTGTGTTAGTTATGACTTTAGAAGACAATTTAGAAGCAACATCTTCTAAAAACAATTTTCCGGAAATATTCAGAATGATAGGTAAAATAATACAACTTTATTGAATTGATACTCCTCTTCTCTTAAGTTAGAAAGAGATTTCTCTGCAACTTGATTCCCAATATTTATGGACTTAAAACATGTATACACATACTCAAAAGAAGCTTAAATCATTTCCAACTTCATATTTCAAGACATTTCTATGCATACTGAACTCTGTATTTTGATTATATCACATTTGAGTTCTATATTTGAATTTCAAAGTATTCAAAATATATAATATTCTCTCAAACATGAGCATACTGGAATAGTTTACATTTGAAGAAAAAGTACTGGGATAACACTGAATAGCTGACACCGGAGAATGCTATGTACATACAGTGGATACCAGTGGATGAAAAAGTAGCTCTTAGCTGAATCTCTGGCTCATTTACTAAGTTCATCATAATGAGACCCCTATGCATCCGATTTCCTATGAACTCACCTGAAGGTCTAACCATGTACACAACTTAGAATAACCTGAAACATGAATAGTTCTATTACAAGCTTTTCTTTCCTATAGCAATGCAGCTGCCAGTTTGAATATTTGAGGACCCACAACACTGCTCTTTTATTTTACAACATGCTGGTTTAGAATTTTGGAGAGAAAAATGGCAGGGCTGATTAACTATCTCAATTGTTGCATTAAAATTTCCCTTCCAATTAAAAAGTCAGATCATTTGATGCCAAAATGATCTGACTTTATTGCTCTATTGAAGGATTTGGCTCAAACACAAAGATTATATCTTGTTTACTTTTGTCTCCCTTAAATTGTGTGAAGTATAAAATATTTAAAAGTTGTGAATTGAATGAGACTGAATTAACAAAATGAATCATAAATGTAGAATTTAATTTCTTTTTAATTAAAAAACTGACACAAATAATTCAGACATAATACACCTTTAACTTCTTAAGTTTTAACTGTTAGAGAATGATAATTTCTGCATCTCCTTTTTAAGCATCTGGAATTAGATGAGGCAAATATATTTATACCTCTTTAGCTCTTAAAGACAATCTAAGAGATAATTAAATTTAATCTATATTCTTTTTGAGATAGTCAAATCTCTTTTAGTATATCTTCTTCATGTCTTTTGAATATTGTCATTTCTCTCTACCACACTGCTATCAACAGCAGCCCTTGCCTACATCACCTACACTTCGTGATAGTTGGTTTCCACACACTGTAGCCATTGTGATCCTTCTTTGATTTTATGTAATTGGTTTAGTGGCACAAAACACATGATTATTTTATGAAAAAGATATTAAATACAGAAAATTTAAAAATTATTAAGTTAAATTTAAATCAACATAAATCAATTATGTCCCCAGCACCTTCTAAAATATAAAATCCAATTTTCTGTTCTGGTCAGTGCCTTGTTTTTTTAATTAAGAAATATGTTATAAAAACTTTTCTTTATTACTACCTATGAATTCAAATGATCATTTTAAAGGATGATGAGTACTTAACTCTCTGAATATACCAAAAATTACTGGAACAATGTAAAATTGAAGAAAACTTTGGTTTTTATCAAATTGCTATGATTATAAAGAATATGGGGAATCCTCTTTACTTACATTTCAATATTTTGAGGGGTTTTCTTCAATTTCTTTTGTTAAATTCCTAAAATTGGGTTGAGAAATAAGAACCTTTTGGTTTTTTTTTTTTAATATATATTACAAGATTCTGTTCACAAAAACCATATTATGTTACATCCTGATATGGGCCTGCCTGTTCCATGCCAGTGGTTTGTTTAGACTTGGTAGTGTTTCTGTGTTTCTTCCTTCAGTGATGGCTAAAATTCCATGGTGAAGAAATTTGACCCTGGAATTTTCTTTGTTGGAAGGTTTTAACTGGCATCTTCAATTTCTTTAATACATATGGATCTAGTTAAGTTTCAATTTATTCTTGCTTGAGATTTGATAATTTGCAAATATGGAAATAATCAGATTTCTGTTTACTCTTGATTGAGCTTTGACAATTTGTGACTTTTAAGAAATTTCTCAATTTCACTGAAATGATTAAGTATATGACATCAAGTTGTTTATATTTTCCTATTATCTTTTAATGTCTGTAGTTCTATAGTAATACTATCTCTTAGTTTCTGATCTTTGCAATTTGCATTTTTTCATGATGAACCTGCGTAACATTTTGTTTTTTCCGTAGTTATTACTACTTTTTTGTTGATATTGTTCCATTTAGGCTAAATTTTCTCACTTGATTAAACTTTTTTGTTTCTGTTATTACTCTATTTTCATTTATTATTTTGAATAGTTGTTCTTGTCCTTTTTAAATGCCTAGCTGGTCTTTTTTATTGCCTTTTTATTCCTAAAAAACAACTTGTTAATTTATTTGTTATTTCTGAAAAATTTTTTTCTAATTCAGATATATGCTTTTCCTTTACTAATCAAATTATTCTATGATTCATCTCTCTTTTTTTAACTGAGTCAGATGATGTTTAATTTGTCTTTTGTGCTTTCTTTTTCATTTGTATGATGACTTAAGTAAAATATATATTTTCTTCTGAACCTAGTTCTGCTCTACCCAAAGTTTAATGTAATTTGTAAACTGCTACTTTTATAAAATTCAGCAACTTTAATTTTTATTTTCATGATTTATTTTAATTTTTTTAACATACAAGTGAAGTTACCTCTTTGATTTCTGAATGTTTAAATTTTTAGATGCTTGAAGCTGACATGATATATGATTTAAGATTTTAATTTACATAAAGTTGTATATATTTATGGAGTACAGTGTGATATTTCATCACACATCTGCCATGTGTAATAATCAGTGAAATTAGCCCATCCATCACCTCAAGCATTTATTATTTCTTTGTGTTGGGAACACTCAAGTCCTGTCTTTCAGCTATTTGAAAATATACAATAAATTATCATTAATTATAGTCATGCTTTGGTGCTATAGGACATTAGAAATTATTCTTCCTCTCTAGCTGGATTTTGTGTCTGTGAACCAGAATCTCCCTATCTTCTCCTCTTCCACATTCTTCCCTGCCTCAAGTAATTATTCTTTTACTTTCTACTTCCATGAGATCAACTGTTTTAGCATCTACGTATGAATGAGAACTTTTGGTATTTGTCTTTCCATGCCTGGCTAATTTCACTTAACATAATAGTCTTCATGTTCATCTGTATTTCCACAAACAACTAGACTTTATTCTTCTTTATGGCTGAATAATATTCCATTATATATATATGCCGCATTTCCTTCGTTCATTCATTGATGGATACTTAGGTTGATTCCACATTTTGACTCTTGTGAGTACTGCTGCAATAAACAGGAGAGTGCAGATATTTCTTTGAGATACTGATTTACATTCCTTTCAGAATATACCTAGTAGTGAGGTTGCTGAATCATATAGTAGTTCTATTTTTGCTTTTTGAGGAACCTCCATATTGTTTTCCATAATGGCTGAACTAATGTAAATTCCTAACAACAGTCCATAAGAATTTCCTCTTCTTCACATCCTCCCAGCATTTTTATTTTTTGTTTTTTTGATAAAAGCCATTCTAACTGGAATGACAGAATATTTTGCTGTCTTTTTTATTTGAATTTCCATAATGATTAGTGATGTTGAGTTTACTTTTATGCATGTGTTGGCCATTTGTATGTCTTCTTTTGAGAAATGTCTATTCAGAACATTTTCCCATTTATTAATTGGAGTTTGTTTTTTTTTTTTCCCTGTTGAGTTGTTTGAGTTCCTTGTATATTCTGAATGCTAAATCCTTGTAGAATGAATAGCTTACAATTATTTTATCTCATTTTGCAGGTTGTTTATTCATTCTGTTCGTTGTTTTCTTTGATGTTCAGAAGCTTTTTAGTTTGATATAATTTCATCTGTCTACTTTTATTTTGATTGCCTGTGTTTTTAAAGTCTTAATCAAAAATCTTTACCCAGACTAATGTCTTAAAGCATTTCCTTTACGTTTTCTACTAGAAGTTTTACAGTTTGGGGTCTTAAATTTAAGCTTTTATCCTGATTATGCATACAGATATCTCATTTTACCGGTGGCATTTATTGAAAACACTATCCTTTTCCTGATGTATGTTCTTGGCACATTTGTTGAAAATCAGTTAGCTGCAAATACGTAGATTTGTTTCTAGTTTCTCTATTCAGTTTCATTGGTCAGTGTGTCTATTTTTATGCCAATTACCATGTTACTTTGGTTAAATCTTGGTAGTATATTTTGAAATCAGGTAGTGTGAGGCGTACAGCTTTGTTCTTTTGCTTCAGATTGCTTTTGCTATTTGGGGTCTTTTGTAGTTCCACATAAATTTTAGACTTCTTTTTTCCATTTTTTGTGAAGAATGACATTGGTATTTTGATAAGGATTGCATTGAATCTTTAGATTGCTTGGGGTAGTATGGACTATATTAAGTCTTCTAATTCATGAACACAGTATATAGGTATATTCCTTCTATACCTAATTTGTTGAGAGTTTTTATATGACAAATGTTGGATTTTATCAAATGTTGTTCTGTATTTTGTCTATTTAGATGATCATATGATACTTGCCCTTCATTCGGCTGATATCATGTATCACTTACTGATTTGCGTATGTTGACAACTATTCGCATCTCTTGGATACATCCCACTTGATCTTGATGTATAACCTTTTTTATATGCCGTTGGATATGGTTTGCACTAAAATATGGGCTCTTCACCTCATTTAACATTGTTGGTATGAATTGTACCTCATGTAATATTAAATCATAGATCTTTGATATCTTTTGTTTGCATTTGCCTAGTAAAATTTTTCACTTGTCCATTTCATTTTAGTCATTTGGAATCTTTATTTTACCTATATCTCATAAATATAGCATCTGGTTAGGTTTTGGTTTATTATACTGCCTTAAAATTTTTATTTTATAAAGGAAATAAGCTTATTCAAATGTAGTGGTGTGACAGATATACTTGCTCTTAGTTCTGAAATATTTTGTTATAATTTTTGTGTGTATATATAAGTAATTTTTAAAAAGACTTTCGTTAGGAAATACTTTTCCTTTGTCTTAAAAATATTATTGCTCAGATTTCAGCTTCTCGTAATGGCAGATTAGCTTTTGGGAAGCAGAGATAACCTTCTGACAGATAACAATTATAGAAGCCATACAAACTACTAAAATACATTTGAAGGTAATTTTAAAGAGATCACAGACAGAAACTGTCTATCTTTGAAAGGTGAGATTTCTAATTTATTTCTTTTGCCCAAGGGCTGTTCAAGATTCTCATGCAGCCCAGTACAGAAGTTACAGTATTAGTGTCTTAGGTAACAGAGGAGAGTTTTGAGAGCTTGAAGAATAGCCAGAAATGTAGAGGGAATATACCAAATTGAAAGGGGCTTTAGAGGAGTGAATTAGGTTGAAATAAATAAAGATTTCAGCTGTTGTCACAGCCAAGGAGGCAGTTTGGAATCTGTGTCTAGTCAAATTTACTGTGCTAGAACAAACCTCTTCACAGGAATATAACATAATCCTGAGCTTGCACAAGATAACATTGATGAAGTTTGGTAAATTCTCAAATATCATTAAATATGAAAAGAAACAGAAAAATAAAACCCATATTCAAGAGAAATGGCAAGAAATAAAACTGAAATGTACCAAATGTTGTAATTATCAGGTGCAAACTTTCAAGTAGCTATCATAAATGTATTTTATGATTTAAAAAATTCAGTCATAATGATTAAACAGACAGAGAAACTCAACAGATTATAAAATGTACTGAATAAAAATTTTAGTGATGAAAATAATATCTGAAGTGAAAGACTTGTGTTATGGGATTTGCTGAAGATTAGAAATGATTGAAAAGATAATAAGTAATCTTTAAAAAAGGAAAACAATACATATACATACATATATATTTGCATATAGGAAACAACTTAAAGAAGAGACAGAAACATTAAGGAAGAATAATGAGGCTTCAGAAACCTTTAAAATAATATGAAGCCATCGATCATATATTCAATTAGAGCTGTAGAGGGACAAAAAGGGTAGAACAGGCAAGAAAAAGATATATACAAAATGGTAGAAAACCCTCCATTTAGGTGAAAACTATAAATATATCAATCCGAGAATCTCAACAAACCCCAAGCAAGATGAGAACAGAAGAATATAAGATAAAAATCATTCCTACAAGAAAAAGAAAAAACCTGACAGTTTTTTCCTTTAAGGACTCTAGGCCATGCCTAGAAGTAATTAGAAGTTTCTGGATTTTTCTCTTGCTCCATACTTAGAAGTAATCTGAAGACTGGATATTTCCTTGGAGTTTGTGCTTCTTCCCTATTCTCTTTGTTTCTTTATATTACTTTCAGAAGCAGAGAAAGGAGGTCCAGAACTAAGCAGCCATCATGTTCATACTAGAACTAGAGGATGAACTGAGAATAGTGGCAATCTCACTCAAACTATATGACTCAGAAAACAGAGCCAGATTGTGGGGAAAGGGAGTAATGAGTATAGCGAAGATAACTATCAAGTACCCACTAAAATGTTACTAACGTTTTAGTAATGATTTCTGATATGCCATGAGCTCTTGCCACCTGCAGATTTAAAATTTACATGCTATGGACACACAAAAATTTTAAAAAGTAAGATTTTTGAACCATTTTTTCCTAAGATTGCATTAAAGCATTTTCCCACTTACTCTGTTCTATTTCCAGGAAGCACCAATTATCTATATTTATAAACTGAATAAATGGATGCCCTACACAATTCTTACTAATACTCATGGAGCAAGTGACTATACTTTGACATTTCTGCTAATGCTGCCACAGAAAACCAGACACCCTCATGATGATCTCTGGTACCAGACACAAAAGAAATGGCAAAATCAAGCTGCCATATTGCATTAACTATGCAAATGTCATGGGAGTATAACTGATTGGCAGAACCAAAATTACATCCAGAGCTATAGCTGTAAGACTTTCTAGAAAATATAGAATTCAAGCCACTGCAATAAAGAAAAACACACCAGAAATATGTTTAAATGACTGTTGTTCTCCAACCAATGATGTTCATTTCCAATTAAAATAAAGGACTTTGCTTCTTTTTGTTTCCCTTTGTTAGGTTGGTGAGAGTAAGAGAGTCATCATTTACAAAATCATCCCAGTCTGGTTTTTAAAGAATTCACATCTGATTATGTCGTATCTTGCTTAGAACATGAGGACATATTTGCAAAAATTATGTATTATAATTTTTCTTATTTATTATTTGTTATCTTACACTTCAGAAAAGATGCGTCCTGTTGCTGAGCCTACATACAAATCACTTGACATTGAAAGAAGGTTGAATTTCATTATCCTATTCCAAATGATTTTAGTACATAACTGCACGCCAATAGGAGGCAACCACAGTTTGATTCATGATCCATGGTAAAGAAGTCAATCCAGGTTACGTGTGTTAGTCTGAGTATGAGACGAAAATATCCTGGTGGAAGTGAGAATTATTTGCACTATAAAAGAAGGAAGACTTAAAAGAAGAAGCCAGACCCTTAGAATATTGAACTGTCAAGTAATATAAAAACTGCTCTATTCTTGAAGCAAAAGATAGGATAGCCAGACCATTAACTGTTGATAAACCAAATGTTCAAATCCAGTTTGGGTATGTACACAATATGTAAATATATATTTGTTTAAAAAGTGATCTTTTTCAAAAGGAGATATGAAATTGAGGCATATGTCTTATAAATCAAAACATAACACACACTTAGTGATAATGCCACTCCATCTTAATCCTGGATTCCACTTTCTTGTGTCCTACATAGCACACAGTTAAATGTAAAGATAGAAATATTGATGGAGTTTATATTAGACTAAAGTAAAAGCTTAGGGGCCAAGATTTTACTTTTAAACAAGTGGAAACTTTTTTTTTAAGTGTGATCTTTGATTAAAACTGTAATTCCTTCAAGTTGATATTCTTTCAAAATAACTTATGACAGGAATACTGCAGTCATTATCATATTCTGATTAAACACCTAGTTTGGAATGTCATTACAGATAAACCTTTTTTTTTAAAGTGGTTTTTAAGGGAAATTTTAATGTGTTCTGGTATGCCCTTAGGAACATTGAAAATGTATGACTATAAACATGTCACAATTTTCTTGTTGTTGGAGAGCTATGAAAATTTTAATCAAGCCTTGGTTTTCAGTGAAGGTCACTCATTCATTGATTCTGTGTATATTTACTGAATGCTGACCACGTATCAAGCATTATTTTAGAAGCATTCATTGGTGAAATAAGCAGCAAAAATATTTCCACTGACACTTTTATTCTAGTGGATGGAGACCGACAATAAACAACACAAAGGGGCATAATAAAATGACATATCAGATGTTGATAATTTCTGATAAATTCTATGGAGAAAAATGAAATAATAAATAAGAAGATGAAAAGCCTCCTTATTATATGTCCATTATAAATGGACACTGACCAAAGATCAAAAGTTGGACAAATTTATTATTATTTCAAGGTAAGATGAGGAGTAAGTGCTAAACCCTGAGGCCAAAACTTGTCCAGAGTGTTCAAGAAATAGCAAGGAGTTCAGCGTGCTGGGAGGAAATATTGGGGAGATGTGGTCAGAGAAAATAGGGAAGACAAAATCAAGTAAACTCTGAATGCCCTCGTAAGAATCTGTCTGTTATCCTACATCATGGGCCATGGGAGGGTTTGAAGAATAAGGATAACATGATCTGACTTAAATCATAAGGAACAAGTGTGGGAGCAGAGGGACAAATTCAAAAGTTACTTTATTAATTTTGGTAAGAAACGGTTGTGTCTTGAGTTGGAGTGCCAGTTAATGGAAGTGATAGGAAATGGAGGAATGCTGAAAGTCATCTTTTTTAAAATGCAAGGAGGGGAGAGATTTAATGCACATGGTTTTACCTAGAGACATAGATGGTTCATCCGTTGTGAAAGGAAAGATGATTGAATATACATAAGTAGTGATTGTGTAAACTTGTAGGTGTTCTAATGGATTTTTCTTAGTAAAACAGTAGCAGGGTTACCAAGTATGAATAAGGAACATGAACAGATGTGGGACATGTTCTCCGATTGCCATGCAAATCTACAGCTTGTGTATTTGATGTTAACAGTCAAGAATTTCAAATGCAAAGAGCATGGATGTGTGTTATTCTCTGTGTAGCCATATTTAGCTACATGTCTAGAGTATCAGAGTAGGCAGAGAGTTGAATTTAACCAGGAAGGGGATTTTGCCAAGTGAGTACAAAATATAAAAGAGTAGCAAGAGAGTTGAGAGGGTATGCAAGGGAATAATTTTATTGATAAAATATAGCCTCGAAGCTGGAGCAGAAGAAAATAATAATGTGAGTGTGTTGAGATATGGTAAATTTTAGTTAGATTAATGGATTCTAGGTATAGTAAGTATGAAGAATTGACGGAGTTGTAATGCTAAAGGGAGGGAGCTGAAGATGGATGTAAGCATTAGAGAGAAGTATGCATAAAATTGAGATTATGAAGATGTTATTTTTGTTTATAATAAACAAGATCCAGGGCATGAGCATAGACGTGAAAGGATAATGTAGGGTGGAGAACAAACTCATGGGAAGAGGAAGTCAGCAGATCAGAGAGAACTGGGAGTTATGGATAATAGGAGGATAATATACAATGTAGATAACAAAATTACTAAGACTATAATGAGTAGTGTTGGAAGAACTAATCAGAAAAAAGCTTAAATATTCAAAGAATGGAAGGAGTCACCTGTATGCAGAATGACTACAATTATTCATTGCCTATGATGCAGAAATAAACGGTTTTAGGGAGAGAAGAAGGAAAATAGCCTGCAAGAATAATGCGACAAAGGAAGACACCAAAAATGATACTGGGAGTGAGTGTGAGGGAGAAAAGAATTACAGTGAACAACCTCTCAGTCAAGCAAGTCACTGGTTTGTTGTTGTTGTTTGCTTTTGTGAAGATGGACATTTCCATGAGGATTTGCCACCTCTGCAGTAATGATCTTGCTAAGGATAATCCTGTGCAATTTTTCCTTTACTTGCATGGTTAAATAAATGAGCTGGGCAAGATCACATGTTGGTGGAGTTTTAATGATCAGAATAGTTTTAATGCATCTCCTACAAATCAATTCTACAAAGAAGTTCTGAACCACCTGGTTATTATCTGAAATTACATATGTGGATAATTATACTAAGTATTCTTTCTTAGGAATGGCTTTCTTCACATATTGTGCCAAGATTATAACATAACTTAATTAAGGAGTTTAGCTATTGTCAGCGAGTTTGTGTGTTAGAAACAAGCTATTTTAAATCACAAATTTTCTCATTTAGCTTTTAAATGGTCCTAGAGATAAGAAAGCTGGCATTGCTGCCATATTTCTCTCAAGCTGTTTTTGGAGATGGCATTGTTACTCTCTTGGGGGAATTTTAAACTGCATCTCTGATAATTGCCAGGAAAGAGAATATTATATATGAGCTATCAATCTTCACAGGTTTACATAAGATAAAAGGTATCTGAGGTCATGAAAGGGTCTGTTTTCAAGTGACATATAGGTTTTATACTCTTTTAAAATCCCACAGTTGTAGTAAGGTTATCTGTGTCATGTTCAGAATAAGTGATTTGAATTATTATTTTCTTACAGTTATTTTTAACGTAAAAATGCAGCTAGAAAACTACAGTAATCCTCCCTTATTCTCAGGGGATACATTCCAAGACCCCCAGTGGATGTCTAAAATCATGGATAGTACAAAACCCTATCTATACACTATGGTTTTTCCTACATATACATGCCTATCATCAAGTTTAGTTTATCAGTAAGACACACAGGAAGAGATTAACAATGATAATTAATAATAAAATAGAATAATTTTTATAGCAACATACTTCAATAAAAGTTATATAAATGTGGTCTCTCTCTCTCTCTCTCTCTAAATATCTTATTGTCCTGTACTCGCCCATCTTGTGATGATGTGAGAAGATAAAATGCCCATGTAACGAGAAGAAATGAGGTGAATGATGTAGGCATTGTGATATAAGTAGAAAATTCCAGAAATAAACAACTCATAAGTTTTAAATTCCACACCGTTCTGAATAGCATGATGTGATCTCATGCTTTCCTGTTCTGTGCCCCCGCAATTGCTATTCTGCTGTCACAGTATTGCAGTGCTTATGTTCAAATAACTCTTATTTACTTAATAATGGCCCAAGGTGCAATACAGTGTGGTATTTTCTGATCACGGTTGACTGGGGGTAACTGAAATTGCAGATAATGAAACTTTTGATAAGGGAGAACAACTGTACTCTAGTTTTGAAAGTTAATATTTAGGGAAAATAAGAATTCATCTTATTAAAAAAGGAGATGATGAAACTCCTCAATTACATTATTTATGAATTCCTTCAATTCAATTTTCACAAGGGAGGGTTTTAGTAACCTTAGTGACAATAATATGTTTCTTATTTTTAAAAGATTTATATTTCATTATCAAGAGCATGCTAAATTTTTAAGGCATCAAGTTCAAATTTTTAAAGCTACTTTAAAATTTTCTTTAAAACTCCATATATTCATTTTGATAAGTAACTTATTTTCAAGTATTACCTCTCGTATGCTAAAACATTTCAACCTTGAGGATGAACACTAAAAATATAAGCAACTCTTTACCAAAAGTAGCAATTTAGTGTCATGTAGGTCCATTTTACCCCTTTATTTATTTAGAGGAAAAAAATAAGAGGAGTAAAATGCATAGGCTCTCTAGCAGCTCAAATTCTAGGATATTCAATTACTTGGTGGCAGCTGATCATTAGATTAGATACATCCCAGCACATCACAGAGGGTGAAAAGGTTTCTCCAGAGACAAAGGTGCTTTAAAGCAATTTCACATCTAATTATGTTTCCTGTAATATTTTGTTTGTGTCTGATTTAAAATAGGATGTAATCAGCTAGAGAGAGAAAAAAATCAAAAGATTAACATCATCTTATTATCTTGTATGAAATAGGCCTGGGCTCAGACTGATGTGAAGAAAACTATTTATGGAAAATTTTTGTTCTCTGTTATTTAAAAGGGAGGTTGCTGCTGGATAGATTATATGAGCAGATGTATTAATTTAGCATAATGTACCAGCATACCACCATAACCCCAGCAGCTAATGTCTGTAATAAAAATGTTTGCTTTATATACTGTTATACACCTGAAGAACATTCTAGTGTTTGTTCATGTTCTAGTGTTTGTTCTTAGACCATGACCTTCATAAATTCTTTATAATAAGTGGATGTAAGAGCCTGTAACCTATGTGGGCCAAGATCAACTGAATTATGATTCAAAAAGATATTTTCACTGTTTACGTCATACTCAGCATTAGAAAGTATTATAGTACACTTGAAAGTGCATTTTTTTCACACAAATGAATGTAATTCAGGTTGGGTCCTTGTTCAGAGAGTTAGTTCTAGGCATTTGTGAATTTGAAAAAAGTATATTCTGACTACTTTTGTGCCTATTAATTATTGGTTTATGTTGCAAAGGGTTTGAAAACAAGCATTATTTCCTGTCCTTATTGTTTATGCTTGTACTTTTAAATAGAAAAAGGGCTTATTACCCAGAAAAACTAGTTCAAAAACTAGAAAAGTAGACAGGTGCAACTGTTGGTACCCAATAGTATACAATACTTACATAAGACTTATTTCCCTTTGTTCCTTTACATGTAGTCATCAAAAAACATTTTCTCTTTTCCTTGATAATAGTCTATCTTTAACTGGCCTCATAGTTTTAAAACTCGCTCTTAGATAATTAAAAGCTCTCTAGTCATATTTTTTAAATTTTAAATTTTGTGGGTACATAGTAGGTGTATATGTTTATGGGGCATATGAGATATTTTTATACAGACATAAAATGTGTAATAACTACATCAGGGTAAATGTGGTATCCATCACCTCAACCATTTGTCCTTGTGCTGTGTTAAAAACAATCCAATTCTACCCTTTTAGTTATCTTAAAATGTACAGTTAAATTACTACTGACCATAGTCATCCTGTTGTGCTATCAAATAATATATCTTATTCATTATTTCCAACTATTTTTGTACCCATTAAGTTTCCCCAGTCACCCCGTACACTCCCACCCCACCACGCCACTACCCTTCCCAGTCTCTGGTAACCATCATTTTATTCTTTGCCTCCATGAATTCAATTGTTTTAATTTTTAGCTCTCACAAATAAGTAAGAGCATGAGAAACTTATCTCTTTCTATGCCTGGCTTATTTCACTTAACATAATGACCTCCAGTTCCATCCATGTTATTGCAAATGAAAGGATCTCATTCTTTTTTTTATAGCTGGCTAATACTGTACTGTGTATAGGTACTACATTTTCTTTCTCCATTTATCTGTTGATGGACACTTAGGTTGTTTCTAAATCTTGGCTACTGTGAATAGTGCTGCAATATACATGAGAGTGCAGATGTCCTTTAGATATGCTGATTCCCTTTCTTTTGGGTATATATCTAGTAGTGGGATTGGATCACGTGGGAGCTCTATTTTTAGTTTTCTGAAGAACCTCCAAACTGTTCTCCATAGTGGTTGTCCTAATTTACATTCCCACTAACAGTATATGGCAAGGTTTGGCTCAGTGGCTCCACCCAAATCTTATCTTGAATTGTAATCCTGATCATCCCCACGTGTCTAGGGACAGAGCCGGTGAGAGGGGATTGGATCTTGGGGGCAGTTTCCCCCATGCTGTTCCCATGATAGTGAGTCAGTTGTCATGAGATCTGATGGTTTTATGTGGGGCTCTTCCCCCTTCACTCCTCATTCGGCTCTCTCTGCTGCCTCAGTGGGAGAAGATTCAAACTTCCTTCCCCTTTGCCTTTCACCGTGATTGCAAGTTTCCAGAGGCCTCCCCAGCCATTTGGAACTGTGAGTCAATTAAACCTTTTTTCTTTATAAATTACTCAGTCTCTGGTATTTCTTTCTAGTAGTGTGAAAATGGACTAATATAGTATAAAGGATTTCCTTTTCTCCATTTCCTTGCCAGCATTTATCATTGATGGATAAACTTCTTTTACCTGGAGTGAAATAGTATCTCATTATAGTTTTGATTTGAATTTCTCTGACCATAAAAGATTTTTGAGCACATTTTGGAATGCCTGTTTGCCATCTGTATATCTTCTTTTGAAATCTGTCTATTCAGATCTTTTGCCCATTTTTAATTGTATTACGAGATTTTTTTCCTATAGAGTTGTTTGAACTCCTTATATATTCTTTTGTTATTATTATATATTCTGGTTATTAATCCCTTGTCAGGTGGCTAGTTTGTGAATATTTTCTCCCATTCTCTATATTAAATTTTTAACAAAATCTCAATTAAGACATTAAAACAAGCAATTCTCCACACTAATAAAAATGTTTGCAATAGTCAATTTATTGGTACATTAAAAAATACATCAAAAATTTTTGTTGCTTCCACAGCAAAGATTTATTTCTTGCTCTTAAGTCTGTGGAGCAACTATAGTTCTCCTGAATTCTCCTGGGCTCTGCTGGTCTAAGCTGGATATGAGGCTTTGATTCAGTTGAAGTCTTTCCCACTTGTCTCTATCATTCTTCAGTCAGTTAATACCCAGGGCATTTGCTTCTCAAGGTAGTAGCATAATTGCAAGACATAGAAACAAACACGCAAACATATAATTTAAAGTCCCTGATTTTATTACACTCACTACTATTACATCAGTCTCAGAAACTCACATGGCTAGATTCAGCATTAGTGAGGTGAAAAATTATAATCTTTCCACAGTGAAATGAGGGAGAAGATAAAGGCAGAGAGGGAAAAAAAGTTGTTGGAAGACAATACAACCTATCACAACATCAAACCTGATGCAAGGGCGAAATTTCTCCCTTTCTCCAGTCACTGCCCGTAGTAAGTAAACTTGCAGTTTGCACTGGAGATGGTTGGTGTGGCCGTTCTATTCTCGACGACTCCACGCTGCCTCAATAACTGTAATATAACCATAATAACTCATTCATAAGTAGAAGTAGAGATGTGACAGGAAGGACATTTAAGGGAAGAGGTCAGTTAAATTTCTTGTGTGAATGTTTATTGTCATAAGATGACTTTCCACTGCATGTGCCTGGCTGATGCTTAGAGGTAACGTTCTGGAGTCTGTTTTTGGTATTAAACACATTCTCCTGATTGTGCTCTCCAGCTAAAACTTTCAGACATAAGCAGTATGTTTTATCCCCATTTTAAAACATTGTGGTAAAATACACATAACATAAAGTGTACCATCTATACCATTTTAAGTGTACAGTTCAATGGTATTAAATACATTCATAATATTGTGGAACTATCACATTTATCTATCTCCATAACCCTTTCATCTTCTAAAACTAAAACTCTATACCCATTAAATAATAACCCTTTATTCCCTCATCCTCACAGCCCTTGGCAACGACCATTCTACCTCCTGTCTCTGTGATGTTAACTACTCATATATGTGAAATTACACAGTATTTGTCTTTTTGTGGCTGGCTTATTTCACCTAGCATAATGTATTTGAGGCTCCATGTCAGGATACCATACTGTTTTTTGCAGTGGATGTATCATTTTACATTTCCACCAAAAGCGTACAAGAGTTCTAGTCCCTCCAAATTCTAGCCAACACTTGCTATTTTTGGTTTTTTTTTTTTTTTATACTAGATAGCCTAATAAATGTAAGTCAAATGCAAACAAAAGCATTTGATTTTTGTGTGTTGATGTTGTATCCTGATATTTTGCTGAATTCATTTATTGGGTCTAACAGTTTGTTGGTGGTGTTGTAGAATCATTAAGGTTTTCTACACCATATCATCTGCAAATGGATAATTTTCTTGCTTTCCAATTTTGTTCTTTATATTTCTTTATTTACCTAATTGCTGTGGCTAGAACTTCGAATACTATGTTGAATAGCAGTGCCTAAAATAGGCATTCTTGCTTTGTTCCTGATCCTAGAGGAAAAGCTTTAAGATTTACACCAATGAGTATTGTATTTGCTGTAGATTTTTTCAATACGTATTTCATTATCTTGAGACAGTTTTTGTAGCATTTTTTAAGTAAGGGTGCCAAATTTTGTCAAATGCTTCTTCTAGATCAATTGAGATAACAGTTTGAGTTTTTTCCTTCATTCTGTTAATGAGTGTATTACATTCATGAATTTTCACATATCAAATCAATCTTTTTTTGCAGGAATAATTTCCACTTGATCATGCTGTATAATACTTTTAATATGCTTTTAAATTCAATGTGCTAATATTTTTTGAGGATCTTTACATTAATATTTAAAAGGGATATTGCTGTACAGTTTTCTTTTCTTGTAGTGCCTTTGGCTTTAGTATCAAAGTAATGCTGGCCTCAGAATGAGTTAGGAAGTGTTTCTACTCTTCAGTTTCAAGAAACATTTGAAAAGCAATGGTATTAGTTCTTTTTAAAATGCTTGGTAACATTCACCAGATCAACCATCAGGTCCTGGGCTTTTCTTCTTTTTTTAACTGCATATTGACGAATTAGAGTTGTATATATTTTTGGAGTACAGAGTGATGTTACAATTTTTAATACAAGCAGAATGATTAAATCAAGCTAAGTCACATATCCACTGTCTCAAATATTTAACATTTTTGTGATGAGAACTTCAGAAATTTACCTTCGGTGATATTGAAATTTGCAGTATTCAATTATTAGCTATATTCACCATGTTTTACAATAGATCTCATAAAAATTAGATTTATTACTCCTATCTAATTGAGGCTTTGTACCTTGCAACTATAATCTCCACATTTTTCCTATCCCAAGGCCCATGAAAACCACCATTCTACTTTTTGCTTCTATCGGTTCTTTTGTTTTAGATTCCACCTAACAGTGAGAACATGCAGTATTTCTCTTTCCAGGTTTGACTTATTTCATTTAACATGATGTTTTTCCAGTTCCATCAATGTTGTCTCAAGTGACAGAATTTCTCCCTTTTTTAAGGCCGAATAGTCATCCATTGTGTATGTACGCCATATTTTCTTCATCCATTCACATTTGATGAACGCTTAGTTTGATTTCATAACTTAGCTATTGTGAATAATGCTGCAATGAACATAGGTGTGCAGATATCTTTTTGATACACAGATTTCAACTCTTTTGTGTAAACACTCAAAAGTGAAATTGCTGGACTTGACTTTAATGGGAGATATTTTACAATTAATTCAATCTTATTATTGATCTATTCAGATACTTTATTTCTTTGTGACTTAGTGTTCATAGGTTTTGTGTTTCTAGGAAACTGTCCATTGGCATACACTTGTACATAGTATTCTCTTCTAAATCCTTTTATTTTGATAGAATCCATATAAATGTCTCATTTTCACTTCTGAGGTTAGCAATTTGAGTCCTCCATTTTTCTCTTGTAGGAATAGATTCACATATTTTGTTGATTGTTTTTAAGAACCACCATTTGGTTTGTTTTCTTTTCAGTTTTTTTTTTTTTTTTTTTTAGGTTTTTGTTGTTGTTTTTGTTTTTGTTTTTTTGTCTATTTCACTTATCACTGTTTTAATCTTTATTCTTTCCACTCTTCTGCAAGCTTTGGGTTTATGTTGTTCTTCTTTTTCTAAGTTCTTACGTTGTAAAGCTAGCTTGTTGATTAGAGTTTTTTTTTTTTGTTTTTCAGTATAGGCATTTATAGCTGTATTTTTCCATATTAATGCTTTCATGGTGCCCTATCAGTTTTACTAGGTTGTGTTTTCATTTTGCTTCATCTCTAAGTATTTTCTAATTTTCTTTATGATGTTTTTGTTGATCTGTTTGTTGTTTAAGAGTGTATTGTTTACACAACTTTGTACATTTTCCAATTTTACTTTTTATTGTTTCTTATCTTCTTTTTATTGTAGTTGGAGAAGATACTTTGTATAATATCTATCTTTTAAAATCTATTGAGAATTCATGGCCTAACAGATCATCTATCCTGAAAAATGTCCTAATGCTCTTGGGAAGAATGTATGTTCTGTTTTGATGGTTAGAGCGCTCTTCAAAAATCTGTTAAATCTAGTTGGTTTATTGTGTTAAGTCCTCTATTTCCTCACTTATCATCTCTCTGGTTGTTCTATTAATTATTGAGAGTAGATTATTGAAGATTATCTCTGTTATTGTATAACTATCAATTTCTCCTTTCAATTTTATCAGTTTTGCCTCACATGTTTTGATGTTCTTATTCAGTGCATAAATGTTTATAATTATAACTTGCTGTATTAAATCTTTTATTAATATATAATGTCTTTTGTCTCTTGTCAACTTTTTGAATTTGAAGTCTATTTTTTCTGATATTTACCCCTGCCTTCCTTTGTTCAATATTTTCATATTTTTGCATATGTTCACTTTCAATCAATTTGTGGTTTTGGAGTAAAAGTTATTGTCTTATAGATAGTATATAGTTGAATATATCTTTTTATCCATTCTAAAAATCTCTGTGTTTTGATTTTTTTATTGGCGAGTTTAGTCCATTTACATTTAAAATAATTACTGATAAAGAGAGACTTAATCGTGTCATTTTGCTGTTTGTTTTCTATATGCCCTGCAAGCTGTGCACAAGCTCCTCCAGGAATTCAGCTGGCTGCCACTGGGATGGGGGATGGGTAGCTGCTACTCTGCTACGACAGAAAATTGACCAAATTAAACACAGATTACCTTCTAAATCTTCCCCTTGGATATTTCAAGACTTCAGTAGACTTCAGAGTCATAAAACAGTTACTTCAGACATATTCTACCAGTAAAATTGTTGTCTAGGTGAAGTTACAGATTCCCGGTGCTTTCTACTCCCCCATTTTGCTAGAATCCTCCCATAGGCAGTATGCTTTCTATAGCTGAAGGTTTCCCTCTTCAGTACTGTTTTTTTTTTTTTTTTTTTTTCCATCAGTCCCTGCCTTATAGTTTCAAAAGTTTCAACAAGGGAGTCAGGGCTCCCTTGCTGAGGGGCCTAAGAAGGATGAAACTAATTTTCAGCCTGTTTTCAACCATTTTCTTTGAAATAAACAATTTGATCTGACATGTCACTTTGATATGTAGCACACATTATTAGTTGGCACCCTGGTCAAAGCTTCTATTTTAACATCCTTTAATATGTGAATGACAGCAAAGCCAACATAAGTAGTTATGAATAGTGATTTCACTTCGGTGGGACTTAAGAGAGCTCTCAGTTTGTTCTGCCTCCCATGTGGTCAATGCCCACCACAAGGGACTTACTCCAGCCATTTGACTTACCATTGAAAGTCAGTCTAAATACTCCCTAGAAGCAATCACATTTTCCTGTTGCTCCCCTGCCTAATCAGTGCTCCAACTCATCTCCGTAGCTTGCATACTATTATTTCTAAACTGTAGAAAGTATATTCCAATCTCTCTGTAAGTGGCTTTATAAATGTTTCTGTATGTAATGGAGGTAAAAGAAAGAGCTGTACTCCCACCACCACTTTTTTTTTCTTTTCTTTTTTTTCTTTTTTTTTTAGAAATGAGGGAGGGTGAAGAAAATCATAGAGGGCAGCAGTTCTATTTCAAAAGCCTATTAATAAATTCTTTCTTTTTTATTTTCTGGAACTTTTTATAGCCTAGATTTGGAGTCACGGCTCCCTTATGAGAGAACTCAAGATTGATGCAATCAATTTTCAGCCTGTTTTCAGCTATCTTCTTTGAAATAAACGATTTGATCTGACACTTCACTTTGATACGTAGCACACATTATCTGTTGGTACCCTGGTCAAAGCTTCAATTTTAACATCCCATTATATGTGAATGGCAGTAAAGTTAGTATAGATAGTCAAGAATAGGCTCATGCTTTATTTTAATAGTTTCAGTCTTTGGGTCAACCTATAAGTAATTCTTAAAAGAACATAGAATAAGCTTGCTCAGAGTTTTGGTCCCACATTCATAAACACTGTGCTCTATCAATCTAAAGTCTACTTTTTATATAGAGCCATTTGTATTAATTTTGAATAAAAACAAAATATTTAATTAAAAATAATGCTTTTACTAGTTTTGACTTCATGAATTGATTTTCTTAAAAAATAAAGGTTTAACTGTGGGGCATAAACTTTAGTGATAAGACAAAGAGGGTAAGCAAGTTTGAAGACCTCTCAATATTTATTCTCTTACGATTAGATTTTCTTCACATATTAATGTTTCCTTATTTCCAGAAAACCTCTTCTAAACATCTAGGCTCAGTTAAATATCTTAATGCATATTCCCATCATTCTTTGTACTTCTTTTTCCACAACATCCATATTTTACTCTAATTAATTGTTTAATCGTGTCTTCTCCATCATCCAGAAAATTCTGTAAGAGTTGTCTTATTTATTTACTACCAGCTCTCCAAGACATAACACAGTGCACTGCAGAGGGTAATGACTTAAAACAAATTTTAAGTAAATGAATGAATTAGTGTGTGTATAGTCTCTGAAATAACATGACAGTATTCTCATTGAACAATATTATATACCTAAAATGAATTCTTACAAACTGAGGAATAGCTAGCATGGTTACAGGCCGAATTATTAACCTACCTTTTAATTCAACCAATATACTGTCACCATTATAAAACTAGTTTGCGAATTAGTGCTTTTTACCTTCCACCTGGCAAAGGTAAAAGCACACTTTTGTTCTCAGAGCTAGAATCCAACTTGAGCCATTTTGTTGACCTTCAATACCTCACTGTGGGAAGACCATTATAAACCATGGTGACATCTGTTCTTGGCAGTAAAGAGCCACAGTAACACAGCATTTATCTCAATATTCTGATTCTGAGTGTATTGAGAGACATTTTGTAAGAATGCACTGCAATTTAATTTAATAATGTCAAACAATATGATTAAAGCTAACTTGCCAATATTGGTAAGTTAATTTTCTTATTTCTATTATTACTGTCTTGATGAATAAAATGACTCAATGCACTTTAGTTGTACCTTATGAATGGTTATCAAAATATATCATTCCCTATGTTATGATGCAAGCAACCTCTAAGAATCTTAAAGATTTTGTAAACACTTATAAACTTCTTCAGAATTTTAGGCAGTTCACTTTCTATCATAACTCTCTTTTTGATTCAATATTTATTTTACTCTTTAAGCCACTCTTAAATCTGCTAATTTCTGTAGATTAATGGCCTAAGAACATTAAAATAAAAGGGAAATGCAGAGGTTATGATATAAATTATAAAATGTTCAAACTCATTGCTAAAGAGAAGAAGGTCAAGATAAAATAAATTTTTGTCAATCAAATAACATTTTTTCATTTTAATAAAGATGGTAAGAATGTGGTGAAAGCAGAATTCTTCCACATTGTTAATGGGAACATAAAAAGTGTCAACTCTTTTGGAAAGTTTGTTGACAATATAAAATAGTTATAAGTTTAATTCAGATATTCTTTCTATTGTAAACGATGTTAAGGAAAAATAGCCCATTTATTGATTCGGTTAAAAAAATGATTGAATACCCACACTGCCTGACGTTGAGGGGACATGAATGTTAAGTGAATTTCCTTGGAGGGGAAAATCTGGGTCATCACATAGACTGAGTCCAAGGCAATCACTTAGAAATAATCAGGATTAGTTTGTAATTACGGCATGCCCAGGCTGGAGTGCAGTGACGCGATCTCAGCTCACTGCAACCTCTGTCTCCCAGGTTCAAGTGATTCGCCTGCCCCAGCCTCCAGAATAGCTGGGATTACAGGCATGCGCCACCACTCCCGGCTACTTTTTGTATTTTTAGTTGAGACGAGGTTTCACCATGTTGGTCCGGCTGGTCTCAATCTCCTGATCTCAGGTGATTCACTTGCCTCAGACTCCCAAAGTGCTGGGATTCCAGGCGTGAGCCACGGAGCCCGGCCAGAAGTCCTTTTAAGAAGGTAGGAAGATGCAGAAAGATAAAGAAAAAGGCAAAATTCAAGCACTTTTGCTTTGTTCTTTTGTCTCCTCAGATTAGCCTCCCTGCAGACTCACCAACACATTATAGTTACCCCCAAACTACAACCTTAGTCCCATAGCTTAAATGACCTCCAGGACTGGCGGATCATAGCCAAATAATTTAAAGTCTATACTTTATATATTTAGGGGAAAATCTTATTCATGCAGTTGAACTCAGGTGTCTATATCTAATTTGCTTCTTTATGGTGGCATTGAAGAATAGGACTCTGTCTTCCCAGGGCTCAGTTTCCTAAGAAGGAGGTATAGGTGTACAGGGAAGAAATGATAGGCATCTTTGTTAAACTTACTAAGTGGATATTTTCATTCGTTTGGGAACTTGAATAAAAAAAATTTTAATAAGTATAATTATTAAAGTTGTGAATTCTAAATAAGTATTTGACTAAGGGTAGATGGATCTTAAGGGAAGTATTAATTCAAGGCTGAGAAATCTTTGATGAGCATCCTTCTAGGCTGCATGTGAGGGGTGGACATGGTACTGATTCAAAAAGATCGATGTTTTTCCACAGTGGTGCTAAGAGATCAGAGAGAGACACAAGTCTACTATTGTATAGCTGATTATAGGATTGGGAAATGTACGCAAGACATGCGAAAATAAAGACCTTCATTATCCTAAGGAATGACTTATCCATTCTGAACTTCCAGGTACTAGTGAGAGAGAAATTTTGAAACAGTAACTCTCTCTCAGCAAAACTCGTATCACAGTACTCCACACTTTAGTTATTTCAAAATGATCTCTTTATTTCATTATTCGCATCTTAAAAACCTAAAGCACAATGGTTTCAGTTCAATGGTTTTAAATAGTATTTTTTCCTAAACACAGAACTTTTACCTATAGCAAGTTTAAGTGTTTTTATTAAGGTTAAACCTTAACACATATATCCATGTATGCTTGGAAAAAAAAAAAGGCCAACCAAAAACAAACAAAAATCCCTACATTTTCATTGTAGTGCTTACATTGATTATATAAGACCTCCACAAATTTGAACTAGAAATGGATTTACAGTTGTTAGGAAAAAGAAAGCTCCCAGCTTATTATGGAAGGTTTTGGGATGCGGTAAAATAGACTAAGATAGAATTGTGATTTCTTGCTTGCATTAAGAAGATGTATCTAAATCAAAAACAAATGATTTGACTGGGGCTTGTGTGGGGGGTTGCTCCTTTTTCCAGGTTTTATAATTTTCCCCTCAAATCTACCTGGTTTTCCCATGTCCCATTGAGTTTCTTCTTGAGTCCGCTATATTTTTCAAAGAAATCTTTTATTAGAGCCACCAAAGTCAGCTCCTGCACTTCTGGAGAGGTATTATGCAAGATTTGCAGATGATCAAACTGAATCTCAGGAAATCAATCCACCTCGCAAAGTCACACACTTAGTAAGGGGAAAGTAAGAAAGAAAGATTCTAATCTCAAAGCACTGTCTAATTTTAATGAAGCTTTAATGCTCTACTGAACAAAAAATGTTGATCTAGGTAAAGAACTTTCTACTTCTAACACTATATTATTTTTTAGTATATATAAGTTTGTTAATAGGCAAATGAAACTCAAATAAAGCATATTTTGCCTATGCAGTCATCTTAAATTTATCAAGCACTTATCTGTGATGAGCCCAATCTGTTCCTAATATACCTCTATAGATTTGTATCTACATAATACATATGCACTTTTCTGCAAAATGTATTTTACGTATATTATTTCTAAAATATATTTTCCATTTCATTTTGTTTCTGCTTCTGCAAAATCAAAACTGCATTTTCATACTTTGAAAAGTAGCTCATGTGTTACATAATTCCATTGCAGGATGTTATGCACTGTCATGTGATGCAATTTGTGGAGTGATTTTATAAGAACAGCTCTCTGCTTGATTCTACTTCATTGCTACATAATGAAAAATGCTGCTGTTTTTCCTTTTAAACTTTGCAGGTCACATCTTTTCTCTGCACAATAATTTCTGTATATTAAAAAAAAAAACCCACACCTACAAAATAGCATAGCTTAGGTTGCTTTGGAATTCATGATTGGATTGAAGATACTGTGCTCTAAGAAATGTATTTGTATATATTGTTATTAAGGTTTAGGTTTGGAAATAACTTGCCAAGTCATCTCAGCCAGAATCCAATTATTGATTTTGCCAATGGTTCTGATCAAAGGTGTTGAGATTTATAGAAAATAAATGCTTTCACAGTGGTGGAGTTCTATATAATCTCTATGTGCATAAAGAATATACGTATCTTCTACAGAAACAAGCAATCACTTCAGGCAAAGTGATTTTTTTTTTTTCTGAAGAAAATTACAAAGTTCAGAAAACAACATAATTTATCAGAGCCCTTGAAAATGATGGTGTGATTTTTAGATGTTGTGAGGATGGCAATGTACATTGACCTGAATATACTAGCGGAATTTCAGGAAAGAATTACACATCTGAATGTGGTGAATCAGTAAGTAGAAGAGGTATGAAACTTTATTTTGCTTGAGATCGTATTTACCGCACTATCATCCCATCATTGGTGAAGAATTTACATTTTTGCTTAGGAATCATGATACCAAATTATCACATCTAATGCCTTATATAAACGATCCTTCTCATTGAATATTCAAAATTTAGTTTATGTATTTCAGGAAGTAGGGTTCACACTGCAAAGGTAGTTAAATTCCACACATTGACAATCTAATGAATAATCACACACACATATGCACACATATACATGCATGCATGTTCATAAAAAAAATTAAAAATCAAATAGAGGAAAATCTTTATAAGTCCTTATATGATATTTTTAATTACGTGAAATAAAGAGTAGAGAATTGTATATAAATGTTGTGTATACATATTATTAATAGGATGACTTAAATACTTGACATAAATAAGCAGGACCAACGCATTTATTAATTTGAACTTTATTAATATATTTTGCATTTTTCCTGTATTACCTGCCCCTCCGCCAAATGTGAAGTCTTTGAGGAAAAGACTTTAGTGTCTATATTTTTTCATAGCACTTAACCCTGTACATTATATATGGTCTGTGTTCAAAAAAATAGTGTAAATAATATAATAGTATATAATAAAATGGTATGTATTTGATTCAAATTAATTCAATTAGCTGAGTTCTAGAGCATAGAATTTTTAAAAATGTTAATCTATTCAACAAATGTTTATTGAAAGTTAGGTGCTGCTTGAGGAGCTGGGAATACAACGGTAAAAAGGTAAGCATAGTCAATATAAAACGACATCAAATACAACTATTCAGTGTGTTAAATATGATAATGGGAAGTCTGTGAGCACAATAAATAAGGAGCAGGGATAACATATATGGTTTCAAGAGACAGGCAAGGCCAGAGGATACAGAACCTAAGAGGTCTTGCTAAGAAGACTGGAATTTTATTGTAAGTAACATGAGAAGACACTGGAAGACTTTGAGCAGGAGGTCACATGAACTTACTGGAATTTTAAAAACGTCACTTCATTTGCTGTTTGGAATTGTACTAAAAAGAATAAGAGTGGTAAAAGAAAATGAAATTGTAAAGTCACAGCAATTTTAACTGAAGATTGTTGTATAGATTTGGATGGCAAGTATTTCAGGGATGGTAAGTCAGCTCTCTTCTTACTTTAGGTTGCATATACCACTTACTTTGATCACTCAGAGCTTTTATATCCAGTTAAGGTCCTAAACTATTCTGGCTGCTGCATTTATTGTTAAATTAATCTTGGCAATTGCTAGATCTCTGATAAAATTTTACCTAAATCTTAGCATGTCCAGAATTGCTTTATTTCTTGATTTCCTGTCTTGTTTTCAGATAAGACAGGTAGTCATGACTTTTAATTTTTGGTTTTTTATTATTATACTTTAAGTTCTAGGGTACATGTGCACAATGTACCAGTTTGTTGCATATGTATACATGTGCCATGTTGGTGTGCCGCACCCATCAAACTTGTCATTTACATTACTTATTTCTCCTAATGCTATCCCTCCCCCTGCCCCGCCCCATGACAGGCCCCAGTGTGTGATGTTCCCCACCCTGTGTCCAAGTGTTCTCATTGTTCAATTCCCACCTATGAGTGAGAACATGCGGTGTATGGTTTTCTGTCCCTGCAATAGTTTGCTCAGAATAATGGCTTCCACTTTCATCTATGTCTCTACAAAGGACATGAACTCATCCTTTTTTAGGGCTGCATAGTATTCCATAGTGTATATGTGTCACATTTTCTTAATCTAGTCTATCATTGATGAACATTTGGGTTGGTTCCAAGTCTTTACTATTGTGAATAGTGTTGCAGTAAACATACATGTGCATGTGTCTTTATAGCAACATAATCTATAATCCTTCGAGTGTATGCCCAGTAATGGGATGGCTGGGCCAAATCGTATTTCTAGTTCTAGATCCTTGAGGAATTGCCACACTGTCTTCCACAGTGGTTGAACTAGTTTACAGTCCCACCAACAGTGTAAAAGCATTCCTCTTTCACCACATCCTCTCCAGCACCTGTTGTTTCCTGACTTTTTAATGATTGCCATTTTAACTGGTGTGAGATGGTATCTCATTGTGGTTTTGATTTGCATTTCTCTGATGACTAGTGATGATGAGCATTTTTTTCGAGTGTCTGTTGGTTGTATGCATGTCTTCTTTTGAGAACTGTCTGTTCATATCCTTTGCCCACTTTTTGATGGGGTTTTTGTTTGTTTCTTGTAAATTTGTTTGAGTTCTTTGTAGGTTCTGGATATTAGCCCTTTGTCAGATGAGTATATTGCAAAAATTTTTTCCCATTCTGTAGGTTGCCTGTTCACTCTGATGGTAGTTTCTTTTGCTGTTCAGAAGCTCTTTAGTTTAATGAGATCCCATTTGTCAATTTTGGCTTTTGCTGCCGTTGCTTTTGGTGTTTTAGACATGAAGTCCTTGCCCATGCCTATGTCCTGAATGGTATTACCTATGTTGTCTTCTACAGTTTTTATGGTATTAGGTCTAACATTTAAGTCTCTAATCCATCTTGAATTAATTTTCGTAAAAGGAGTAAAGAAAGGATCTGGTTTCAGCTTTCTACTCATGGCTAGCCAATTTTCCCAGCAACATTTATTAAATAGGGAACCCTTTCCCCATTTCTTTTATTTGTCAGGTTTGTCAAAGATCAGATGGTTGTAGATGTGTGGTATTATTTCTGAGGACTCTGTTCTGTTCCATTGGTCTATATCTCTGTTTTGGTACCAGTACCATGCTGTTTTAGTTACTGTAGCCTTGAGTATAGTTCGAAGTCAGGTAGCATGATGCCTCCAGCTTTGTTCTTTTGGCTTAGGATTGTTTTGGCAATGTGGGCTATTTTTTGGTTCTATATGAACTTTAAAGTAGTTTTTTCCAGTTCTGTGAAGAAAGTCATTTGTAGCTTGATGGGGATGGCATTGAATCTATATATTACCTTGGGCAGTATGGCCATTTTCACAGCATTGATTCTTCCTATCCATGATCATGGAATGTTCTTCCATTTGTTTGTGTCCTCTTTTATTTTGTTGAGCGTGGTTTGTAGTTCTCCTTGAAGAGGTCCTTCACATCCATTGTAAGTTGTATTCCTAGGTATTTTATTCTCTTTGAAGCAATCGTGAATGGGAGTTCACTCATGATTTGGCTGTTTGACTTTTATTAGTGTGTAGGAATGTTTGTGATTTTTGCACATTGATTATCCTGAGACTTTGCTGAAGTTTCTTATCAACTTAAGGAGATTTGGGGCTGAGACAATGGGGTTTTCTAAATATACAATCATGTCATCTGCAAATAGGGACAATTTGACTTCCTCTTTTCCTAATTGAATACCCTTTGTTTCTTTCTTTTGCCTGATTGCCCTGGCCAGAACTTCCAGCACTATGTTGAATAGGAGTGGTGAGAGAGGGCATCCCTGTCTTGTGCCAGTTTTCGAAGGGAATGCTTCCAGTTTTTGCCCATTCAGTATGATATTGGCTGTGGGTTTGTCATAAATAGTTCTTGTTATTTTGAGATACGTGCCATCAATACCTAGTTTATTGAGAGTTTTTAGCATGAAGGTCTGTTGATTTTTGTCAAAGGCCTTTTCTGCATCTATTGAGATAATCATGTGGTTTTTGTCTTTGGTTCTGTTTATATGCTGGATTATGTTTATTGATTTGCGAATGTTGAACCAGCCTTGCATCCCAGGGATGAAGTCAACTTGATCATGATGAATAAGCTTTTTGATGTGCTGCTGGATTCAGTTTGCCAGTATTTTATTGAGGATTTTTGCATCAATGTTCATCAGGGATATTGGTCTAAAATTCCCTTTTTTATGTGTGTCTCTGCCAGGCTTTGGTCTCAGGAGGATGTTGGCCTCATAAAATAAATTAGGGCGGATTCCCTCTTTTTCTATTGATTGGAATAGTTTCAGAAGGAATGGTACCAGCTCCACTCCATACCTCTGGTAGAATTTGGCTGTGAATCCGTCTGGTCCTGGACTTTTTTTGGTTGGGAGGATATTAATTATTGCCTCAATTTCAGAACCTGTTACTGGTCTATTCAGGGATTCAGCTTCTTCCTGGTTTAGTCTTGGGAGGGTGTATGTGTCCAGGAATGTATCCATTTCTTCTAGATTTTCTACTTTATTTTCATAGATATGTTTATAATATTTTCTGATGGTAGTTTGTATTTCTGTAGAATCAGTGGTGATATCCCCTTTATCATTTTTATTGCATCTATTTGATTCTTCCCTCTTTTTTACTTTATTAGTCTTGCTAGTGGTCTATTTTGTTGATCTTTTCAAAAAACCAGCTCCTGGATTTATTGATCTTTTGAAGGGTTTTTTCACGTCTCTGTCTCCTTCAGTTCTGCTCTGATCTTAGTTATTTCTTACCTTCTGCTAGCTTTTGAGTGTGTTTGCTCTTGTTTCTCTAATTCTTTTAACTGTGATATTAGGGTGTCAATGTTAGATCTTACCAGCTTTCCCATGTGGGCATTTAGTGCTATAATTTTACCTCTACACACTGCTTTAAATGTGTCCCACAGATCCTGGTATGTTGTGTGTTTGTTCTCATTGGTTTCAAAGAACATCTTTATTTCTGCCTTCATTTCATTATGTACCCAGTAGTCACTCAGGAACAGGTTGTTCAGTTTCCATGTAGTTGAGTGGTTTTGAGTGAGTTTCTTAATCCTGAGTTCTAGTTTGATGGCACTGTGGTCTGAGAGACAGTTTGTTATAATTTCTGTTATTTTACATTTGCTGAGGAGTGCTTTATTTCCAACTATGTGGTCAATTTTGGAATAAGTGCGTTGTGGTACTGAGAAGAATGCATATTCTGTTGATTTGGGGTGGAGAGTTTTGTAGATGTCTATTAGGTCCGCTTGGTGCAGAGCTGAGTTCAATTCCTGGATATCCTTGTTAACTTTCTGTCTCATTGATCTGTCTAATGTTGACAGTGGGATGTTAAAGTCTCCCATTATTATTGTGTGGGAGTCTAAGTCTCTTTGTAGGTCTCTAAGGACTTGTTTTATGAATATGGGTGCTCCTGTATTGGGTGCAAATATATTTAGGATAGTTAGCTCTTCTTGTTGAATCGATGCCTTTACTATTAACTAATGGCTTTCTTTGTCTCTTTTGATCATTGTTGGTGTAAAGTCTATTTTATCAGAGACTAGGATTACAGCTCCTGCTTTTTTTTGTTTTCCATTTTCTTGGTAGATCTTCCTCCATCCTTTTATTTTGAGCCTATGTGTGTCTCTGCACGTGAGATGGGTCTCCTGAATACAGCAAACTTATGGGTCATGACTCTTTATCCAATTTACCAGTCTGTGTCTTTTAATTGGAGCATTTAGTCTATTTATATTTAAGGTTAATATTGTTATATGTGAATTTGATCCTGTCATTATGATGTTAGCTGGTTATTTTGGTCATCAGTTGATGCAGTTTCTTCCTAGCGTTGATGGTCTTTACAATTTGGCATGTTTTTGAAGCAGATGGTACCAGTTGTTCCTTTCCATGTTTAGTGCTTCCTTCAGGAGCTCTTGTAAGGCAAGCCTGGTGGTGACAAAATCTCTCAGCATTTGTTTGTCTGTAAAGGATTTTTTTTTTCTCCTTCACTTATGAAGCTTAGTTTGGCTGGATATGAAATTCTGGGTTGCAAATTCTTTTCTTTAAGAATGTTGAATATTGGCCCCCACTCTCTTCTGGCTTGTAGAGTTTCTGCCAAGAGATCAGCTATTAGTCTGATGGGTTTTCCTTTGTGGGTAACCCGAGCTTTCTCTCTGTCCTTAACATTTTTTCCTTCATTTCAACTTTGGTGAATCTGACAATTATGTGTCTTGGAGTTGCTCTTCTTGAGGAGTATCTTTGTGGTATTCTCTGTATTTCCTGAATTTGAATGTTGGCCTGCCTTGCTATGTTGGGGAAGTTCTCCTGGATAATATTCTGAAGAGTGTTTTACATCTTGGTTCCATTCTCCCTGTCACTTTCAGGTACACAAATCAGACGTAGATTTGATCTTTTCACATAGTCCCATATTTCTTGGAGGCTTTGTTCATTTCTTTTTACTCTTTTTTCTCTAAACTTCTCTTCTTGCTTCGTTTCATTCATTTGATCTTCGATTACTGATACTCTTCCTTCCACTTGATCAAATCGGCTACTGAAGCTTGCACATGCATCACGTAGTTCTCATGCCATGGTTTTCAGCTCCATCAGGTCATTTAAGGACTCCTCTACACTGGTTATTCTAGTTAGCCATTCATCTAATCTTTTTTCAAGGTTTTTAGCTTTTTTGCCAATGGGTTCAAACATCCTCCTTTAGCTTGGAGAAGTTTATTACCAATCATCTGAAGCCTTCTTCTCTCAACTTTTAAAGTCTTTCTCCATCCAGCTTTGTTCTGTTGCTGGCAAGGAGCTATGCTCCTTTAGAGGAGAAGAAGTGCTCTGATTTTTAGAATTTTCAGCTTTTGTGCTCTGGTTTCTCCCCATCTTTGTGGTTTTATCTACCCTTGGTCTTTGATGATGGTGACATACAGATGGGGTTTGGGTGTGGATGTCCTTTCTGTTAGTTTTCCTTCTAACAGTCAGGATCCTCAGCTGCAGGTCTGTTGGAGTTTGCTGGAGGTCCTCTCCAGAACCTGTTTGCCTGGGTATCACCAGTGTAGGCTGCAGAACAGCAAATATTGCAGAAAGGAAGATGTTGTTGCCTGATCCTTCCTCTGGAAGCTTTGTCTCAGAGGGGCACCTGGCTGTATGAGGTGTCAGTCGGCCCCTACTGGGAGGTGTCTCCCATTTAGGCTACTTGGGGGTCAGAGACCCACTTGAGGAGGCAGTCTGTCCATTCTCAGATCTCAAACTCCATGCTGGGAGAACCACTACTCTCTTCAAATTGTCAGACAGGGACGTTTAAGTCCGCAGAAGTTTCTCCGGTCTTTTGTTCAGCTATGCCCTGCCCCCAGAGGTGGAGTCTACAGAGGCAGGCAGGCCTGTTGAACTGCGGTGGGCTCCACCCAGTTCAAGCTTCCTGGCCGCTTTGTTTACCTACCCAAGCCTCAGCAATGGCAGATGCCCCTCCCCTAGCCTCGCTGCCACCTTGCAGTTGGATCTCAGACTGCTGTGCTAGCAGTGAGTGAGGCTCTGTGGGCATGGGACTCTCCAAATGAGGCACGGGATATCATCTCCTGGTGTGCCATTTGCTAAGGCCATTGGAAAAGCACAGTGTTAGGGTGGGAGTGTCCTGATTTTCCAGGTACTGTCTGTCATGGCTTTGCTTTGCTAGGAAAGGGAATTCCCTGATCTCTTACGCTTCCCAGGTGAGAGGATGCCCCACCCTGCTCCATGGGCTGCACCCACTGTCTGACAAGCCCCATTGAGATGAACCCAGTACCTCAGTTGGAAATGCAGAAATCACCGGTCTTCTGTGTCGCTCACGCTGGAAGCTGCAGACGAGCTGTTCCTATTCGGGCATCTTGGAACCAAGTCCATGACTTTTAATTTTCTATTTACAAGTTCTTAGGGAAACCATATCTAGTACATTAATTGTTTATTCTAATTTACAAGTGAGACACTAAAGCAAAGAATTTGTTAATTTACCAAAAAGCACAAAAAGCGTTGGCAGAGAGAAGCAAAATGAATTAATACTTATTTTTTCATCCATAATTTATACTATGTAGTATGTAAAACTTATATTTTTACTTCCCATTTAATCTGCACAAAAGCTATATGAGGTAAGAATTATTTTCCGCAATTTACAGATGAAAAACCAAAACATAGTGATTTAATTGAGTTTTTGAAAATTACTCAGCTGTTAAATTTTAGAGTGAGGATTTAAACACAGCCTACTTTAATTTTCAAGCTCTAGCCTGTGTTCAGAGGTACTTGCTACAAATGCCTCCTCCAAATCTGAATTAAATAAATATGCAGGTTAAGATTCAGTCTTTTGCACCTTATACAAACAAAACGCAAACCCTCATGAGGACTCTAGCAGTGATTCTTTGATTTTCTGTGAACTTGTAGGTCTCAAACTCTTCAGTACCCAAGCCAAAACCACTTCAAACCATAAAATGTAAATGTAATTTCTTATTATTATTGTATAAGAATATGTGTATCTATGTGTAGGTAGAAAAGTATACTAAAATTATATTCTACATTTTTAATTATTGAACTTTTAAACTGCAGTGTAGTAGGTGATTTTTAAAATGGTGTTGCTTGTTTAGGCTGTTTATGTATTGTTTCAACATGGATTAAAAGTTGATACATGGAACAAATTGCTCTCAGGTCTCTCATGTTTGAATCACCATAAAGGCACACGATGGTAACTGGGAAATTGATTATCAATTCTACAAATCTACTGTACTTTTTTAAGCTTTCAGGTTAGGTATACTGTTAGGATCTGTCAGGATCGAAGAATATATAATAGTGTATGCTCAGGTTTATTTATTCCTAAACATATTTGAAAGTATGCAGTTTAGAGAAAATCTATTTGGTAAAAATGTCTCCATTTTCTAGTTATATTCATTATTTTTTAATGTATTTTGACATTGGCTATCTACTAAAAACTTAGATACTGACAACATACTGCTTATTTTCCAATAGCCACAAAATCAAATTATAAGACTAATAAAAACTCCCCAAGCTATAAATGAACATTTTGAGTTCATGAAATGAAATTCTGGTGTCTCAATAAATCTGATGTACATGCTGGCTGCCTTTCAATGAATTTTGAAGTCATTATGGGCAGTGCTCATACGATACAGTATTGTTCATAATAGAGCAATATGGTTTCCAAAGAAACTGATGGGTGAATCAAATTAAATACCATCTCCTGTTTTTCCTCTATGACAGAATATTATGTAGCAGTAGTAACATATTATTTTCATTATATTGCCAATTTGCTTTTAATCAAAGGAAAATTTCCTTCGTTAAAACATCTAATAGTCCAGAAATATATAAAACCACAATTGCTTAATAATATGCAGCATTTTGCTTCTCTCTTTTATGGAAGGTCTATGAATTTTTTTTCTCTGGGTCATGGAACTGAAGAAATGACATTTGTGTGAGTATGTTTGTGATCGCTATTACTGTGCTATTACTTGTCAGTAGACTTGCTCCATGAGGTTCATAAATTAAACTACCAGTCTTGATAAGATGCTACAAATATTTATGTAGCTAAAATCTTTTAGTTCAATATCTTTTTCCACCGATTTTACCAGAATTTCACGGTACCCCTAGGATATATTCAGGATATATTCAATGGATGACAAATGCAGCGTTTATGATGATCTCTCCCTCTCAGTGTGTATCTGAAAGACTTGATGCTTAAAGTTGGCTCAAGGACCAACAGACATGGACATTTGTTAGAAATAAAGAATCTCATGCCCCATTCAAAACTCACTAAATCAGAATTTTCATATTTATGAATTTCCCAAGTGATCTGTATACACATAAAAAGTTGAAAAACACTCTCTTAATACAACACTTCCCATTTATATTTTTCCTACCTCTCAAAAATAAAAGTTCCTTAGTTACTTTGGTCCTTCTCCATAGTGAATGTGTGCTGGCTTTCTGATATGTCCTTCACAGCAATTGAGGTAGAGCCTCATGCTTTTGCTGTAGTGTAGTGTCCTGGTTATTGTGCCTTTTGCCCTATTAATAGGTTTTGGAGTCTGTTCTGAGAATTTTGCCTGGTACTTGCTTTCACATTGAAAACTACTTCCACCTGAATGTCTTGTCTTTTTGAAAACAAATATTTCCTTTCAAGATTGAGCTCAAGCTCCACCAGTGATTATATTTGCTGGGTGCTCTACCTGAGTAATCTAAATTACACCCTTAAAATAGATGCCATTATCATTCCCATTTTGTAAATGAGAAAACAGGAAGATACAGTAATGTGACAACAGTCATACAAAGAATAAATAATAAACTAGAATTCAAACCCAGACCATATGACTCCAGAGAACTTAATATTTGTCACAATTGTCAGGATACAATGGAAATCTACTTAGAATTGCCCCATATGGTTCTGAAATCACAGGAATTTATTTCCAATTATGTTCCTTAAATATTACCTTACATGATTTTATGGCATTATATTACTCCACTCCTAGGTTGCATTTTCTAAGCTTCTATATTTTTGTTATACTTGCAACTTTGTCTTTCTTTCACATTTGTCACTTTCATACCTCATATATAGTGTATAATAATTGATTGAGCAGTTTCAAGAGTTTTACACCAAATTATGCTGTTTTTTGTTTGTCCTCGGAACAAAGATAAACATATTCATTCACTTACTCAATACATCACAATATAGCATTTTTGGGGGGAGGCAGACACTGTACTAGGTTCTATAGATATAGCATTTAGAAAGGTTTCAACTTATTTAAGGAGAAAGATATCAATCAAATGACAATTATAATTATATTGATGAAGTATAAGTACAACTGATCAAAGTTTCATTGACCAGATATCAAGGCTGTGACAGCATTCAGAAGTGGACTTATTCCAATATGTTCCTGGTCTGAGATGGCATCACTGAGGAGGTTTGCTTGAAAGAAGTTGTCAAGGACTGACCAGGAACTGAATAAGTAACATTGGGAAGGGAAGTGTGTAATGTTTCTGGTTGAGAAAACATTTCAAGCAAAGTTTCTGTAGGAAAAAGAAGGATGGCATGAAGGGAGGCCTAAGAGAAGGTTTGATAATGTGTTCAATGTCCTAGTCTAATCAAAATGTCAGCACATATTGCACACTTCTAAATAAGGTTGGGCACAGCTATGGGTTCAATTGTGCCGCAATCACCTCCCTGCCCCACTGCCCCTAAAAAGGTATGCTGAAGTTCTAACCCCTAACACTTGAGAATGTAACATTATTTAGAAATAGAATCACTGTAGATGTAGTTAGTGTAGTGTAATGTGATGTAATTACACTGTAGATGTAAGACGATGCCAGACTGGAATAGGGTGGGCTCTTCATCCAATATTTCTGATGCCCTTATAAGAAGACAGTCATGTGAACACACAGAGAAGAATGAGACCACCATATGATGAGAAAGATAGAGATTAGAGTTGTGCAGCTGCAAGGATAGAAACACCAAATATTGTCAGTAAACCACCGGAAACTAGGTAGCGTCAAGGAAGGATTTTTCTAACGGTTTCAGAAGGAACATGACCCTGCTGACTTCTTGCTTCCAGACTTCTATTCTCCAGAGCTGTGAAATAATAAATTTCTGTCCTTTTAAGGAACCCAGTTTGTGACACTTTGTTACAGGATTTCAAAGAAACTCATACAGCCCCTTTATATCGTGACCTAGAAAACCTGGTTCTTTTTTTTTTTTTTTTTTTTTAGTGAAAGTGCTACAAACTGTAAATCCAGAAATAAAATCTAATGTATGAAATTTCTATTAGAATTTAGTGTCAAGTGGAGGAGGAAAATTTTCTGATAATGAGGCATCAAAGGCTGAAAACAATGTACCATCACAGCAACAGTATAAAATATGTAATTACCTTTTTTTGCTTCCTTGTATGTGTGCATGCATATGTGTAAATTCCATTAAATGTCAAAAAATTTACTCAGCAAGCATATTGTAAGCACATCAAATTTCATTGCATAGTGGACATTGCTTGCAAGAATTTTCAATTACCAAGTAAAACCCAGTAATTACAAAATCAATCATTTGAAAAACACCATCCTCAGGAACCAGTGAATAAAGGACCCAACCAACAAAATGCATTTTAATTGTTCTCATTTAAAACGGTATATACTTTTCAAAATATTGCTCTTATTTCTGAGAAACTGATTACAAAATATATCACAGTGCATGTAACTGCAAGTTCCATTTCTAGCAGAATGTTGCTGGTATAATTTGAGGCATCAGATAGTGGAAAAAAAATAATTTTTTGCCCACTAATGGTATAGTTCCTTTATTATAGTCAAACATAATAACTGAACTATATAGGACAGATAATTCTTTAATGAGAGCAATTGCATTCAAGGCACAAATGGCCACATTATTTACATGGATTTTATATGCACAGAAACACGTCTACTTTCTTCCTATGTTAGGTACATGGATTTTTAACAATATACTAATGCACATCAATACTGTGTCATAATTTTCTGTTTTAAAAACTATGTGTCATAATTTTTGTTAAGAGAATTTAATGATACATTATTCAATAAATTACTTAAAAAATAAATTAGAGTCCAATTTTTCCTCATCGCCTTATAATGTATACGAATATAACTTCATGCTGAATATAATTCACAAATTATTTACAGGAACAAATTGCATAATAAAAGTGAAGATGCCACCTAGCTTTTCAAATTGTAGTCCAAAAATCATGAACTACATGCTTATATTTTGTGTATTGTTACAAATAACTTTAAAAATAAAAGATGCATTTAGTATTCATTCATTCAGTACCAGGTATGAAGGATAAATGTTATATTATCACATTCTGCTTGATATATGGAGTTGAACAATTATTTTTCAAATTTAAGGCAATGTGATGTTGCCAAAATGGTATTCATCTAAGCAGCTGTATATAATTATGCCAGATTTCCTTTTAAAATATTTGTAGATGGCGAGGCTCAGTGGCTCAAACCTGTAATCCTAGTACTTTGGGGTCCCGAGGAGGGTGGATCACTTGAGCCCGGGAGTTTGAGACACAGCCTGGGCAACATGATGAAACCTTGTCTCTACAAAAAATACAAAAAAAAAAAAAAAAATAGCTGGGCATGGTAGTGTGTGCCTGTCACCCCAGCTACTCAGGAGACTGGGGTGGCAGGATTGCCTGAGCCTGCAGAGGTTGAGGCTGCAGTGAGCTGTGATCAGGGCACTGCACTCCAACCTGGGCAACAGAATGAGACCTTGGGTCTCAAGAAAAATACAATAAAATTAAAATAAAATAAAATAAAATACTTGTACACAAAAGTAAGCACATCACTGAAAACTAAGACCACCAGTTAGTTAACCCGACATCCTATAGCAAATCTCTGCCCACTATTATGTCGATGATGCTACGTTCAAACAAGCAAACAAAAAGAAGAAAGTTTTAAGTAAACAACTTAACATTATGCCTTAAGAAAATAGAAAAAGACGAATAAACTAAGCCCAATGTTAGCAGAGGCAAAGAAATAATAAAGACTGGAGGAGAAATAAATGAATAGAGACCAAAAGGTCAACAAATTGAGAGTTGGTTTTTTTGAAAAGATAAGCAAATTGACAAAGTTTTAACTAGACTAACCAAGAGAAAGAAGAAGAGACATTACAATTAATACCACAGAAATACAAAAAAAAAAAATGATGACACTGTCATGTGTAATTATATGCCCCCCAAATGGATAACCTAAAAGAATTGGCTACATTCCTAGATACATGTCACCTTGGCCAAGACTGAATCACAGGGGGAAAAAATCTTAATGGACCAATAATGAGAAAGAAGATTAAAATAGGAACAAAAAGTCTCCCAACCAAGAAGAGCCCAACCTGGTGGTTTCACTACTGAATTCTACTAAATATTTAAAGAACTAATGGCCATTCTCAATAAACTATTCAAAAAAATGAAGAAGAGGGAGTGCTTCCAAACTCTTTTTATGAAGCCAGCATTACGTTAATACCAAAGTCGAATGAGGCTATCAACATCAAAATTATGGACTAATATCATATATGCAAAAATCCTCAATCAAATACTAAAAAAAACTGAATATGACAACATATTAAGATATATTCACTGTTACCTAGTGTAATCTACTGGGATATATTTCTGGGATGAAAGGATAGTTCAACATAAGCAAATCAATAAATGGGACGCATCACTTTACAGAATGAAGAACAAAAATTATATGATTATTTTAATAGATTTAGAAAAAAACATTTGACAAAAATCAATATCCTTGTATGGTAAAACTCTCAACAAATTGGGTAGAGAAGAAATGTAGTTCAACACAATGAAGGCCATATATGAGAAATCCACAGTTAACATAATACTCAAGAGGGGAAATGGTAAAAGCTTTTCTTCTAAGAACTGGAAAAAAGATGCCAATTTTCACCACTTCTATTCGACATAGTACTGAAAGCCTTAGCCAGAGCAATGAGGCAAGAGAAAGAAATAAAAGCATCCAAATTGAAAAGAATAAAAAGGTATAGGGTCTCTGTTTGCAAAGGACATAATCTTATCTATAAAAAACCCTAAAGATTCCACCAAATAACTGTTAGAACTGATAAATTAAGTAAACTTGCAGGGTAAAAGATCAACACATAGAAATCAGTAGCATTTCTCTACAATAACAATGAACTTTCTTTTCTAATTTTTTTATTATACTTTAAGTTCTGGGATAATGTGCAGAGTGTGTAGGTTTGTTACATTGTATACATGTGCCATGGTGACTTGGGGCACCCATCAACCCATCATCTACGTTAGCTATTTCTCCTAATGCCATCCCTCCCCTAGCCCCCCAATTCCAAAAAGGCCCCAGTGTGTGATGTTCCCCTCCTTGTGTCTATGTGTTCCTGTTGTTCATCTCCCACTTATGAGTGAGAACATGCGGTGTTTTCTGTTTGTGTGTTAGTTTGCTGAGAATGACAGTTTCCAGCTTCATCCATATCCCTGCAAAGGACATGAACTCATCCTTTTTTTATGGCTGCGTAGTATTCCATGGTGTATATGTGCCACATTTTCTTTACCCAGTTTACCATTGATGGGCATTTGGGTTGATTCCAAGTGCTTGCTATTGTGAATAGTGCTGCAATAAACATATGTGTGCATGTGTCTTTATAGTAGAATAACGTATAATCCTTTGGGTATATACCCAGTAATGGGATTGCTGGGTCAAATGGTATTTCTGGTTCCAGATCCTTGAGAATTAGCCACACTGTCTTCCACAATGGTTGAACTAATTTACACTCCCATAAATGGTGTAAAAGTGTTCCTATTTCTCCACATCCTCTCCAGCATCAGTTGTTTCCTGAGTTTTTAATGATCACCATTCTAACTGGCCTGAGATGGTATCTCATTGTGGTTTTGATTTGCATTTCTCTGATGACCAGTGATGATGAGCTTTTTTTCATATGTTAGTTGGCCGCATAAATGTCTTCTTTTGAGAAGTGCTTGTTCATATCCTTCACCCACTTTTTGATGGGGTTGGGTTTTTTTTTCTTGTAAATTTGTTTAAGTTCTTTGTAGATTCTGGATATTAGCCATTTGTCAGATGGATAGATTGCAAAAATTTTCTCCCATTCTGTAGGTTGCCTGTTCACTCTGATGATTGTTTCTTTTGTTGTGCAGAAGCTAGATCCCATTTGTCAATTCTGGCTTTTTTTGCCATTGCTTTTAGTGTTTGAAATCTTTTCGAATGCTTATATCCTAAATGGTATTGTCTAGGTTTTCTTCTAAGGTTGTTATGTTAAATCTTTAATCCATCTTGAGCTGATTTTCATGTAAGGTGTAAGGAAGGGGTCCGGTTTCAGTTTTCTGCAAATGGCTACCCTGTTTTCCCAACACCATTTATTAAATGGGGAATCCTTTCCCCATTGCTTGTTTTTGTCAACTTTGTCAAAAATAAGATGGTGGTAGATGTATGGTGTTATTTCTGAGGCCTCTGTTCCATTGGTTTATATATCTGTTTTGGTAACAGTACCATGCTGTTTTGGTTCCTGTAGTCTTGTAGTCAGTTTGAAGTCAGGGAGCATGATGCCTCCAGCTTTGTTCTTTTTGCTTAGGACTTGATGGCTATACGAGCTCTCTTTTGGTTCCATATGAAATTTAAAGTAGCTTTTTTCTAATTCTGTGAAGAAAGTCAATGGTAGCTGGATGGGGATAATATTGAACCTATAAATTACTTTGGGCAGTATGGCCATTTTCACAATACTGATTCTTCCTATGCACGAGCATGGAATGTTTTTCCATTTATTTGTGTCCATTCTTATTTCCTTGAACAGTGGTTTGTAGTTCTCCTTGAAGAGGTTCTTCACATCCCTTGTAAGTTGTATTCTTAGGTATTTTATTCTCTTTGTAGCAATTGCGAATGGGAGTTCACTCATGATTTGGCTCTCTATGTGTCTATTATTGGTGTATAGGAATGCCTGTGATTTTTGCACATTGATTTTGTTTCGTGAGACTGCTTAAGTTACTTATCAGCTTATGGAATTTTTGGGCTGAGACAATGGGGTTTTCTAAATATATAATCATGTGATCTGCAAACAGAGACAATTTGACTTCCTCTCTTCCTATTTGAATATCCTTTATTTCCTTCTCTTCCCTGATTGCCCTGGCCAGAATTTCCAATACTATGTTGAATAGGAGTGGTGAGTGATGAATTCCTTGTCTTGTGCCAGTTTTCAAAGGGAATGCTTCCACCTTTGCCCATTCAGTATGATATTGGCTGTTGGTTTGTCAGAAATAGCTGTTATTATTTTGAGATATGCTCCATCAATACCTATTTTTTTAGTGTTTTTAGCATGAAGTGGTGTTGAATTTTATTGAAGGCTTTTTCTGCATCTGTTGAGATAATCATGCGGTTTTTGTCATTGGTTCTGTTTATGTGATGGATTACATTGATTTGCGTATGTTGAACCAGCCTTGCATCCCAGGAATGAGGCTAACTTAATCATGGTGGATAAGTTTTTTGATGTGCTGCTGGATTCAGTTTGCCAGTATTATATTGAGGATTTTCACATAGATGTTCATCAGGGATATTGACCTGGAATTTTCTTTTTTGTTGTTGTGTCTCTGCCAGGTTTTGGTATCAGGATGATGCTGGCCCCGTAAAATGAGTTAGGTAGAAGTCCCTCTTTTTCTATTGCTTGGAATAGTTTCAAAAGGACTGATACCAGCACCTCTTTGTACCTCTGGTAGAATTCAGCTGTGAATCAATCTAGTCCTGGACTTTTTTTGGTTGATAGGTTATTAATTACTGCCTCAGTTTCAGATCTTGTTATTGGTCTATTCAGGGTTTCGACTCCTTCGTGGTTTAGTCTTGGGAGGGTATATGTGTCCAGGAATGTATCTATTTCTTCTAGATTTTCTACTTTATTTGCATAGAGGTACTTATAGTATTCTCTGATAGTAGTTTGTATTTCTGTGGGATCAGTGGTGACATCCCGTTTAGCATTTTTTATTGTGTCTATTTGATTCTTCTCTCTTTTCTTCTTTATTAGTCTGACCAGTGGTCTATTTTGTTAATCTTTAAAAAAAACAAACAAAAAAGAACAGCTCCTGGGGTCATTGATTTTTTGAAGGGTTTTTCATGTCTCTGTCTCCTTCAGTTCTGCTCATGTCTTAGTTATTTCATGTCTTCTGCTAGCATTTGAATTTGTTTGTTTTGCTTCTCTAGTTCTTTTAATTGTGATGTTAGGGTGTCAATTTTAGATCTTACCAGCTTTCCCATGTGGGCATTTAGTGCTATAAATTTCCCTGTAAACACTGCTTTAGCTATGTTCCAGAGATTCTGGTATGTTGTGTCTTTGTTCTCATTGGTTTCAAAGAGCTTATTTATTTCTGCGTTAATTTTGTTTTTTACCCAGTAGTCCTTCAGGAAGAGGTTGTTCAGTTTCCATGTATTTGTGCGATTTTTAGTGAGTTTCTTTATCCTGAATTCTAATTTGATTGCACTGTGGTCTGAGAGACTGTTATGATTACCATTCTTTTGCATTTGCTAAGGAGTCTTTTACTTCTAATTATGCTGTCAATTTTAGAATAAGTGTGATGTGGTGCTGAGAAGAATGTACATTCTGTTGATTTGGAGTGGAGAGTTCTGTAGATGTCTATTAGGTCCACTTGATCCAGAGCTGAGTTCAAGTCCTGAATATCCTTGTTAATTTTCTGTCTCACTGATCTAATATTGACAGTGGGGTGTTAAAGTGTCCCACTACTATCGTGTGACTCTTGTTATGTTTTAGCAAAGAGATTGGTGGCATTTTGCCCCTGCCTTAGAGATTTGTGTAACTTTGAACCTGAGACAGATGATTTAGTGTATCTGACGGAAAAAATAATTTATAAGCAGAAAAGCATTCAAGATGTGACTTGGGTGCTGTTAAAGGCATTCAGTTTTAAAAGATAAGCAGAGCATAAAAGTTTGGAAAATTTGCTGGCTGACAATGCAATAGAAAAGAAAAATTCATTTTCTGAGGAGAAATTGAAGCTGGCTGCAGGTTGCATAAGTAACAAGGAGCTGAAATGTTAATCCCCAAGACAATGGAGAAAATGTCTCCAGGACATATCTGAGGTCTTCACAGCAGCCCTCCCCCATCACAGGTCTGGAAGACTAGGAGGAAAAAGTGGTTTAATGGGCTGGCCCCAGGGTCTATCTGCTGTGTACAGTCTAGGGACTTGGTGCCCTGCATCCAGTCTCTCCAGTCATGGCTGAAAGGGGCCAATATAGAGCCAGGGCCATGGCTTCAGAGGGTGCAAGCCTCAAAGTTTGGCAGCTTCCTCATGGCGTTGAGCCTGCCAGTTCACAGAAATTGAAAATTGGGGTTTGAGAACCTTTGCCTAGCTTTCCTAGAATATATGGAAGCACCTGGATGTCAAGAAGTTTGCTGCAGGGGAGGGGCTCTCATGGAGAACCTCTGCTAGGGCAGGGTGGAAGGAAAATATGTGGTCAGAGTCCCCACACGGAGTCACTATTGGGTTACCATCTAGTGGAGCTGTGGGAAGAGGTCCGTGATCCTCCAGACCCCAGATGGTAGGTCCACTGACAGCTCGCACCATGAATTTGGAGAAGCCAAGACACTCAACGCCAGCACACGAAAGCAGCCAGGAAGGAGGCTGTCCCCTGTAGAGCCAGAGGGACAGAGCTGCCCAAGACCATGGGAACCCACCTCTTACACCAGTGTGACCTGAGTATCAGACATGGAGTCAAAGGAGATCATTTTGGAGATTTAAGATCTGACTGCCCTACTGGATTTCAGACTTGCCTGGGGCCTGTAGCCCCTTTGTTTTGGCCAATTTCTCCCTTTTGGAGTGAGTGTATTTATCCAATGCCTGTACCCCCATTGTATCTAGGAAATAATTAACTGGCTTTGGATTTTACAGGCTCATGAGTGGAAGAGACTTGCGTCGTTTCAGATGAGACATTGGACTGTGGATTTTTGAGTTAATCCTGAAATGAGTTAAGACTTTGGAGGACTATTAGGAGGGCATGATTAGTTTTAAAATGTGAGGATGTAAGATTTGGGAGGGGCCAGGAATGGAATGATATGGCTTGGCTGTGTTCTCACCCAAATTTCATCTTGAATTCCCACAATTCCCATGTGTTGTGGAAGAAACCTGGTGGGAGGTGATTGAATTGTGGGGGCGGATCTTTCCTGCACTGTTCTTTGGATAGTGAATGAATCTCATGAAATCAATAGCTTTAAAAGCAGAAGGTTCCCTGCACAAGCTCTCTTTTTGCCTGCTGCCAACCATGTAAGGCGTGTCTTGCTCCTCTCTACCTTCTGCCATGATTATGAGGCTTCCCCAGCCATATGGAACTTTAAGTCCATTATAAACCTCTTTCTTTTGTAAATTGCCCAGTCTTGAGTATGTCTTTGTCAGCAGTCTGAAAACGGGCTAATACATAATCTGATATTAAAAATAAACAAGGGACCAGAATCAACATTTCTCAAAAGAAAAAATACAAATAGATAGCAGATACATTTAAAACATGCTCAATATCACCAATTATTAAGAAATATGAAAATTAAAAACCACAGTGAGATATTAACTCACACCTGTTAGAATGTCTATCAGAAAAAAAAAGGGAAAGATAACAAGTATTGGCAAGGATGTGGAGAAAAGGGAACCCTTGTACACTGTTAGTGGGAATGCAAATTACTATAATCATTATGGAAAACACTATGGAGGTTCCTCAAAAAACTAAAAATAGAATTACCATATGATATAACAATCCTACTTCTGAGCATTTCCCCCAAATATTTAAATCAGTATGTGACAGAGATGTCTGCACTCCCCTGTTTATTGCAGCGTTATTCACCATGGCCATATTATGGAATTAAACTAAGTGTTCATGAGCTAATTAATGGATAAATAAAATGTGGTATTCATACGCCATGAAATATTATTCAGCCTTAAAAAAGAAGAAAATGTACAATTTAAGACAATGAAATTGAAGAACATCATGCTAAGTGAAACAAGCCAAACACAGAAAGATACCACATGCTATCACTTATATGTGGAAGCAGAGAATAGAATGGTCGTTTTCATAGGCCTGAGGGTAGGGAAAATGTGGAGATGATAGTCACAGTGTACAAAGCCTCAGTTAGACAGGAGAAATAGGGTTTTTTTTTTTTTATATCAATTGTACAGTGGGGTGAATATAGATAACAGCTGAATTCTGTGAAGTTCAATATCCTAAGAGAGTAATTTCTAATGTTCTTGTTATAAAAATTTAAATGTTTGAAGTAATGATATATTAAGCTAATCTAATGTTTCTACATTGCAACAAAAATTATACCATCACTTTGTGCCCCATAAATATATACAAGTATAATTTGTCAATATATAACAAAAATTAAAAACAAACAAACAAAAAATATCAGGCTTCAGTTTCTATAACCTTGGTTCAACTCGTAAAATGGACATGACCTGTTAAAAATGTGTTGTCTCACCCTAAAAAATGTTGGAGACTCCTGAGGTTTGTCATACACAAAAAGCCTTCCAATATTCATTGAAGGAAAAGGAATAGGTTTGAGGAACACAGGCTAAACCAAAACCAATATGAAAATGTGACAGGGGTGACTTAGACACTTTCAGACAGCATGTGAACATCAGTGATGATCTCTGGCTCTTTCTGTCACCTGTCTATTATTCCAAAGTTTTTTGTTTCCATTAATCTTTTTTTCTTTTCTTTTCTTTTCTTTTCTTTTCTTTTCTTTTCTTTTCTTTTCTTTTCTCTTCTCTTCTCTTCTCTTCTCTTCTCTTCTCTTACCTTCTCTTATCTTCTCTCCTCTTCTTTTGTTTACTATTTCTTTTTGAGACAGAGTCTCACTCTATCACTCAGGCTGGAGTGCAGTGGTATGATCTCAGCTGACTCCAACCTCTGCCTCCTGAGTTCACGCAATTCTAGTGTCTCAGTCTCCCGAGTAGCGGGGATTATCAGCATACACCAGCACACCTGGCTAATTTTTGTATTTTTAGTAACAATGGGATTTTGCCATGTTGGCCAGGCTGGTCTTGAACTCCTGACCTCAAGTGATCCATCCATCTCAGCCTCTCAACATGCTAGGATTATAGGTGTGAGCCACCATGGCTGGCACTTTCCACTATTTCATCCCAAACAATTTATGGTGCAAATGTAGTGTGAGATACTTTTATTTGAAAATGTAAGTTTATTAAAAATATATTTGAAACACAGATCCATGTAGGTAAGATTTCTCTCTCTGCCTAGGAGAGCTAAATATTTTTCTTAACAATGTTTTGTCATATTGATGTATATATGTGTGTCTATATATACATACACATTATTATTAACATTAGACTCCTTTAACCAAAGAAAAATTCCAGTTTAAATATTAGTACCTAATTAACTTATAGAACAGGTATTCAGGTCCCTAGAGTGTACATGAATGCATTTTCAATTAGTAAGAAAGATTATTTGATATTCTAACATCTCACAGTTATATTTTCTAATCCACAACTCCTCCAGTTTGGCTTCCTGTGTAGTTGTTTTAATGCTTCAATTACCTTTTATAGGGCCTGGAAAATCACTGCCTTTCTAACATCCATCTTCTTTTATGTGCCCCAAATCATGACATGTTAAATAAGAGTTTCCGATAATCAGCACCCGCTGGGAATATCTCTGTCCCACCATTTCTTATAAAAGACCTTATTTCCATAAACATAACACTAGATATTAAGAAAATTCTACTCCTCTGTGGGGCTAAATGGGAATCAACCTTGTATGCACATTGTAGTTATGATCCCCTGGCCGATCTGTTAGTCTATTTTTCATATGGCTCCATGCTCTTTTCCATGTACCCTCCACTTTTAATTGTACTCTAAATAAGTTGTTTCTAATTGTCTTTAGTATTTACTGCTGCAAGGTACCAGGAGATTATTGATTATTCAGCAAAACTTCACAATAATGAAAATGTTCTTGTTTGTTTAGTATGCCATAGACATTTGGTTAATGAGTTTTGTTAGTGTATTATCTTCGAAGGCATTTCCAAGGCGATATGTTACTATGCTTTATTGCTGATCTGTCTAGGACTCTGGGAAAATGGGTATAACTGTTTGTAGTTTTTAGTGCTTCCAACTTAACTTGGCAAGTACTTCTTTTACAATAGGAGATCACTGATTTACAATTTTAATGAAATAAACTTTTTAAATCTGTATTTAAAATATAATCTGGATTTTATTTTGTAAAGATATATATGTGAGAGGATTTTATCCTGTTTATATTAATATTTCTCTACTTTATAAATTCTATATTTACTCTTAAAATTACATCTTATTTTAAAAATATATGTGTTCTATATTACATACTATCTATAACATGAAGTATGCTTAGTGCTTCTGGATAATTTCTCTTTTCAAGGTATGGGAAATATTTTTAAAATGTAATTGAATGTTTTTTCCTAAAGAGTTGTATGTATAACATAGCTAAGTACACAGCAAAAAAGCACAATTATTATGTAAAACATTGGTATTTAATTTTATAACCTTACACTCAAGAACTGTATTTAAAGTACTTAACAATAAGTGTGGTATAGGCACTGACCAATCAGAAAAGACCTTGGCTGTATGACTGGTGCCGAATGTTAAAAGCCAATTCCCCCATCTGCCATGCATTACCCCTTTAGTTGTTACATCTGAGGACATCTAACAGAGGGTCCTAAGAAGTGTCCCTCTTGGCTAAAACAGCAGAAACATTGTCAGGAGGCTCAGGACAGTGGCTTTTTAGTCACTGGTATCACTGTTTTAACTGCTACTGCAGCTGTTCTGATCCGCATAGGTGAATGCAACCTCTGCATAGGACTCCTGTATCTGCTTGGTGGGAAAGAAAGAAAGAATCTCATTCTTTATTCCTTCAGAAAGGGAAAAAGGAAAAATGAATGTCTAGTTTCCTTTACCTGCGCGTGAAGGCAAAGAGCCTAACAAAATACTCACATTCATTCAAGACAGGACACAGAGCTCTATACCATGATAAGTAAAAGTATTCGCCATCTGGAATTTTGATACCGAAATTTAAGGAAGGTTTTGGATATTTAAAAAAGGAACAAGCAATTATAATTCCGGGAACCGAGTTCAGTGGCAGGATCATGCGAGTATTTGGTGCTCAAGAAGAGATTAAGAGATAGGACAGCTCTTGAGGTTTCCTGGAGGAAATGTCATCTTGGCCTACTCTGTTTTTGCTTCATTTTTTTGTGGCAAATACATAAAGCATAAAATTTAAATTCAAACTCAACCATTTTTATGTGTATGGTTCAATAAGATCAGATGCATTTATAATCTTATGCAACCATCACCGCCATCCATCCTCATAACTCTTCTCATTTTACAAAACTGAAACTCTATACCCATTAAATAATAACTTATTGTCCCCTCCCCTCAGCTTCTGGCAACCACCAGTCAGCTTTCTGTCTCTGTGATTTTGACTACCAAAGTACTTTGTATGTATGGAATTATACAATATTTGTCTTTACATGACCGGCTTATTTCACTTAGCCTAATGTACTCAAGTTTCATTCATGTTGTAGCATCTGTTAGAATTTTAAAGCTGAATAATATTTCATTGTATGTATGCACTACATTTTGCATATCCATTCATCCATTCATAAACAAATTGGTTTCTTACATGTTTTAACTATCATGAATAATGCTGCTATAAACATGGGTGTACAACTATCTCCTAGAGACCCTGCTTTCAATTCTTGAGATGTATATACCCACAAGTAGAACTGCTGGATCATATAATAGCTTTATTATTATTTTCAATAAATGTCATACTTATTTCCACGGTGGCTGTACCATTTTACATTCCACCAACAGTACCCAAGGTTCTAATTACTCTATATCCCCATGCTTGTCATTTTTAAAATATTAGCCATTGTAATGTGTGTGAAGTGATATCTCATTACAGTTTTGATTTGCATTTTTCTAACGATTACTGATATTGAACATCTTTATGTGTGCTTATTGGCCATTTGTATATCTTCTTTAGAGAAGTATCTATTCAAGTCCTTTGCTCATTTTTTATTTGGTTTGTCCAGGCAACTAAGTGGAAGCTAGATATTCTCAGTCTTAACCATAGTGCTTCCCAAGTCCATATACTGTGAGTACAGGTTTATAGGAACATTCATAATGTGCCATTGTAGAACAGAAAATGAACAGCCAGTCACTGTGTTTATCTCAACACAAATATGGTATGCCATAGAAATATTCAAAACTCAGTTCACTCCCTAAAATATTTTGCATCTGGTTGTTAAAATACTAGTTTAGAAAATCAAGGTTAGGTTTGAATAATAAGACCCACTTCCTCACACCCCAGCAGTGTTTGATGCAGCAGTAAAAGCAATTGCATATAGGTGAAAAATATTTAAGTATTCTTTGTGCTTAGTAGCTTAAATGAGATATTGAATGCTTCACAGTTTTCTCCCACTGATATCCATAGAAGGCTTTCAAGACAGAATTAAAGAAGAGGAAAAAAATCATCTTTGCCTCTGGAAATAGGAAATGAAAACATTAAGGAGAAAAAAAAGAAACAATAATATTTACTTTCAAAGTGCTTTTTTTATTGTTGGTTTTGTTTGCATTTTGCTTTGTTTTACTTGACTTTTTGGCCCAAGCACCTTAATGTGTTGTATCCCCAAATATTGCACAATTGTATATTACAGTGAGGCATACATACCTCGCACACATATATGTTCTCAGAGTATTTTTAAAAATCACTTTAAGATGGGCATGAGTGGGAATCGCCCATGGGTAAAAAAACATATTTAGACAGAGTCATTAAGATCCAGTATTTGATAGCACAGCAGGGTGACTACCATCAACAATAACTTATTGTATATTTTGAAACAACTAAAAGAGTATAATTGGATATTTTGTAACACAACAAAAAGAATAAATGCTTGAGGTGATGGATACCCCATTTACCCTGATGTGATTATTACCCATTGTATGCCTGTATTAAAACATCTAATGTACCCTATAAATATATACACCTACTATATAGCAACAAAAATTAAAAATAATTTTTTAATTAAAAAACAAATCACTCTGAAAGACATAAACTCTCTCTATCTTCTCTGACAACTTTTTATTACTCTTGGTAACCAGGAACATTGCAATATAAGAAAAGATATTGTAAACACTATACAAAACAATTTCTACTTAATAGAGAGCTGTGAGAATATATGTTACAATGATAATTGTATGGCAAAACAAAAGCTGTGGTTAATTAGACCTCCAATGAATTTCCAGTAGTCTTCTTTTCCCTCAGAAAGTTCTACTCAAGATAACCTAATTAAATAATGATATGAAGCCTGAGCTGCAATGTTTCAGACTACTTCTGAGACAATGAATAGCAGTTCACAAATGGTGCAGTTCAATCACAGCTCCTGACCTCAATATATGGCTCAACAGTGCACATAAATTAGATCTAATTTTATCATGTTCCTGAGGGGTTCTTTTCCTCCCTGTCTGAAACCCTCAGTTATGATGCTTCTGATGAACCAGTATGCCTCCATGACTGACATTTGACTCCTGGATTCAAACAACATTGCATTCTATAAAGCAAAATCAAAAGTAAAATCAAAACTCAAATGTGTTGGCATGGTGATACTGGTGAGTTGGGGGAGGTCACCAAATGCCAGTGGGACCTCAACCCCAGCCTGTGTGTCCAGGCTCTTGGCACTGTCATGAGAAGGAATTCAAGGACAAGTCAGAAAACAGTGAAAGTATGGAGATAGCATATTAATATTTGAAAGTGAAAAATACACACTCGAGAAAGGGGAGTGCAGGCAAACGTAAGAGAGAGTCATGAAGAGGGGCTTAGGGTTTCTGTCTTTATGGGTTTCCTCAACCAAGGGTTGGAATATTCACGAAGATTCCTGGAAAAAGGTGAAAGTTTCTTGGAACTGTGGTACCGCCTATTTTTACACCAAATACAGGTGTTCCTGGAACTGTCGTGGTGCTGGCAGGTGTGTGATTTTAGTATGTTAATGGGTGTATAGTGAGGTCCTAGGTGAAACTTAGTTCAAACCCAGCACCATATTGGGTCCAGTTGATCTCAGCTATCTTGCCGCACTCCCTGGTGTTTCGGGGTTTTGTCAGCCCTTAGTTTATACATTTATTTCAACAGTTTCTTTTTGCTAGTCATGTGAAACTGCTGCCTCGAATTTTCGGTTCTCCTGTGACCACGCTGTATTATTCCTGTCTCAATGGTAATGTTATAAAGCAACCAGGCAAAAGAAATCATGCAGACTGAAGAATGCAACTTAATTAAATGTCTTCTTGCATGTCTTGTTTAGTCTTAGATTTTAGTGTAAGTTATTTTCCTTAATATACTTATGATAACTGAAGTTCAAGCTATCCAGAAGGAATAACCCAGAGATAACTTTTTAAAATATCTCCTAAAGTGCTACATGACCTTAGAAATGGATAGAATCAAAACGCAATAGCTAACATGTTAATTCAAGACACTTTTTTTCTTAAAAATGGAAAATAATTCCTTAAATTTATTAAATTCTAGTACATTTATACGTCAAACAGAATAAAATGAGTTGACCACTCTAAAGATTCAGGATCTCTGTCTTTAGAAAGACTTTACCTAAAGAGAAAAAAGTGCCATTTACAAGTATCTACAATGCAGGATTCTACGCAACTGGTGTTGTAAGAGGCGTGAATTAAAAATGTATAGTAATTCAAAGATAAAGATAATATTTTATCCTCAAAGTATTAAAGAAGGCAGAAGACAGTGGAAAAGGTCATGCTTTGATTCACTCTCCATAATGAGTGTGTTTTGAAATATTGGGATTTTGATAAGGCTGATACAATCCATCTATACAGGAATCACAAGGGACATGTGAGTGGGAAATATATGCTTAAAGAACATTCAATGGTTCAGCCTGGCACCAGGTAAAGAGGACTAAT